>NC_143023.1:103419366-103763366 GCF_057628025.1 Oncorhynchus mykiss | reverse complement strand
AGGATGAGCTTGGCCTTGCATCCCGTTTTTATGGAAGGCAGGATGAGCTTGGCCTTGCATCCCTTGTTTATGGAAGGCAGGATGAGCTTTACCTTGCATCCCGTGTTTATGGAAGGCAGGATGAGCTTGGCCTTGCATCCCGTGTTAATGGAAGGTAGGATGAGCCTGGCCTTTCATCCTGTGTTAATGGAAGGCAGGATGAGCTTGGCCTTGCATCCCGTGTTAATGGAAGGTAGGATGAGCCTGGCCTTTCATCCTGTGTTAATGGAAGGCAGGATGAGCTTGGCCTTGCATCCTGTGTTAATGGAAGGCAGGATGAGCTTGGCCTTGCATCCCTTGTTAATGGAAGGCAGGATGAGCTTGGCCTTGCATCCCGTCTTTATGGAAGGCAGGATGAGCTTGGCCTTGGAAGGCAGGATGAGCTTGGCCTTGCATCCCGTTTTTATGGAAGGCAGGATGAGCTTGGCCTTGCATCCCGTGTTTATGGAAGGCAGGATGAGCTTTACCTTGCATCCCGTGTTTATGGAAGGCAGGATGAGCTTGGCCTTGCATCCCGTGTTAATGGAAGGTAGGATGAGCCTGGCCTTTCATCCTGTGTTAATGGAAGGCAGGATGAGCTTTGCCTTGCATCCTGTGTTAATGGAAGGCAGGATGAGCTTGGCCTTGCATCCCTTGTTAATGGAAGGCAGGATGAGCTTGGCCATGCATCCCGTCTTTATGGAAGGCAGGATGAGCTTGGCCTTGCATCCTGTGTTAATGGAAGGCAGGATGAGCTTGGCCTTGCATCCCTTGTTAATGGAAGGCAGGATGAGCTTGGCCTTGCATCCCGTCTTTATGGAAGGCAGGATGAGCTTGGCCTTGCATCACGTGTTAATGGAAGGCAGGATGAGCTTGGCCTTGCATCCCGTGTTAATGGAAGGCAGGATGAGCTTGGCCTTGCATCCTGTGTTTATGGAAGGCAGGATGAGCTTGGCCTTGCATCCTGAGTTTATGGAAGGCAGGATGAGCTTGGCCTTGCATCCCGTCTTTATGGAAGGCAGGATGAGCTTGGCCTTGCATCCCGTGTTAATGGAAGGCAGGATGAGCTTGGCCTTGCATCACGTGTTAATGGAAAGCAGGATGAGCTTGGCCTTGGAAGGCAGGATGAGCTTGGCCTTGCATCCCGTTTTTATGGAAGGCAGGATGAGCTTGGCCTTGCATCCCGTGTTTATGGAAGGCAGGATGAGCTTTACCTTGCATCCCGTGTTTATGGAAGGCAGGATGAGCTTGGCCTTGCATCCCGTGTTAATGGAAGGTAGGATGAGCCTGGCCTTTCATCCTGTGTTAATGGAAGGCAGGATGAGCTTGGCCTTGCATCCTGTGTTAATGGAAGGCAGGATGAGCTTGGCCTTGCATCCCTAGTTAATGGAAGGCAGGATGAGCTTGGCCTTGGAAGGCAGGATGAGCTTGGCCTTGCATCCCGTTTTTATGGAAGGCAGGATGAGCTTGGCCTTGCATCCCGTGTTTATGGAAGGCAGGATGAGCTTTACCTTGCATCCCGTGTTTATGGAAGGCAGGATGAGCTTGGCCTTGCATCCCGTGTTAATGGAAGGTAGGATGAGCCTGGCCTTTCATCCTGTGTTAATGGAAGGCAGGATGAGCTTTGCCTTGCATCCTGTGTTAATGGAAGGCAGGATGAGCTTGGCCTTGCATCCCTTGTTAATGGAAGGCAGGATGAGCTTGGCCATGCATCCCGTCTTTATGGAAGGCAGGATGAGCTTGGCCTTGCATCCTGTGTTAATGGAAGGCAGGATGAGCTTGGCCTTGCATCCCTTGTTAATGGAAGGCAGGATGAGCTTGGCCTTGCATCCCGTCTTTATGGAAGGCAGGATGAGCTTGGCCTTGCATCACGTGTTAATGGAAGGCAGGATGAGCTTGGCCTTGCATCCCGTGTTAATGGAAGGCAGGATGAGCTTGGCCTTGCATCCTGTGTTTATGGAAGGCAGGATGAGCTTGGCCTTGCATCCCGTCTTTATGGAAGGCAGGATGAGCTTGGCCTTGCATCCCGTGTTAATGGAAGGCAGGATGAGCTTGGCCTTGGAAGGCAGGATGAGCTTGGCCTTGCATCACGTGTTAATGGAAGGCAGGATGAGCTTGGCCTTGGAAGGCAGGATGAGCTTGGCCTTTCATCCCGTGTTAACGGAAGACAGGATGAGCTTTGCCTTGCATCACGTGTTAATGGAAGGCAGGATGAGCTTGGCCTTGGAAGGCAGGATGAGCTTGGCCTTGGAAGGCAGGATGAGCTTGGCCTTGGAAGGCAGGATGAGCTTGGCCTTGGAAGGCAGGATGAGCTTGGCCTTGCATCCCGTGTTAATGGAAGGCAGGATGAGATTGGCCTTGCATCCCGTGTTAATGGAAGGCAGGATGAGCTTGGCCTTGCATCTCGTGTTAATGGAAGGCAGAATGAGCTTTGCCTTGCATCCCGTGTTAATGGAAGGCAGGATGAGCTTGGCCTTGCATCCTGTGTTTATGGAAGGCAGGATGAGCTTGGCCTTGCATCCTGTGTTAATGGAAGGCAGGATGAGCTTGGCCTTGCATCCTGTGTTAATGGAAGGCAGGATGAGCTTGGCCTTGCATCCCGTGTTAATGGAAGGAAGGATGAGCTTGGCCTTGCATCACGTGTTAATGGAAAGCAGGATGAGCTTGGCCTTTCATCCCGTGTTTATGGAAGGCAGGATGAGCTTGGCCTTGCATCCCATGTTTATGGAAGGCAGGATGAGCTTGGCCTTGCATCCCGTGTTTATGGAAGGCAGGATGAGCTTGGCCTTGCATCACGTGTTAATGGAAGGCAGGATGAGCTTGGCCTTGCATCCTGTGTTAATGGAAGGCAGGATGAGCTTGGCCTTGCATCCTGTGTTAATGGAAGGCAGGATGAGCTTGGCCTTGCATCCCGTGTTAATGGAAGGAAGGATGAGCTTGGCCTTGCATCACGTGTTAATGGAAAGCAGGATGAGCTTGGCCTTGGAATGCAGGATGAGCTTGGCCTTGCATCCCGTTTTTATGGAAGGCAGGATGAGCTTGGCCTTGCATCCCGTATTTATGGAAGGCAGGATGAGCTTTGCCTTGCATCCCGTGTTTATGGAAGGCAGGATGAGCTTGGCCTTGCATCCCGTGTTAATGGAAGGTAGGATGAGCCTGGCCTTTCATCCTGTGTTAATGGAAGGCAGGATGAGCTTGGCCTAGAACCACGTGTTAATGGAAGGCAGGATGAGCTTGGCCTTGCATCCCGTGTTAATGGAAGGCAGGATGAGCTTGGCCTTGCATCCTGTGTTTATGGAAGGCAGGATGAGCTTGGCCTTGCATCCCATCTTTATAGAAGGCAGGATGAGCTTGGCCTTGCATCCCGTGTTAATGGAAGGCAGGATAAGCTTGGCCTTGGAAGGCAGGATGAGCTTGGCCTTGGAAGGCAGGATGAGCTTGGCCTTGCATCCCGTGTTAACGGAAGACAGGATGAGCTTGGCCTTGCATCCCGTGTTAATGGAAGGCAGGATGAGCTTGGCCTTGGAAGGCAGGATGAGCTTGGCCTTGGAAGGCAGGATGAGCTTGGCCTTGCATCCCGTGTTAATGGAAGGCAGGATGAGCTTGGCCTTGCATCCCGTGTTAATGGAAGGCAGGATGAGCTTGGCCTTGCATCCTGTGTTAACGGAAGGCAGGATGAGCTTGGCCTTGCATCCCGTGTTAATGGAAGGCAGGATGAGCTTGGCCTTGCATCACGTGTTAATGGAAAGCAGGATGAGCTTGGCCTTGGAAGGCAGGATGAGCTTGGCCTTGCATCCCGTGTTTATGGAAGGCAGGATGAGCTTGGCCTTGCATCACGTGTTAATGGAAGGCAGGATGAGCTTGGCCTTGCATCACGTGTTAATGGAAAGCAGGATGAGCTTGGCCTTGGAAGGCAGGATGAGCTTGGCCTTGCATCCTGTTTTTATGGAAGGCAGGATGAGCTTGCCCTGCATCCCGTGTTTATGGAAGGCAGGATGAGCTTTGCCTTGCATCCCGTGTTTATGGAAGGCAGGATGAGCTTGGCCTTGCATCCCGTGTTAATGGAAGGCAGGATGAGCTTGGCCTTGCATCCCGTGTTAATGGAAGGCAGGATGAGCTTGGCCTTGCATCCTGTGTTTATGGAAGGCAGGATGAGCTTGGCCTTGCATCCCATCTTTATGGAAAGCAGGATGAGCTTGGCCTTGCATCACGTGTTAATGGAAGGCAGGATGAGCTTGGCCTTGCATCCTGTGTTTATGGAAGGCAGGATGAGCTTGGCCTTGCATCACGTGTTAATGGAAGGCAGGATGAGCTTGGCCTTGCATCCTGTGTTAATGGAAGGCAGGATGAGCTTGGCCTTTCATCCTGTGTTAATGGAACGCAGGATGAGCTTGGCCTTGCATCCCGTGTTAATGGAAGGCAGGATGAGCTTGGCCTTGCATCCTGTGTTTATGGAAGGCAGGATGAACTTGGCCTTGCATCCCGTCTTTATGGAAGGCAGGATGAGCTTGGCCTTGCATCCCGTGTTAATGGAAGGCAGAATGAGCTTGGCCTTGGAAGGCAGGATGAGCTTGGCCTTGCATCACGTGTTAATGGAAGGCAGGATGAGCTTGGCCTTGGAAGGCAGGATGAGCTTGGCCTTGCATCCCATGTTAACGGAAGACAGGATGAGCTTGGCCTTGCATCCCGTGTTAACGGAAGGCAGGATGAGCTTGGCCTTGGAAGGCAGGATGAGCTTGGCCTTGCATCCCGTGTTAATGGAAGGCAGGATGAGCTTGGCCTTGCATCACGTGTTAATGGAAAGCAGGATGAGCTTGGCCTTGGAAGGCAGGATGAGCTTGGCCTTGCATCCCGTGTTAACGGAAGACAGGATGAGCTTGGCCTTGCATCCCGTGTTAATGGAAGGCAGGATGAGCTTGGCCTTTGAAGGCAGGATGAGCTTGGCCTTGGAAGGCAGGATGAGCTTGGCCTTGGAAGGCAGGATGAGCTTGGCCTTGGAAGGCAGGATGAGCTTGGCCTTGGAAGGCAGGATGAGCTTGGCCTTGCATCCCGTGTTAATGGAAGGCAGGATGAGCTTGGCCTTGGAAGGCAGGATGAGCTTGGCCTTGCATCACGTGTTAATGGAAAGCAGGATGAGCTTGGCCTTGGAAGGCAGGATGAGCTTGGCCTTGCATCCCGTGTTAACGGAAGACAGGATGAGCTTGGCCTTGCATCCCGTGTTAATGGAAGGCAGGATGAGCTTGGCCTTTGAAGGCAGGATGAGCTTGGCCTTGGAAGGCAGGATGAGCTTGGCCTTGCATCACGTGTTAATGGAAGGCAGGATGAGCTTGGCCTTGGAAGGCAGGATGAGCTTGGCCTTGCATCCCGTGTTAATGGAAGGCAGGATGAGCTTGGCCTTGCATCCTGTGTTTATGGAAGGCAGGATGGGGTTGGCCTTGCATCCAGTCTTTATGGAAGGCAGGATGAGCTTGGCCTTGCATCCCGTGTTTATGGA
The DNA here is from genome assembly GCF_057628025.1 of Oncorhynchus mykiss. NCBI lineage: Eukaryota > Metazoa > Chordata > Actinopteri > Salmoniformes > Salmonidae > Oncorhynchus > Oncorhynchus mykiss. The sequence continues at coordinate 103,757,854 of NC_143023.1, read as the reverse complement.
AGGCAGGATGAGCTTGGCCTTGCATCACATGTTAATGGAAGGCAGGATGAGCTTGGCCTTGCATCCTGTGTTAATGGAAGTCAGGATGAGCTTGGCCTTGCATCCCGTGTTAGTGGAAGGCAGGATGAGCTTGGCCTTGCATCACGTGTTAATGGAAAGCAGGATGAGCTTGGCCTTGGAAGGCAGGATGATCTTGGCCTTGCATCCCGTTTTTATGGAAGGCAGGATGAGCTTGGCCTTGCATCCCGTGTTTATGGAAGGCAGGATGAGCTTGGCCTTGCATCCCGTGTTAATGGAAGGTAGGATGAGCCTGGCCTTTCATCCTGTGTTAATGTAAGGCAGGATGAGCTTGGCCTTGCATCCTGTGTTTATGGAAGGCAGGATGAGCTTGGCCTTGCATCACATGTTAATGGAAGGCAGGATGAGCTTGGCCTTGCATCCTGTGTTAATGGAAGTCAGGATGAGCTTGGCCTTGCATCCCGTGTTAGTGGAAGGCAGGATGAGCTTGGCCTTGCATCACGTGTTAATGGAAAGCAGGATGAGCTTGGCCTTGGAAGGCAGGATGATCTTGGCCTTGCATCCCGTTTTTATGGAAGGCAGGATGAGCTTGGCCTTGCATCCCGTGTTTATGGAAGGCAGGATGAGCTTGGCCTTTTATCCCGTGTTAATGGAAGGTAGGATGAGCCTGGCCTTTCATCCTGTGTTAATGTAAGGCAGGATGAGCTTGGCCTTGCATCCCGTGTTAATGGAAGGTAGGATGAGCTTGGCCTTGCATCCTGTGTTTATGGAAGGCATGATGAGCTTGGCCTTGCATCCCGTCTTTATGGAAGGCAGGATGAGCTTGGCCTTGCATCACGTGTTAATGGAAGGCAGGATGAGCTTGGCCTTGCATCCCGTGTTTATGGAAGGCAGGATGAGCTTGGCCTTGCATCCCGTGTTTATGGAAGGCAGGATGAGCTTGGCCTTCCATCCCGTGTTAATGGAAGGCAGGGTGAGCTTGGCCTTGCATCCTGTGTTTATGGAAGGCAGGATGAGCTTGGCCTTGCATCCCGTGTTTATGGAAGGCAGGATGAGCTTGGCCTTGCATCCCGTGTTAATGGAAGGCAGGATGAGCTTGGCCTTGCATCCTGTGTTTATGGAAGGCAGGATGAGCTTGGCCTTGCATCCCGTCTTTATGGAAGGCAGGATGAGCTTGGCCTTGCATCCCGTGTTTATGGAAGGTAGGATGAGCTTGGCCTTGCATCCCGAGTGTCTGCGGGTTTTCGCTCCTCCCTTTTACTTGATTGAATTATTAAGGTCACTGATTAGTTAGGAACTCCCCTCACCTGGTTGTCAAGGTCTTAATTGGTAGCCAGGAACTCCCCTCACCTGGTTGTCAAGGTCTTAATTGGTAGCCAGGATCTCCCCTCACCTGGTTGTCTAGGTCTTAATTGAACACAAATTTAATATATGAGTATTTGTATTTATTATGGATCCCCATTAGCAGCAGCTTCTCTTCATTGGGTCCAGTAAAATTAATGTAGTTTTTAGGGATGCATATCGGCATCGGCCTGATGTGCAAAACCGATGTCAAAGCTGACGTTTATACCTGTATAACGTAGGTAGATGATGTGCATACCTGTATAACGTAGGTAGATGACATGCATACCTGTATAACGTAGGTAGATGACGTGCATACCTGTATAACGTAGGTAGATGACGTGATGATGTCTCAGCCTCCAGTATTTATGCTGCAGTAGTTTATGTGTCAGGGGGCTGGGGTCAGTTTGTTATATCTGGAGACTAAACCCTGACTGTAGTGGTTGTTGTTCAGGACTAAACCCTGACTGTGGTAGTTGTTGTTCAGGACTAAACCCTGACTCGAGTGGTTGTTGTCCAGGACTAAACCCTGACTCTAGTGGTTGTTGTTCATGTCTAAACCCTGACTGTAGTGGTTGTTGTTCATGTCTAAACCCTGACTGTAGTGGTTGTTGTCCAGGACTAAACCCTGACTGTAGTGGTTGTTGTCCAAGACTAAACCCTGACTGTAGTGGTTGTTGTTCAGGACTAAACCCTGACTGTAGTGGTTGTTGTTGAGGACTAAACCCTGACTGTAGTGGTTGTTGTCCAGGACTAAACCCTGACTGTAGTGGTTGTTGTCCAGGACTAAACCCTGACTGTAGTGGTTGTTGTCCAAGACTAAACCCTGAATGTAGTGGTTGTTGTCCAGGACTAAACCCTGACTGTAGTGGTTGTTGTCCAGGACTAAACCCTGACTGTAGTGGTTGTTGTCCAGGACTAAACCCTGACTGTAGTGGTTGTTGTCCAGGACTAAACCCTGACTGTAGTGGTTGTTGTCCAGGACTAAACCCTGACTGTAGTGGTTGTTGTTCAGGACTAAACCCTGACTGTAGTGGTTGTTGTTCAGGACTAAACCCTGACTGTAGTGGTTCTGTAATTGTACTATGTCCAGGACTAAACCCTGATTGGTTTACATTGTCCCCTTACCCTGTTATCATCAGAAGTAAACAGCGGCTGTCGCAGCTTTTGAGAGTCATGATGGCTTGCAGTGAAGATGCAAAAAATGAATACATTCAGTTATACAATTGACTACGGTAGGTATCCCCCTTACCCTGTCCTTGTCCCCTTACCCTGCTCCTGTCTCCTTACCCTGTCCCTTGTCTCCTTACCCTGTCCCCCCTTACCCTGTCCCTTGTCTCCTTACCCAGTCCCCCCTTACCCTGCCCCTTGTCTCCTTACCCAGTTCCCCCTTACCCAGTTCCCCCTTACCCTGTCCCTTGTCCCCTTACCCTGCCTCCTTACCTTGTCCTCCCTGTCCCTTGTCCCCTTACCCTGCCTCTTTACCTTGTCCTCCCTTACCCTGTCCCCTTACACTGTCCATTGTCCCTGTCTCCTTACCCAGTCCCCCCTTACCCTGTCCCTTGTCCCCTTACCCTTGTCCCCTTACCCTGTCCCTTGTCTCCTTACCCTGTCCCTTGTCCCCTTACCCTGTCCCTTGTCTCCTTACCCAGTTCCCCCTTACCCTGTCCCTTGTCCCCTTACCCTGCCTCCTTACCTTGTCCTCCCAGTCCCTTGTCCCCTTACCCTGCCTCTTTACCTTGTCCTCCCTTACCCTGTCCCCTTACACTGTCCCTTGTCCCTGTCTCCTTACCCAGTCCCCCCTTAACCTGTCCCTTATCCCCTTGTCCCCTTACCCTGTCCCTTGTCCCTTGTCCCCTTACCATGTCTCCTTACCCTGTCCCCTTACCCTTGTCTCCTTACCCTGTCCCCTTACCCTTGTCCCCTTACCCTGTCCCTTGTCTCCTTACCCTGTCCCTTGTCCCCTTACCCTGTCCCTTGTCTCCTTACCCAGTTCCCCCTTACCCTTGTCTCCTTACCCAGTTCCCCCTTACCCTGTCCCTTGTCCTCTTACCCTGCCTCCTTACCTTGTCCTCCCTGTCCCCTTACCCTGCCTCTTTACCTTGTCCTCCCTTACCCTGTCCCCTTACACTGTTCCTTGTCCCTGTCTCCTTACCCAGTCCCCCCTTACCCTGTCCCTTATCCCCTTACCCTGTCCCTTGTCCCCTTACCCTGTCCCTTGTCCCCTTACCCTGTCCCCTTACCATGTCTCCTTACCCTGTCCCCTTACCCTTGTCTCCTTACCCTGTCCCCTTACCCTGTCCCTTGTCTCCTTACCCTGTCCCTTGTCCCTGTCTCCTTACCCAGTCCCCCCTTACCCTGTCCCTTGTCCCCTTACCCTTGTCCCCTTACCCTGTCCCTTGTCTCCTTACCCTGTCCCTTGTCCCCTTACCCTGTCCCTTGTCTCCTTACCCAGTTCCCCCTTACCCTTGTCTCCTTACCCAGTTCCCCCTTACCCTGTCCCTTGTCCCCTTACCCTGCCTCCTTACCTTGTCCTCCCTGTCCCTTGTCCTCTTACCCTGCCTCTTTACCTTGTCCTCCCTTACCCTGTCCCCTTACACTGTCCCTTGTCCCTGTCTCCTTACCCAGTCCCCCCTTAACCTGTCCCTTATCCCCTTGTCCCCTTACCCTGTCCCTTGTCCCCTTACCATGTCTCCTTACCCTGTCCCCTTACCCTTGTCTCCTTACCCTGTCCCCTTACCCTTGTCCCCTTACCCTGTCCCTTGTCTCCTTACCCTGTCCCTTGTCCCCTTACCCTGTCCCTTGTCTCCTTACCCAGTTCCCCCTTACCCTTGTCTCCTTACCCAGTTCCCCCTTACCCTGTCCCTTGTCCTCTTACCCTGCCTCCTTACCTTGTCCTCCCTGTCCCTTGTCCCCTTACCCTGCCTCTTTACCTTGTCCTCCCTTACCCTGTCCCCTTACACTGTTCCTTGTCCCTGTCTCCTTACCCAGTCCCCCCTTACCCTGTCCCTTATCCCCTTACCCTGTCCCTTGTCCCCTTACCCTGTCCCTTGTCCCCTTACCCTGTCCCCTTACCATGTCTCCTTACCCTGTCCCCTTACCCTTGTCTCCTTACCCTGTCCCCTTACCCTGTCCCCTGTCTCCTTACCCTGTCCCTTGTCCCATTACCCTGTCCCTTGTCCCATTACCCAGTTCCCCCTTACCCTTGTCTCCTTACCCAGTTCCCCCTTACCCTGTCCCTTGTCCCCTTACCCTGTCCCTTGTCTCCTTACCCAGTTCCCCCTTACCCTTGTCTCCTTACCCAGTTCCCCCTTACCCTGTCCCTTGTTCCCTTACCCTGCCTCCTTACCTTGTCCTCCCTGTCCCTTGTCCCCTTACCCTGCCTCTTTACCTTGTCCTCCCTTACCCTGTCCCCTTACACTGTCCCTTGTCCCTGTCTCCTTACCCAGTCCCCCCTTAACCTGTCCCTTATCCCCTTGTCCCCTTACCCTGTCCCTTGTCCCTTGTCCCCTTACCATGTCTCCTTACCCTTGTCTCCTTACCCTGTCCCCTTACCCTTGTCCCCTTACCCTGTCCCTTGTCTCCTTACCCTGTCCCTTGTCCCCTTACCCTGTCCCTTGTCTCCTTACCCATTTCCCCCTTACCCTTGTCTCCTTACCCAGTTCCCCCTTACCCTGTCCCTTGTCCTCTTACCCTGCCTCCTTACCTTGTCCTCCCTGTCCCTTGTCCCCTTACCCTGCCTCTTTACCTTGTCCTCCCTTACCCTGTCCCCTTACACTGTTCCTTGTCCCTGTCTCCTTACCCAGTCCCCCCTTACCCTGTCCCTTATCCCCTTACCCTGTCCCTTGTCCCCTTACCCTGTCCCTTGTCCCCTTACCCTGTCCCCTTACCATGTCTCCTTACCCTGTCCCCTTACCCTTGTCTCCTTACCCTGTCCCCTTACCCTGTCCCTTGTCTCCTTACCCTGTCCCTTGTCCCATTACCCTGTCCCTTGTCCCATTACCCAGTTCCCCCTTACCCTTGTCTCCTTACCCAGTTCCCCCTTACCCTGTCCCTTGTCCCCTTACCCTGTCCCTTGTCTCCTTACCCAGTTCCCCCTTACCCTTGTCTCCTTACCCAGTTCCCCCTTACCCTGTCCCTTGTCCCCTTACCCTGCCTCCTTACCTTGTCCTCCCTGTCCCTTGTCCCCTTACCCTGCCTCTTTACCTTGTCCTCCCTTACCCTGTCCCCTTACACTGTCCCTTGTCCCTGTCTCCTTACCCAGTCCCCCCTTAACCTGTCCCTTATCCCCTTGTCCCCTTACCCTGTCCCTTGTCCCTTGTCCCCTTACCATGTCTCCTTACCCTGTCCCCTTACCCTTGTCTCCTTACCCTGTCCCCTTACCCTTGTCCCCTTACCCTGTCCCTTGTCTCCTTACCCTGTCCCTTGTCCCCTTACCCTGTCCCTTGTCTCCTTACCCAGTTCCCCCTTACCCTTGTCTCCTTACCCAGTTCCCCCTTACCCTGTCCCTTGTCCTCTTACCCTGCCTCCTTACCTTGTCCTCCCTGTCCCTTGTCCCCTTACCCTGCCTCTTTACCTTGTCCTCCCTTACCCTGTCCCCTTACACTGTTCCTTGTCCCTGTCTCTTTACCCAGTCCCCCCTTACCCTGTCCCTTATCCCCTTACACTGTCCCTTGTCCCCTTACCCTGTCCCTTGTCCCCTTACCCTGTCCCCTTACCATGTCTCCTTACCCTGTCCCCTTACCCTTGTCTCCTTACCCTGTCCCCTTACCCTGTCCCTTGTCTCATTACCCTGTCCCTTGTCTCCTTACCCTGTCACTTGTCCCATTACCCTGTCCCTTGTCCCTTTACCCAGTTCCCCCTTACCCTTGTCTCCTTACCCAGTTCCCCCTTACCCTGTCCCTTGTCCCCTTACCTTGTCCTCCCTGTCCCTTGTCCCCTTACCCTGCCTTTTTACCTTGTCCTCCCTTACCCTGTCCCCTTACTGTCCCTTGTCCCTGTCTCCTTACCCAGTCCCCCCTTACCCTGTCCCTTGTCCCCTTACCCTGTCCCCTTACCCTGTCTCTTGTCTCCTTACCCTGTCCCTTGTCTCCTTACCCTGTCCCTTGTCTCCTTACCCTGTCCCTTGTCCCTTGTCCCCTTAGGTCCCAGCTCATGGTGGGCGTCCTTTACCAGGGCTCTAAAGCACATGTGACGAAACATGTTGCTAGGCCTACTGACTACAGCAACACCACTAGACCTACTGACTACAGCAACACCACTAGACCTACTGACTACAGCAACACCACTAGACGGAATGGGCCACAGTGTCTCCTGACCCCTCCTGTCTCAGCCTCCAGTATTTATGCTGCAGTAGTAGTTTATGTGTCGGGGGGCTAGGGTCAGTTTGTCTCCTTACCCAGTTCCCGGTTACCCACTTACCCGGTTCACAACTTCCGGCGCCGACAGAGATGGCCGCCTCGCTTCGCGTTCCTAGGAAACTATGCAGTTTTTTGTTTTTTTACGTGTTATTTCTTACATTAGTACCCCAGGTCATCTTAGGTTTCATTACATACAGTCGAGAAGAACTACTGAATATAAGATCAGCATCAACTCACCATCAGTACTACCAAGAATGTTTTTCGCGACGCGGATCCTGTGTTCTGCCTTACAAACAGGACAACTGAGTGGATTCCATGCAGCGACCCCAAAAAAAAAACAACTCAGAAAAAGAGGGAAACGAGGCGGTCTTCTGGTCAGACTCCGGAGACGGGCACACCGTGCACCACTCCCTAGCATTCTTCTTGCCAATGTCCAGTCTCTTGACAACAAGGTTGATGAAATCCGAGCAAGGGTAGCATTCCAGAGGGACATCAGAGACTGTAACGTTCTTTGCTTCACGGAAACGTGGCTCACTGGAGAGACTCTATCCGAAGCGGTGCAGCCAACGGGTTTCTCCACACATCGTGCAGACAGAAACAAACATCTTTCTGGTAAGAAGAGGGGCGGGGGCGTATGCCTTATGACTAACGTGACATGGTGTGATGAAAGAAACATACAGGAACTCAAATCCTTCTGTTCACCTGATTTAGAATTCCTCACAATCAAATGTAGACCGCATTATCTACCAAGAGAATTCTCTTCGATTATAATCACAGCCGTATATATCCCCCCCCAAGCAGACACATCTATGGCTCTGAACGAACTTTATTTAACTCTTTGCAAACTGGAAACCATTCATCCGGAGGCTGCATTCATTGTAGCTGGGGATTTTAACAAGGCTAATCTGAAAACAAGACTCCCTAAATTTTATCAGCATATCGATTGCGCAACCAGGGGTGGAAAGACCTTGGATCATTGTTACTCTAACTTCCGCGACGCATATAAGGCCCTACCCCGCCCCCCTTTCGGAAAAGCTGACCACGACTCCATTTTGTTGATCCCTGCCTACAGACAGAAACTAAAACAAGAGGCTCCCACGCTGAGGTCTGTCCAACGCTGGTCCGACCATGCTGACTCCACACTCCAAGACTGCTTCCACCACGTGGACTGGGACATGTTTCGTATTGCGTCAGACAACAACATTGACGAATACGCTGATTCGGTGTGTGAGTTCATTAGAACGTGCGTTGAAGATGTCGTTCCCATAGCAACGATTAAAACATTCCCTAACCAGAAACCGTGGATTGATGGCAGCATTCGCGTGAAACTGAAAGCGCAAACCACTGCTTTTAATCAGGGCAAGGTGTCTGGTAACATGACCGAATACAAACAGTGCAGCTATTCCCTCCGCAAGGCTATCAAACAAGCTAAGCGTCAGTACAGAGACAAAGTAGAATCTCAATTCAACGGCTCAGACACAAGAGGCATGTGGCAGGGTCTACAGTCAATCACGGACTACAGGAAGAAATCCAGCCCAGTCACGGACCAGGATGTCCTGCTCCCAGGCAGACTAAATAACTTTTTTGCCCGCTTTGAGGACAATACAGTGCCACTGACACGGCCTGCAACAAAAACATGCGGTCTCTCCTTCACTGCAGCTGAGGTGAGTAAGACATTTAAACGTGTTAACCCTCGCAAGGCTGCAGGCCCAGACGGCATCCCCAGCCGCGCCCTCAGAGCATGCGCAGACCAGCTGGCCGGTGTGTTTATGGACATACTCAATCAATCCATATACCAGTCTGCTATTCCCACATGCTTCAAGAGGGCCACCATTGTTCCTGTTCCCAAGAAAGCTAAGGTAACTGAGCTAAACGACTACCGCCCCGTAGCACTCACTTCCGTCATCATGAAGTGCTTTGAGAGACTAGTCAAGGACCATATCACCTCCACCCTACCTGACACCCTAGACCCACTCCAATTTGCTTACCGCCCAAATAGGTCCACAGACGATGCAATCTCAACCACACTGCACACCGCCCTAACCCATCTGGACAAGAGGAATACCTATGTGAGAATGCTGTTCATTGACTACAGCTCGGCATTCAACACCATAGTACCCTCCAAGCTCGTCATCAAGCAACTGGGTGCAACTGGGTACTGGACTTCCTGACGGGCCGCCCCCAGGTGGTGAGGGTAGGCAACAACATCTCCTCCCCGCTGATCCTCAACACTGGGGCCCCACAAGGGTGCGTTCTGAGCCCTCTCCTGTACTCCCTGTTCACCCACGACTGCGTGGCCACGCACGCCTCCAACTCAATCATCAAGTTTGCGGACGACACAACAGTGGTAGGCTTGATTACCAACAACGACGAGACGGCCTACAGGGAGGAGGTGAGGGCCCTCGGAGCGTGGTGTCAGGAAAATAACCTCACACTCAACGTCAACAAAACTAAGGAGATGATTGTGGACTTCAGGAAACAGCAGAGGGAACACCCCCCTATCCACATCGATGGAACAGTAGTGGAGAGGGTAGCAAGTTTTAAGTTCCTCGGCATACACATCACAGACAAACTGAATTGGTCCACTCACACAGACAGCATTGTGAAGAAGGCGCAGCAGCGCCTCTTCAACCTCAGGAGGCTGAAGAAATTTGGCTTGTCACCAAAAGCACTCACAAACTTCTACAGATGCACAATCGAGAGCATCCTGGCGGGCTGTATCACCGCCTGGTACGGCAACTGCTCCGCCCTCAACCGTAAGGCTCTCCAGAGGGTGGTGAGGTCTGCACAACGCATCACCGGGGGCAAACTACCTGCCCTCCAGGACACCTACACCACCCGATGTCACAGGAAGGCCATAAAGATCATCAAGGACATCAACCACCCGAGCCACTGCCTGTTCACCCCGCTATCATCCAGAAGGCGAGGTCAGTACAGGTGCATCAAAGCTGGGACCGAGAGACTGAAAAACAGCTTCTATCTCAAGGCCATCAGACTGTTAAACAGCCACCACTAACATTGAGTGGCTGCTGCCAACACACTGACACTGACTCAACTCCAGCCACTTTAATAATGGGAATTGATGGGAAATGATGTAAATATATCACTAGCCACTTTAAACAATTCTACCTTATATAATGTTACTTACCCTACATTATTCATCTCATATGCATACGTATATACTGTACTCTATATCATCGACTGTATCCTTATGTAATACATGTATCACTAGCCACTTTAAACTATGCCACTTTGTTTACATACTCATCTCATTTGTACATACTGTACACGATACCATCTACTGTATCTTGCCTATGCTGCTCTGTACCATCACTCATTCATATATCCTTATGTACATATTCTTTATCCCCTTACACTGTGTACAAGACAGTAGTTTTGGAATTGTTAGTTAGATTACTTGTTGGTTATTACTGCATTGTCGGAACTAGAAGCACAAGCATTTCGCTACACTCGCATTAACATCTGCTAACCATGTGTATGTGACAAATAAAATTTGATTTGATTTGAGTTTGTTATATCTGGAGTACTTCTCCTGTCCTATTCGGTGTCCTGTGTGAATCTAGGTGTGCGTTCTCTAATTCTCTCCTTCTCTCTCTCGGAGGACCTGAGCCCTAGGACCATGCCCCAGGACTACCTGACATGATGACTCCTTGCTGTCCCCAGTCCACCTGGCTGTGCTGCTGCTCCAGTTTCAACTGTTCTGCCTTAATATTATTTGACCATGCTGGTCATTTATGAACATTTGAACATCTTGGCCATGTTCTGTTATAATCTCCACCCGGCACAGCCAGAAGAGGACTGGCCATCCCACATATGCTCTCTCTAATTCTCTCTTTCTTTCTCTCTCTCTCTCAGAGGACCTGAGCCCTAGGACCATGCCCCAGGAATACCTGACATGATGACTCCTTGCTGTCCCCAGTCCACCTGACTGTGCTGCTGCTCCAGTTTCAACTGTTCTGCCTTATTATTATTCGACCATGCTGGTCATTTATGAACATTTGAACATCTTGACCATGTTTTGTTATAATCTCCACCCGGCACAGCCAGAAGAGGACTGGCCACCCCACATAGCCGGTTCCTCTCTAGGTTTCTTCCTAGGTTTTGGCCTTTCTAGGGAGTTTTTCCTAGCCACCGTGCTTCTACACCTGCATTGCTTGCTGTTTGGGGTTTTAGGCTGGGTTTCTGTACAGCACTTTGAGATATCAGCTGATGTACGAAGGGCTATATAAATAAATTTGATTTGATTTTGATTTAGACCTACTGACTACAGAAACACCACTAGACCTACTGACTACAGCAACACCACTAGGCCTACTGACTACAGCAACACCACTAGACCTACTGACTACAGCAACACCACTAGGCCTACTGACTACAGCAACACCACTAGGCCTACTGACTACCAGACGTATTAGACAGACAACAGGTGGCAGCCCCAGCCGGTCAACAGGCATAGCTAACTGAGCTACTGATGAAATCCAACACCACTTACTGCCAACCAAATTCACACCCATTTTACACATCCAGAAAAATAATGGATTACAAATAAACCTGACATATGGAAATGTTGTGTCCTGTGCAAACCTTATTGGCACCATCACGGACAGTATCAGGAAGACAGTGCTATAACGGGTCCCTGGAATGTCTCTACCCTAAAAGCGAGTTGATTAATTAGCTAGATTGTAGATTAAGAAATTGATTATTAGTTGTGAGAGGAGACTAAACATGTATTACATAATCCATGTATCAGTTGACAGGCAGCATGTTACAACATTCCTATTGTCTGTTAGCTGATGACTGTCATCATCATGTTGCCTGGTTACAACATTCCTATTGTCTGTTAGCTGATGACTGTCCTATCATTGTTAATTATCATCATGTTGCCTGGTTACAACATTCCTATTGTCTGTTAGCTGATGACTGTCCTATCATTGTTAATTGTCAGCATGTTGCCTGGTTACAACATTCCTATTGTCTGTTAGCTGATGACTGTCCTATCATTGTTAATTGTCATCATGTTGCCTGGTTACATTATTATTGTCTGTCAGCTGAATGCAAATGGCTGTCCTATCATTGTTAATTATCATCATGTTGCCTGGTTACATTATTATTGTCTGTCAGCTGAATGCAAATGGCTGTCCTATCATTGTTAATTATCATCAGTTGTTTCCTTGATGATGTAGAACACATAACTAGAGAGTGGGCCAGACATTAAAATAAAAACAACTTTTAATAATTGTATTCGAAAGTGCAACGGCAAACATACAGTATTTATATAGGTAATTTGTTTTGGACAAACAAATGTGATAAACAGAACATTGATTGTATTCAAAATTGCAACAGCAAACATAATTATACAGGTGATTAAAAACAACCCTTATTATATTTAAAAATACAACTGCAAAACTGTTATTCATTACCACAGTAAAAAAAATATATATAATCTGGTGCTCCCAAAATTCTGTCTTGTGCTCTTTACTTTCTGTGGTACCAATGAAGATGGTGACACACAACCAGCCATGTTTCAGATACCCTGATACTCATGTCTGCAGTGACCCACAAACAGAGGCTCTGCCTGGATACCGCGCCTGGAGAGAGAGGGAGAAGATATGGAAAGGGAGAGAGGGAGGAGAAGAGATGGAAAGGGAGAGAGGGAGGAGAAGAGATGGAAAGGGAGAGGAGAGAGGGGGAGAAGATATGGAAAGGGAGAGAAGAGATGGAAAGGGAGATTTAGTTGCCTTAATGACTATTACAAAACAGCTAGTACTGTATTGTGTCTGTATGGCTAAACACATTTGATAAACATCTTGTGTAGCCTACTTTGATTAACATCTTACTTTACTCAAAGTAACGTAACCCCGAAACAGTGTCTGGGCAGAAGAGACTACGGCTGCAGTCAACTCAAAGTAGACAGCCCTAAACCCTCAGCCCTTGAATTACTTTTTAAATCATCCCATCTGAGTGTACCTTAAAATGGCCATTTCCCAAGCTAGGGAGAATGCTGATCAGAGATGCAAAAATATTGAAGTTGAGCTTAAAAACAAGCAACCTAAAGCTATTGATGTACCTAGCAGGCTAATGTAGCTAGCTAGCACTCCTGTCGGGTAGCTAGATACAGTTACCTATAGCTGGCTAGCTAGTTTTACAATTAGGTCACTTATTCCAATACATTTCAGAATTCCCCAAAATATGTTTATGAAGCTAGCTATGTTTTAATGACACCTCAATACGAGACTAAGCCAATTTGAGTGTGATTCCCATTTGACAATGCTAAAATCAATGTCCTCTATATATATTTTTTAGCATATAAATTTGCTAAAAATATGTGATATGTGAGTCAATATATAATTTTGACTCACATATCGAAAATGTAGCCATGTTGATTAAATTTGACACCACCAGAGTTCGACACGTGACTACAGTTTGCATTGAACCCACAAGTGATCAAAGTTATTCACTCGCTCCCTCAAGCTAAATCGAGGGCCTGCAGCGGCAACGTTAATGAATTAGATCTCCACTTAAGATAGCAATCAAACTGCATCCAGTTTTGATAGGGAAAGTGGCTAGAGTGAGGCCCGAGGGGGTAAGTAACACTGAAACATGCATGAGAGCATCAGCTGTTCTGGACAACTCTGATCACACTCTCTGCAGCCGATGTGAGTAATCTTTAAACAGGTAAACATTCACAAGGCCGCTGGGCCAGACGGATTACCAGGACGTGTACTCAGTATGCGCTGACCAACTGGCAGTGTCTTCACTGACATTTTCAACCTCTCCCTGTCTGAGTCTGTAATACCAACATGTTTCAAGCAGACCGCCCTAGTACTGTGCCCAAGAACACTAAGGTAACCTGCCTAAAATGACTACCGACCCGTAGCACTCACGTCTGTAGCCATGAAAAGCTTTGAAACACTGGTCATGGCTCACATCAATACCATCATCCCAGAAACCCTAGACCCACTCCAATTTGCATACCGCACCAACAGATCCACAGATGATGCAATCTCAAATCGCACTCCACACTGCCCTTTCTCACCTGGACAAAAGGAACACCTATGTGAGAATGCTATTCATTGACAACAGCTCAGCGTTCAACACCATAGTGCCCTGGGACTAAACACCTCCCTCTGCAACTGGATCCTGGACTTCCTGACGGGCCGCCCCCAGGTGGTAAGGGTAGGTAACAACGCATCTGCCACACTGATCCTCAAAACGGGGGCCCCTCATGGGTGCGTGCTCAGTCTGCTCCTGTACTCACTGTTCACTCATAACTGCACGGCCAGGCATGACTCCAACACCATCATTAAGTTTGCTGATGACACAACAGTGGTAGGCCTGATCACCAACAACGACGAGACAGTCTATAGGGAGGAGGTCAGAGACGTGTGGTGCAAGGACAACAACCTCTCCCTCAACGTGATCAAGACTAAGGAGTTGATTGTGGACTACAGGAAAAGGAGGACCAAGCACACCCCCATTCTCATCGACGGGGCTGTAGTGGAACAGGTTGAGAGCTTCAAGTTCCTTGGTGTCCACATAATCAACAAACTAACATGGTCCAAGAACACCAAGACAGTCGTGAAGAGGGCACGACAAAAACCTCTTCCCCCTCAGGAGACTGAAAAGATTTGGCATGGGTCCTCAGATCCTCTAAAGGTTCTACAGCTTCACCATCAAGAGCATCCTGATGGGTTGCATCACTGCCTGGTATGGCAACTGCTCGGCCTGCAAGGCACTACAGAGGGTAGTGCATACGGCCCAGTATATCACCGGGGCCAAGCTTCCTGCCATCCAGGACCTCTATACCAGGATGTGTCAGAGGAAGGCCCTAAAAATTGTCAGACTCCAGCCACCCTAGTCATAGACTGTTCTCTCTGCTACTGCACGGCAAGCGGTACCGGAGCACCAAGTCTAGGTCCTAGAGGCTTCTAAACAGCTTCTACCCCCCAAGCCATAAAACTCCAGAACATCTAATCAAATGGCTACCCAGACTATTTGCACCCCCCCCCCCCCCCCCCCTCTATGCATAGTCACTTTAATAACTCTACCTACATGTACATATTACCTCGACTAACCGATGCCCCCGAACATTGACTCTGTACTGGTACCCCCTGTATATAGCCTCCACATTACACATTGAATCTGTACCAGTACCCTCTGTATATAGCTCCGCTATTGTTATTTACTGCTGCTCTTTAATTATTTGCTTTTCTTATCTCTTACTTTTTTGGGGGATATTTTCTTAAAACTGCATTGTTGGTTAAGGGCTTGTAAGTAAGCATTTCACTGTAAGGTCTACAGCTGTTGTATTCGGTGCATGTGACAAAGGATGAATAACGACTCTCCTCTCTAGCCCAGGTAGCTAGCATGATGAATAACAACTCTCCTCTCTAGCCCAGGTAGCTAGCATGATGAATAACAACTCTCCTCTCTAGCATGATGAATAACAACTCTCCTCTCTAGCCCAGGTAGCTAGCATGATGAATAACAACTCTCCTCTCTAGCCCAGGTAGCTAGCATGATGAATAACCACTCTCCTCTCTAGCATGATGAATAACAACTCTCCTCTCTAGCCCAGGTAGCTAGCATGATGAATAACAACTCTCCTCTCTAGCCCAGGTAGCTAGCATGATGAATAACAACTCTCCTCTCTAGCCCAGGTAGCTAGCATGATGAATAACAACTCTCCTCGCTAGCCCGGTTAGCTAGCATGATGAATAACCACTCTCCTCTCTAGCCCAGTTAGCTAGCATGATGAATAACCACTCTCCTCTCTAGCATGATGAATAACGCCTCTCCTCTCTAGCCCAGGTAGCTAGCATGATGAATAACGCCTCTCCTCTCTAGCCCAGGTAGCTAGCATGATGAATAACCACTCTCCTCTCTAGCATGATGAATAACGCCTCTCCTCTCTAGCCCAGGTAGCTAGCATGATGAATAACGCCTCTCCTCTCTAGCCCAATTAGCTAGCATGATGAATAACGCCTCTCCTCTCTAGCCCAATTAGCTAGCATGATGAATAACGCCTCTCCTCTCTAGCCCAATTAGCTAGCATGATGAATAACGCCTCTTCTCTCTAGCCCAGGTAGCTAGCATGCATTTCCCCAATTCACAGCTCTGCAAGGATTATATTGTCAAAATACAAATGTAATACCTATAGCAAATACCTATTTAATGCCGTCACGCCAGGTATATACTTCCAAAAAAGGTCTAAATAAAAATGGACAAACAACCCCAAAAATTTGTTTGGAAATAATGTATTGTTTTTGAATAAGTGCGCATGCGCCAAATCCACCTCTTCTGTACCTGGCAGTGGCAGTAATGAGTGAGTTTTATTGGACGTCCCAGGGACATCATGTACCCAAACATATCAGGGGACACAACGTGAGGATGGCTGAGGGGTGGTCTACAGGGGTGCAAGGCCACTCAACCATAAATCGGAGAATGTAGCATTTTCAAACACCTGAACAGCTTTTTCCAGAAATCTATAGCCATAATCATTATGCTTAATCCAATGTAAAAAAAATATATATATATATCTCTAACCATAGCTCTTGAGCTGACTGTATCCTCCCGACTGGTGGTTCTTTTGAAAATAAATTAAATATGCTTCTCGTCATCTATGCTAAAATATGTGTAAAGGAATAGAAGTCTTATTCAGTGCATTAGTTATTGCTTGCTTTTGTAAAGTCTACCAACCTTGCTACTCTAACTTGATTGATAGCCTGACATGGTTTCTTGGTATCTAGTTATGAGGATGGGAGATCGGTTACACTAGCCCAGATTGGGAACCTATGTGAAATGGCTAGCTAATAGCGTTTCAATCAGTGACGTCACTCGCTCTGAGACCTTGAAGTAGTTGTTCCCCTTTGCTCTGCAAGGGCTGTGGCTTTTGTGGAGCGATGGGTAACGATGCTTCGTGGGTGTCAGTTGTTGATGTATGCAGAGGGTCCCTGGTTCGAGCCCAGGTTGGGGCGAGGAGAGGGACGGAAGTTATATTGTTACACTAGCTAACTGGGCTAAAGACAACTTTGTAAAATTGCTAGGTGGATAGTGGTATCACAGAGAAACACATTGAAATACATTTTTAAACATGACAAATGAGGAGGCACGTGCCCCCTATAGGAATGATGCCTCTGGAGGTGTCTAAGAGGATTTGGAGCATGGATTTTACATGAGTGGGCAGGGGCGCAGCCATGGGTGGGCCTACCCACTTGGGTGCCAGGCCTATCTATTGGGCAGCCAGGCCCAGCCAATTCCCCCAAAAAAGAGCTTAATTACAGACTATCCCACAGGTGAAAAAGCCGAATGCAGGAGGTCCTGGGCTGGCGTGGTTACACGTGGTCTGTGAGGTCGGTTGGGCATACTGCCAAATTCTCTAAAATGACGTTGGAGGCGGGTAACGGTAGAGAAAGTAACATTCATTTATATAGCAACAGCTCTGGTGGACATTCCTGCAATCAGCAATCACACTCCCTCAAAACTTGAGACATCTGTGGCATTGTGTTGTGTGACAAAACTGCACATTTTAGACTGACCTTTTATTGTCCCCAGCACAAGGTGCCCCTGTGTAAATGAGCATGCTGTTTAATCAGCTCCTTGAAATGCCACCAGTCAGGTGGATTGATTCTCTTGGCAAAGGAGAAATGCTCACTAACAGGGATATAACTAATTTGTGCAAAACAATTGAGAGAAATCAGCTTTTAGAACGTATGGAACATTTCTGGGA
Organism: Oncorhynchus mykiss; assembly: GCF_057628025.1. Lineage (NCBI taxonomy): Eukaryota > Metazoa > Chordata > Actinopteri > Salmoniformes > Salmonidae > Oncorhynchus > Oncorhynchus mykiss. Next base: position 103,740,385 of record NC_143023.1, on the reverse strand, counting down.
TCTTTTATTTCAACTCATGAAACATGAGACCAACACTTCACATGTTGCGTTTATATTTTTGTTCAGTGTAGATTTTCATTTTGATTTCTTTAAAGTAACAGCAGTAAATAAATATACTCTACATTTGGTGTGCAACCAAAGTAGTTTGACATTATAACGCTTGCAGAGCTGTCTAATAGGGAAACGTATACAGGCTATCTGGGCTAGAGAGGAGAGTCATCATATTAACATAACCCTGTACCTCAGTAGCCTGCAGCGGAAGTCCACGAGGCGAGGGAAGGCGTCGATCACACTGGAGGTCATCCTCTCATCACTCCACAATCGCTCTCCAGCAGCACTCGCCCTCGGCCTACACACACACACACACACACACACACACACACACACCTTGTTACCGTATTTAGATTCTTGCCTGTTATTATTTCTGTTTGAAAAATGTCCCTAGGGGCCCTGGTCAGAAGTAGTGTACTATATATAGGGAATAGGGTTCTATAGGGCCCTGGTTAACAGTAAGGCATATAGGGAATAGGGTTCTATAGGGCCCTGGTCAACAGTAGTGTACTATATATAGGGAATAGGGTTCTATAGGGCTCTGGTCTAAAGTAGTGCACTATATAGGGAATAGGGTTCTATAGGGCCCTGGTCAACAGTAGTGCACTATATATAGGGAATAGGGTTCTATAGGGCCCTGGCAACAGTAGTGTACTATATATAGGGAATAGGGTTCTATAGGGCCCTGGTCAACAGTAGTGTACTATATATAGGGAAAAGCGTTCTATAGGGCTCTGGTCTAAAGTAGTGCACTATATAGGGAATAGGGTTCTATAGGGCCCTGGTCAACAGTAGTGCACTCTATATAGGGAATAGGGTTCTATAGGGCCCTGGTCAACAGTAGTGCACTATATAGGGAATAGGGTTCTATAGGGCCCTGGTCAACAGTAGTGTACTATATATAGGGAATAGGGTTCTATAGGGCCCTGGTCTACAGTAGTGTACTATATAGGGAATAGGGTTCTATAGGGCCCTGGTCAACAGTAGTGCACTTTATAGGGAACAGGGTTATATTTGGGACTCTTTTCTATTTACCAGAGACGAGGAGAGAGGTTGGTAGCATCAACATACTCTCCCCACATGCACACCTCTCCACCAATCACCAGTTTCTTCTGCTGCTCTGTACCTGTGGAGGTAAAGTACATAGGATAGTACATACTGCACCTGCCCACAACAACACAGCACAACACCCCCACAACACAGCACATCACAACACCACAACACAACGGCACAACAACACGGCACAACACAACACAACACCACAGCACAACAACACGGCACAACACAACGGCACAACAACACGGCACAACAACACGGCACAACACAACAACACAACATGGCACAACACCACAACAACACGGCACAACACAACACACCACAACGGCACAACACAACACAACACCACGGCACAACAACACGGCACAACACAACGGCACAACAACATGGCACAACACCACAACAACACGGCAAAACACAACACAACAACACGGCACAACAACACGGCACAACACAACATGGCACAACACCACAACACAACAACAACACGGCACAACACAACGGCACAACACAACAACATGGCACAACACAACAACATGGCACAACAACACAACAACAACACGGCAGGGCACGACGACAAAACGTCATGGCACGACAACAAAACGTCATGGCACGACAACAAAACGTCATGGCACGACAACAACACGTCATGGCACGACAACAAAACGTCATGGCACGACAACAAAACGTCATGGCACGACAACAAAACGTCATGGCACGACAACAAAACGTCATGGCACGACAACAACACGTCATGGCACGACAACAAAACGTCATGGCACGACAACAAAACGTCATGGCAAGACAACAAAACGTCATGGCACGACAACAAAACGTCATGGCACGACAACAAAACGTCATGGCAAGGCAACAAAACGTCATGGCAAGGCAACAAAACGTCATGGCAAGACAACAACACAGCAGGGCAACAAAACGTCAGTGCAAGACAACAAAACGTCATGGCACGACAATAAAACGTCATGGCACGACAACAAAACGTCATGGCAAGACAACAAAACGTCATGGCACGACAAAACGTCATGGCACGACAACAAAACGTCATGGCACGACAACAACACGGCAGGGCAACAAAACGTCATGGCACGGCAACAAAACGTCATGGCACGGCAACAAAACGTCATGGCAAGGCAACAAAACGTCATGGCAAGGCAACAAAACGTCATGGCACGACAACAACACGTCATGGCACGGCAACAAAACGTCATGGCAAGGCAACAAAACGTCATGGCAAGGCAACAAAACGTCATGGCACGACAACAAAACGTCATGGCACGACAACAAAACGTCATGGCACGACAACAAAACGTCATGGCAAGGCAACAAAACGTCATGGCAAGGCAACAAAACGTCATGGCAAGGCAACAAAACGTCATGGCACGACAACAAAACGTCATGGCAAGACAACAACACGGCAGGGCAACAAAACGTCATGGAACGACAACAAAACGTCATGGCAAGACAACAACACGGCAGGGCAACAAAACGTCATGGAACGACAACAAAACGTCATGGCACGACAACAAAACGTCATGGCAAGACAACAAAACGTCATGGCACGACAACAAAACGTCATGGCAAGACAACAAAATGTCATGGCAAGACAACACGGCAGGGCAACAAAACGTCATGGCAAGACAACAAAACGTCATGGCAAGACAACACGGCAGGGCAACAAAACGTCATGGCACGACAACAAAACGTCATGGCACGACAACAAAACGTCATGGCACAACAACAAAACGTCATGGCACGACAACAACACGGCAGGGCAACAAAACGTCATGGCACGACAACAAAACGTCATGGCACGACAACAACACGTCATGGCAAGGCAACAAAACGTCATGGCAAGACAACAACACGGCAGGGCAACAAAACGTCATGGCACGACAACAAAACGTCATGGCACGACAACAACACGTCATGGCACGACAACAAAACGTCATGGCAAGGCAACAAAACGTCATGGCACGGCAACAAAACGTCATGGCAAGGCAACAAAACGTCATGGCAAGACAACAAAACGTCATGGCAAGGCAACAAAACGTCATGGCACGACAACAAAACGTCATGGCACGACAACAAAACGTCATGGCACGACAACAAAACGTCATGGCAAGACAACAAAACGTCATGGCAAGGCAACAAAACGTCATGGCAAGGCAACAAAACGTCATGGCACGACAACAACACGTCATGGCAAGGCAACAAAACGTCATGGCAAGGCAACAAAACGTCATGGCAAGGCAACAAAACGTCATGGCACGACAACAAAACGTCATGGCAAGACAACAAAACGTCATGGCACGACAACAACACGTCATGGCAAGGCAACAAAACGTCATGGCAAGGCAACAAAACGTCATGGCAAGGCAACAAAACGTCATGGCACGACAACAACACGTCATGGCAAGGCAACAAAACGTCATGGCAAGGCAACAAAACGTCATGGCAAGGCAACAAAACGTCATGGCACGACAACAACACGTCATGGCAAGACAACAAAACGTCATGGCAAGGCAACAAAACGTCATGGCAAGGCAACAAAACGTCATGGCACGACAACAACACGTCATGGCAAGGCAACAAAACGTCATGGCAAGGCAACAAAACGTCATGGCAAGGCAACAAAACGTCATGGCAAGGCAACAAAACGTCATGGCACGACAACAACACGTCATGGCAAGGCAACAAAACGTCATGGCAAGGCAACAAAACGTCATGGCACGACAACAACACGTCATGGCAAGGCAACAAAACGTCATGGCACGGCAACAAAACGTCATGGCACGGCAACAAAACGTCATGGCACGGCAACAAAACGTCATGGCAAGGCAACAAAACGTCATGGCAAGGCAACAAAACGTCATGGCAAGGCAACAAAACGTCATGGCAAGACAACAAAACGTCATGGCAAGGCAACAAAACGTCATGGCACGACAACAAAACGTCATGGCAAGGCAACAAAACGTCATGGCACGACAACAAAACGTCATGGCAAGGCAACAAAACGTCATGGCACGACAACAAAACGTCATGGCACGACAACAAAACGTCATGGCAAGGCAACAAAACGTCATGGCAAGGCAACAAAACGTCATGGCACGACAACAAAACGTCATGGCACGACAACAAAACGTCATGGCACGACAACAAAACGTCATGGCAAGGCAACAAAACGTCATGGCAAGGCAACAAAACGTCATGGCAAGGCAACAAAACGTCATGGCAAGGCAACAAAACGTCATGGCACGACAACAAAACGTCATGGCACGACAACAAAACGTCATGGCACGACAACAAAACGTCATGGCACGACAACAAAACGTCATGGCACGACAACAAAACGTCATGGCACGACAACAAAACGTCATGGCAAGGCAACAAAACGTCATGGCAAGGCAACAAAACGTCATGGCAAGGCAACAAAACGTCATGGCAAGGCAACAAAACGTCATGGCACGACAACAAAACGTCATGGCACGACAACAAAACGTCATGGCACGACAACAAAACGTCATGGCAAGGCAACAAAACGTCATGGCAAGGCAACAAAACGTCATGGCAAGGCAACAAAACGTCATGGCACGACAACAACACGTCATGGCAAGGCAACAAAACGTCATGGCACGACAACAAAACGTCATGGCAAGGCAACAAAACGTCATGGCACGGCAACAAAACGTCATGGCAAGGCAACAAAACGTCATGGCAAGGCAACAAAACGTCATGGCAAGGCAACAAAACGTCATGGCACGACAACAAAACGTCATGGCAAGGCAACAACACGTCATGGCAAGGCAACAAAACGTCATGGCAAGGCAACAAAACGTCATGGCACGGCAACAAAACGTCATGGCACGACAACAAAACGTCATGGCACGACAACAAAACGTCATGGCACGGCAACAAAACGTCATGGCAAGGCAACAAAACGTCATGGCAAGGCAACAAAACGTCATGGCAAGGCAACAAAACGTCATGGCACGACAACAAAACGTCATGGCACGACAACAAAACGTCATGGCACGACAACAAAACGTCATGGCAAGGCAACAAAACGTCATGGCAAGGCAACAAAACGTCATGGCAAGGCAACAAAACGTCATGGCAAGGCAACAAAACGTCATGGCACGACAACAAAACGTCATGGCACGACAACAAAACGTCATGGCACGACAACAAAACGTCATGGCACGACAACAAAACGTCATGGCACGACAACAAAACGTCATGGCACGACAACAAAACGTCATGGCAAGGCAACAAAACGTCATGGCACGACAACAAAACGTCATGGCACGACAACAAAACGTCATGGCAAGGCAACAAAACGTCATGGCAAGGCAACAAAACGTCATGGCACGACAACAACACGTCATGGCAAGGCAACAAAACGTCATGGCACGACAACAAAACGTCATGGCAAGGCAACAAAACGTCATGGCACGGCAACAAAACGTCATGGCAAGGCAACAAAACGTCATGGCAAGGCAACAAAACGTCATGGCACGGCAACAAAACGTCATGGCAAGGCAACAAAACGTCATGGCAAGGCAACAAAACGTCATGGCAAGGCAACAAAACGTCATGGCAAGGCAACAAAACGTCATGGCACGGCAACAAAACGTCATGGCAAGGCAACAAAACGTCATGGCAAGGCAACAAAACGTCATGGCACGACAACAAAACGTCATGGCACGGCAACAAAACGTCATGGCAAGGCAACAAAACGTCATGGCAAGGCAACAAAACGTCATGGCAAGACAACAAAACGTCATGGCAAGGCAACAAAACGTCATGGCAAGGCAACAAAACGTCATGGCACGACAACAAAACGTCATGGCAAGGCAACAAAACGTCATGGCACGACAACAAAACGTCATGGCAAGGCAACAAAACGTCATGGCACGGCAACAAAACGTCATGGCAAGACAACAAAACGTCATGGCAAGGCAACAAAACGTCATGGCAAGGCAACAAAACGTCATGGCACGACAACAAAACGTCATGGCAAGGCAACAAAACGTCATGGCAAGGCAACAAAACGTCATGGCACGACAACAAAACGTCATGGCAAGGCAACAAAACGTCATGGCAAGGCAACAAAACGTCATGGCACGACAACAAAACGTCATGGCAAGACAACAACACGGCAGGGCACGACAACAAAACGTCATGGCACGACAACAAAACGTCATGGCACGACAACAACACGTCATGGCACGACAACAAAACGTCATGGCAAGGCAACAAAACGTCATGGCAAGGCAACAAAACATCATGGCACGACAACAAAACGTCATGGCACGACAACAAAACGTCATGGCAAGGCAACAAAACGTCATGGCAAGGCAACAAAACGTCATGGCAAGGCAACAAAACGTCATGGCAAGGCAACAAAACGTCATGGCAAGGCAACAAAACGTCATGGCAAGGCAACAAAACGTCATGGCAAGGCAACAAAACGTCATGGCAAGGCAACAAAACGTCATGGCAAGGCAACAAAACGTCATGGCAAGACAACAAAACGTCATGGCAAGGCAACAAAACGTCATGGCAAGGCAACAAAACGTCATGGCAAGACAACAAAACGTCATGGCAAGGCAACAAAACGTCATGGCAAGGCAACAAAACGTCATGGCACGGCAACAAAACGTCATGGCACGGCAACAAAAGGTCATGGCACGACAAGCCAGCCGCACCAATGTGTCGGAGGCTACACCGTGCACCTGGCAACCTTGGCTAGCGCGCACTGCGCCCGGCCCGCCACAGGAGTCGCTGGTGCGCGATGAGACAAGGAGATCCCTACCGACCAATCCCTAACCCTATCCCTAACCCGGACGACGCTAGGCCAATTGTGCGTCGCCCCACGGACCTCCCGGTCACTGCCGGTTACGACAGAGCCTGGGCGCGAACCCAGGGACTCTGATGGCACAGCTGGCGCTGCAGTACAGCGCCCTTAACCACTGCGCCACCCGGGGGGCAGTTCATGATATTTCTGACCTACTAGAGCTACCCCGGTCAAAACGTAAATGTTGTTTTTGTGAAGTAAAAACGTCAAGGAGCAACAACGGCTCAGCAGCAAAGTGGAAGACCACACAAGCTCACAGACCGGGACCGCCCAGTGCTGAAGTGCGTAGCACATAAAACTTGTCTGTCCTCAGTTGCCAGACTCACTACAGAGTTAGAAACTGCCTCTGGAAGCAACGTCAGCATTAGAACTGTTTGTCGGGAACTTCATGAAATGGGTTTCCATGGCTGAGCAGCCGCACACAAGCCTAAGATCACCATGCGCAATGCCAAGCATCGACTTCAGTGGTGTAAAGCTCGCTGCCATGAGAGCAGTGGAAATGCGTTCTCTGGAGTAATGAATCACGCTTCACCATCTGGCAGTCCGACAGATGAATCTGGGTTCGGCGGATGCCAGGAGAACATTACCAGCTGGAATGCATAGAGTCAACTGTAAAGTTTGTTGGGAGGAGGTTCAGGCTGGGCCCCTTAGTTCCAGTGAAGGGAAATGTTAATGCTACAACATACAATGACATTCTAGACGATTCTGTGCTTCCAACTTCGTGGTAACAGGTTGGAGAAGGTCCTTTCCTGTTTCAGCATGACAATGCCCCCGTGCACAAAGCAAGGTCCATACAGAAATGGTTTGTCGAGATCGGTGTGAAAGAACCCAGTCAAAAACATTTAGGATGAATTGGAATGCCGACTGCGAGCCAGGCCTAATCGCCCAACATTAGTGCCCGACCTCACTAATGCTCTTGTGGCTGAATGGAAGCAAGTCCCTGCAGCAATGTTCCAAAATCTAGTGGAAAGCCTTCCCAGAAGAGTAGAGGCTGTTATAGCAGCAATGTTCCTACATCTAGTGGAAAGCCTTCCCAGAAGAGTAGAGGCTGTTATAGCAGCAATGTTCCAACATCTAGTGGAAAGCCTTCCCAGAAGAGTGGAGGCTGTTATAGCAGCAATGTTCCTACATCTAGTGGAAAGCCTTCCCAGAAGAGTGGAGGCTGTTATAGCAGCAAAGCGGGGGACCAACTCAATATTAATGGCTTCCCAGAAGAGTGGATGCTGTTATAGCAGCAAAGCTGGGGACAAACTCAATATTAATGGCTTCCCAGAAGAGTGGAGGCTGTTATAGCAGCAAAGGGGGACCAACTCAATATTAATGCCTTCCCAGAAGAGTAGAGGCTGTTATAGCAGCAAAGGGTGGGGACCAACTCAATATTAATGCCCATGATTTTGGAATGAGATGTTGGACCAGCTGGTGTCCACAGACTACATGACCAAAAGCGTACTTGTGCTATATTATATTACCCATAGACCTTTAGACCAGTCTCCTACTATAATAATAACCACATTACAGTGGGACAAAAAAAGTATTTAGCCAGCCACCAATTGTGCAAGTTCTCCCATTTAAAAAGATGAGAGAGGCCTGTAATTTTCATCATAGGTACACTTCAACTATGACAGACAAAATGAGAAAAAAAATCCAGATAATCACATTAGGATTTTTAATGAATTTATTTGCAAATTATGGTGGGAAAAAAGTATCTCAATACTTTGTTATATACCCTTTGTTGGCAATGACAGCGGTCAAACGTTTTCTGTAAGTCTTCACAAGGTTTTCACACACTGTTGCTGGTATTTTGGCCCATTCCTCCATGCAGATCTCCTCTAGAGCAGTGATGTTTTGGGGCTGTTGCTGGGCAACACGGACTTTCAACTCCCTCCAAAGACTTTCTATGGGGTTGTGATCTGGAGACTGGCTAGGCCACTCCAGGACCTTGAAATGCTTCTTACGAAGCCACTCCGTCGTTGCCCTGGCGGTGTGTTTGGGATCATTGTCATGCTGAAAGACCCAGCCACGTTTCATCTTCAATGCCCTTGCTGATGGAAGGAGGTTTTCACTCAAACTCTCACGATACATGGCCCCATTCATTCTTTCCTTTACACGGATCAGTCGTCCTGGTCCCTTTGAAGAAAAACAGCCCCAAAGCATGTTTCCACCCCCATGCTTCACAGTAGGTATGGTGTTCTTTGGATGCAACTCAGCATTCTTTGTCCTCCAAACACGACGAGTTGAGTTTTTACCAAAAAGTTATATTTTGGTTTCATCTGACCATATGACATTCTCCCAATCTTCTTCTGGATCATCCAAATGATCCAAACTTCAGACGGGCCTGGACATGTACTGGCTTAAGCAGGGGGACACGTCTGGCACTGCAGGATTTGAGTCCCTGGCGGTGTAGTGTGTTACTGATGGTAGGCTTTGTTACTTTGGTCCCAGCTCTCTGCAGGTCATTCACTAGGTCCGTGTGGTTCTGGGATTTTTGCTCACCATTCTTGTGATCATTTTGACCCCAAGGGGTGAGATCTTGCGTGGAGCCCCAGATCGAGGGAGATTATCAGTGGTCTTGTATGTCTTCCATTTCCTAATAATTGCTCCCACAGTGGATTTCTTCAAAACAAGCTGCTTACCTATTGCAGATTCAGTCTTCCCAGCCTGGTGCAGGTCTACAATTTTGTTTCTGGTGTCCTTTGACAGCTCTTTGACGGTTTGAGGTTGTGGACAGGTGTATTTTATACTGATAACAAGTTCAAACAGGTGCCATTAATACAGGTAACGAGTGGAGGAAGAAGTTACAGGTCTGTGAGAGACAGAAATCTTGCTTGTTTGTAGGTGATCAAATACTTAATTTCCACCATCATTTGCAAATAAATTCATTAAAAATCCTACAATGTGATTTTCTGGATTTTTTGGAAAGGTAAAGGTATCAATGTGTTTTCCGTTTTACTGTATTTGCTACCTTTTGAACACATCGATTTGATACCGTTCCATTAATTTCATTCCCACCATTACATTAAACCTGTTCACCAATTTTAAAGTGACACCAGCTTCTGCACACACCAGTGAAGTTGAGTGGCTGTATGGTGTAGTATTTTTCCCAGTCCTGTCCGTAGTCGATGTGGTTGATGTACCAGGGGGCAGCCAGTATGACCCTGTACCCAGCCAGGGTGATGCTACTCAACTCCTGTTGTATCTGACCAGGGCTCCCCTTCCAGATGTGGAGCACCGTGTCCACTGGGATCTGAGGCAGGGTAGAAAACAAGTGCCATGTACACCGCCGTTCAAAAGTTTGGGGTCACTTAGAAATGTCCTTGTTTGTTTTAAAGAAAATCACTTTTTTTGTCCATTAAAATAACATCAAATTGATCAAAAATACAGTGTAGGCATTGTTAATGTTGTAAATGACTATTGTAGCTGGAAACGGCAGATTTTTAATGGAATATCTGCATAGGTGTACAGAGGCTCATTATCAGCAACGATCACACCTGTGTTCCAATGGCATGTCGTGTTTTCTAATCCAAGTTTAATATTTTTAAAAGGCTAATTGAACATTAGAAAACCATTTTGCAAATATTTTAGTACAGCTGAAAACTGTTGTACTGATTAAAGAAGCAATAAAACTGGCCTTCTTTAGACTGGTATCTGGAGCATCAGCATTTGTGGATTTGATTACAGGCTCAAAATGGCCAGCAACAAAGACTTCTTCTGAAACTCGCCAGTCTCTTCTTGTTCTGAGAAATGAAGGCTATTCCATGTGAGAAATTGCCAAGAAACTGAAGCTCTCGTACAACATTGTGTCCTACTCCCTTCACAGAACAGCACAAACTGTCTCTAATCAGAATAGAAAGGGGAGTGGGAGGCCCCGGTGCACAGCTGAGCGAGAGGACAAGTACATTAGAGTGTCTAGTTTGAGAAACAGACACCTCACAAGTCCTCAACTGGCAGCTTCATTAAATAGTACCCGCAAAACACCAGTCTCAACGTCAACAGTGAAGAGGCGACTCCGGGATGCAGGCCTTCTAGGCAGAGTTCCTCTGTCCAGTGTCTGTGTTCTTTTGGCTAATAAAAAGAAGAGATTTAGATGGGCAGTCTGAGATATGGTTTTATCTTTGCAACTCTGCCTAGAAGGCCAGCATCCCAGAGTCGCCTCTTCACTGTTGACCTTGAGACTGGTCTCCTCTTTTTTTGTTTTGAAAGTACTTGTAACAACAAAATCAAAAGTATTTAATCCCAACCGGTGGGAACAATAACCACATCAGCCTGAGTGCTGGTCCATGGTTGACAACCACAAGTAGGGGAGTGTGGGGTAAGTTGAGACATTTTTTACATTCAGCATCACTCTGCCAAGGAAAATATAGTATTCTTTCTAACAAAGAGATCTACCTATGTGGTGTATCCCTGGAAATAAATCAGAATTAATGTAAACATAAGTTTTGAAAACATACCTTGTCCAAAAAAAAGTGGTCTCTTGGTACAACACGGTACGTTGTACAGGGTACGTTGAGCTGCCTAAACATTTCTGTATTGAATTAAATATTACTACTGCCACCTTTAAACCATGTCTATCTTTATTTCCCAAACACTTTTTTAAAACACTTTTAACATAGGCCAGGCCCTGTTACCTCATATCCCAGCGATAATGCCTACAACACGCTTGGTCAATTTGCTCAACTTGTCATTGGCTCAACTTACCCCAAGGCCATTGGCTCAACTTACCCCAAGGCAAACATGTTGACTATATTAGCCCACGGCTAGAAGGATGCCTCTTCATTCTAGGTTTAGGACCACATATTGAAGCTGATAGAGACACCAACTGATGTATAAAACAATCTTACAATTATTTACTTTAGATACAAGCATCTTGAAACCTGTAACACAATTGATTTGGTAAATTAATTTGACTTGTTGAAAATCCGTTTTTTGGACCTAACTTGTTTACCACTTTTACCATGTGGTTTCTTCCTTCAGACTCCATGAAATGATCACCAATTCTTAAATATTACCTAAAATAATTAATTTTGTGTATGGTTTCCTAGAAACAAGGGTGGCTCAACTTACCCCTAAGGCTCAGGTTTCCCCACTCTCCCCTATACATATTCCAACTAGACACACTATTCACTGCAAAGTTAACTGATTGTGCAGATGGCTTCTTGCCGCTAAAACACGGTGACATGCTGTTTTTCTGATCCTTGTATGTTTATTTCATTTCACCCCTTAGGTCTGAGTGGATGACAATGATTATTATTACTATGAAAAACATATGATCACAGACATCTAATAGTTAACTGCACATAGCACTTTTCTTCACTGCAAACTGTCCCACTCCACACTGTCCCACTCCACTCCACTCCACACTGTCCCACTCCACTCCACACTGTCCCACTCCACTCCACACTGTCCCACTCCACTCCACACTGTCCCACTCCACCCCACTCTATTCACCCCACTCTATCCACCCCACTCTATCCACTCCACCCACCCCACTCTATTCACCCCACTCTATTCCCTATTCACCCCACTCTATTCCCTATTCACCCCACTCTATTCCCTATTCACCCCACTCTATTCCCTATTCACCCCACTCTATTCACCCCACTCTATTCACCCCACTCTATTCACCCCACTCTATCCACTCCACCCACCCCACTCTATTCACCCCACCCACCCCACTCTATTCACCCCACTCTATCCACTCCACCCACCCCACACTATTCATACCGCACTGGCCACTCCACTCTGTTTTACTCCACACTAGTTAAGCGGTTCTAACCCTTGAAAGCAAGGGGCCAGACAGTATAGTATCTAGCCCAGTCATGAGTAGGTCCAGGCTGGTCTAGGTACCAAGGAGAGGCCAGGACGACCCTGAGGCCTGCCTTGGTCACCCTGCGGACCTCACACAGGTAGCACCCTCCCTTCCACACCTCCACCACTGACAGAGAGCTGCAACACAGCTGAAACACAACCAATCTGGAGAACCCTGCTCTGGCGCAGCAGGAGAAACAGCCTACTGCATGAAGACCACCCTCAGTCTAGAGACAGCCTCTGATGTTTTATCAAAATAGAAGGATCTAGGTAATATCACAGTGAGAGGACCCGGCACAGAGGTCCCTAGTCAAATCATGTGTAATTGGAAAGTGTCTGGGTGTTTACATTAGGGTGATACAGGTACAGACCATATGATCTGGGTGTTTACATTATACTTACTTTTTCATGGTAGTCAAACACGTCCTGCCAGACTATGGCTGTCTTGTTGAGTCCCTTAGTAATGTTCACCATACTGGAAGATACAAACACACAGACCTCTGTAGCATCCCCAACTTAAACCGAGCCAGTCCCAGAGCAGCCCACCACTACGTCCTATTTTCATTTCATTATCTTGGAAATAAATTGTGTCCATTTTTTAGGTGTATTTCTGCACCATACAGGTCTCCATTTTGGTCCTTTTTTGTCCACTAACTTTTCCATGTAGTAGGATTCCAGTTTTGTGTAGTCAGTTCCAAACCCCATCTTCAGCATGAAGCCTCGGACATCAGGGTTGGACTTCCTGTGAGAAACAACACATTACAATATGATCATTCTCGGGTCAAGTACTGGGGTGTATTTATTCTGCCGATTCTGTTGCAAAAAAGGAACTAAAACAAGAGTTTCTATTGGACAAATTCAGGTAAGTCCCTCCCTGTTTTTTTCCGTTTGCCTTTTCACAAAACATTTGCAACAGACACGGCAGAATGAATACACCCTTGGAAGTTTGTGCAAGCTAAAGTACAATACATCTGACGGTTATGTATTCAAGCTATAGTACATCTGACGGTTATGTATTCAAGCTAAAGTACAATACATCTGATGGTTATGTATTCAAGCTATAGTACATCTGACGGTTATGTATTCAAGCTATAGTACATCTGATGGTTATGTATTCAAGCTATAGTACATCTGACGGTTATGTATTCAAGCTAAAGTACAATACATCTGATGGTTATGTATTCAAGCTATAGTACATCTGATGGTTATGTATTCAAGCTATAGTACATCTGATGGTTATGTATTCAAGCTATAGTACATCTGATGGTTATGTATTCAAGCTATAGTACATCTGACGGTTATGTATTCAAGCTATAGTACATCTGACGGTTATGTATTCAAGCTATAGTACAACACATCTGATGGTTATGTATTCAAGCTATAGTACATCTGACGGTTATGTATTCAAGGTATAGTACATCTGACGGTTATGTATTCAGGCTATAGTACATCTGACGGTTATGTATTCAAGCTATAGTACATCTGACAGTTATGTATTCAAGCTATAGTACATCTGATGGTTATGTATTCAAGCTATAGTACATCTGACGGTTATGTATTCAGGCTATAGTACATCTGATGGTTATGTATTCAAGCTATAGTACATCTGACGGTTATGTATTCAGGCCATAGTACATCTGATGGTTATGTATTCAAGCTATATGTATTCAAGCTATAGTACAATACATCTGATGGTTATGTATTCAAGCTATAGTACATCTGACAGTTATGTATTCAGGCTATAGTACAATACATCTGATGGTTATGTATTCAAGCTATAGTACAATACATCTGATGGTTATGTATTCAAGCTATAGTACATCTGACAGTTATGTATTCAAGCTATAGTACATCTGATGGTTATGTATTCAAGCTATAGTACATCTGACGGTTATGTATTCAAGCTATAGTACATCTGACAGTTATGTATTCAAGCTATAGTACATCTGATGGTTATGTATTCAAGCTATAGTACATCTGACGGTTATGTATTCAAGCTATAGTACAATACATCTGACGGTTATGTATTCAGGCTATAGTACATCTGACGGTTATGTATTCAAGCTATAGTACAATACATCTGACGGTTATGTATTCAAGCTATAGTACATCTGACGGTTATGTATTCAAGCTATAGTACATCTGACGGTTATGTATTCAAGCTATAGTACATCTGACGGTTATGTATTCAAGCTATAGTACATCTGACGGTTATGTATTCAAGCTATAGTACATCTGATGGTTATGTATTCAAGCTATAGTACATCTGACGGTTATGTATTCAAGCTATAGTACATCTGACGGTTATGTATTCAAGCTATAGTACATCTGACGGTTATGTATTCAAGCTATAGTACATCTGACGGTTATGTATTCAAGCTATAGTACATCTGACGGTTATGTATTCAAGCTATAGTACAATACATCTGATGGTTATGTATTCAAGCTATAGTACAATACATCTGATGGTTATGTATTCAAGCTATAGTACAATACATCTGATGGTTATGTATTCAAGCTATAGTACATCTGATGGTTATGTATTCAAGCTATAGTACATCTGATGGTTATGTATTCAAGCTATAGTACATCTGATGGTTATGTATTCAAGCTATAGTACATCTGACGGTTATGTATTCAAGCTATAGTACATCTGACGGTTATGTATTCAAGCTATAGTACATCTGACGGTTATGTATTCAAGCTATAGTACATCTGACAGTTATGTATTCAAGCTATAGTACATCTGACGGTTATGTATTCAAGCTATAGTACATCTGACGGTTATGTATTCAAGCTATAGTACATCTGACGGTTATGTATTCAAGCTATAGTACATCTGACGGTTATGTATTCAAGCTATAGTACATCTGACGGTTATGTATTCAAGCTATAGTACATCTGACGGTTATGTATTCAGGCTATAGTACAATACATCTGATGGTTATGTATTCAAGCTATAGTACATCTGACGGTTATGTATTCAGGCTATAGTACAATACATCTGATGGTTATGTATTCAAGCTATAGTACATCTGACGGTAATGTATTCAAGCTATAGTACATCTGATGGTTATGTATTCAAGCTATAGTACATCTGACGGTTATGTATTCAGGCTATAGTACAATACATCTGACGGTAATGTATTCAAGCTATAGTACATCTGATGGTTATGTATTCAAGCTATAGTACATCTGATGGTTATGTATTCAGGCTATAGTACATCTGACAGTTATGTATTCAAGCTATAGTACATCTGACAGTTATGTATTCAAGCTATAGTACATCTGATGGTTATGTATTCAAGCTATAGTACATCTGACGGTTATGTATTCAAGCTATAGTACATCTGACGGTTATGTATTCAAGCTATAGTACATCTGACGGTTATGTATTCAAGCTATAGTACAATACATCTGACGGTTATGTAATCAAGCTAAAGTACAATACATCTGATGGTTATGTATTCAAGCTATAGTACAATACATCTGATGGTTATGTATTCAAGCTATAGTACAATACATCTGATGGTTATGTATTCAAGCTATAGTACATCTGACGGTAATGTATTCAAGCTATAGTACATCTGATGGTTATGTATTCAAGCTATAGTACATCTGACGGTTATGTATTCAAGCTATAGTACATCTGACGGTAATGTATTCAAGCTATAGTACATCTGATGGTTATGTATTCAAGCTATAGTACATCTGACGGTTATGTATTCAAGCTATAGTACATCTGACGGTTATGTATTCAAGCTATAGTACAATACATCTGATGGTTATGTATTCAAGCTATAGTACATCTGACGGTTATGTATTCAGGCTATAGTACAATACATCTGATGGTTATGTATTCAAGCTATAGTACATCTGACGGTAATGTATTCAAGCTATAGTACATCTGATGGTTATGTATTCAAGCTATAGTACATCTGACGGTAATGTATTCAAGCTATAGTACATCTGATGGTTATGTATTCAAGCTATAGTACATCTGACGGTTATGTATTCAAGCTATAGTACAATACATCTGACGGTTATGTATTCAGGCTATAGTACAATACATCTGATGGTTATGTATTCAAGCTATAGTACATCTGACGGTAATGTATTCAAGCTATAGTACATCTGACGGTTATGTATTCAAGCTATAGTACAATACATCTGACGGTAATGTATTCAAGCTATAGTACATCTGACGGTTATGTATTCAAGCTATAGTACAATACATCTGATGGTTATGTATTCAAGCTATAGTACATCTGATGGTTATGTATTCAAGCTATAGTACATCTGACGGTTATGTATCCAAGCTATAGTACAATACATCTGACGGTTATGTATTCAGGCTATAGTACAATACATCTGATGGTTATGTATTCAAGCTATAGTACATCTGACAGTAATGTATTCAAGCTATAGTACATCTGACGGTTATGTATTCAAGCTATAGTACAATACATCTGACGGTAATGTATTCAAGCTATAGTACATCTGACAGTTATGTATTCAAGCTATAGTACATCTGACGGTTATGTATTCAAGCTATAGTACATCTGACGGTTATGTATTCAAGCTATAGTACATCTGACTGTTATGTATTCAAGCTATAGTACATCTGATGGTTATGTATTCAAGCTATAGTACATCTGACGGTTATGTATTCAAGCTATAGTACATCTGATGGTTATGTATTCAAGCTATAGTACATCTGATGGTTATGTATTCAAGCTATAGTACATCTGACGGTTATGTATTCAGGCTATAGTACAATACATCTGATGGTTATGTATTCAAGCTATAGTACATCTGACGGTTATGTATTCAAGCTATAGTACAATACATCTGATGGTTATGTATTCAAGCTATAGCACATCTGACGGTTATGTATTCAAGCTATAGTACATCTGACGGTTATGTATTCAAGCTATAGTACATCTGACGGTTATGTATTCAAGCTATAGTACAATACATCTGATGGTTATGTATTCAAGCTATGGTACATCTGACGGTTATGTATTCAAGCTATAGTACATCTGATGGTTATGTATTCAAGCTATAGTACATCTGACGGTTATGTATTCAAGCTATAGTACATCTGATGGTTATGTATTCAAGCTATAGTACATCTGACGGTTATGTATTCAAGCTATAGTACAACACATCTGATGGTTATGTATTCAAGCTATAGTACATCTGACGGTTATGAATTCAAGCTATAGTACATCTGACGGTAATGTATTCAAGCTATAGTACATCTGATGGTTATGTATTCAAGCTATAGTACATCTGACGGTTATGTATTCAAGCTATAGTACAACACATCTGATGGTTATGTATTCAAGCTATAGTACATCTGATGGTTATGTATTCAAGCTATAGCACATCTGACGGTTATGAATTCAAGCTATAGTACATCTGACGGTAATGTATTCAAGCTATAGTACATCTGATGGTTATGTATTCAAGCTATAGTACATCTGACGGTTATGTATTCAAGCTATAGTACATCTGACGGTTATGTATTCAAGCTATAGTACAATACATCTGATGGTTATGTATTCAAGCTATAGTACATCTGACGGTTATGTATTCAAGCTATAGTACATCTGACGGTTATGTATTCAAGCTATAGTACATCTGACGGTTATGTATTCAAGCTATAGTACATCTGACAGTTATGTATTCAAGCTATAGTACATCTGACGGTTATGTATTCAAGCTATAGTACATCTGACGGTAATGTATTCAAGCTATAGTACATCTGATGGTTATGTATTCAAGCTATAGTACATCTGACGGTTATGTATTCAAGCTATAGTACATCTGACGGTTATGTATTCAAGCTATAGTACATCTGACAGTTATGTATTCAAGCTATAGTACATCTGACGGTTATGTATTCAAGCTATAGTACATCTGACGGTAATGTATTCAAGCTATAGTACATCTGATGGTTATGTATTCAAGCTATAGTACATCTGACGGTTATGTATTCAAGCTATAGTACATCTGATGGTTATGTATTCAAGCTATAGTACATCTGATGGTTATGTATTCAAGCTATAGTACATCTGATGGTTATGTATTCAAGCTATAGTACATCTGACGGTTATGTATTCAAGCTATAGTACATCTGACGGTTATGTATTCAGGCTATATGTATTCAAGCTATAGTACAATACATCTGATGGTTATGTATTCAAGCTATATGTATTCAAGCTATAGTACAATACATCTGACGGTTATGTATTCAAGCTATAGTACAATACATCTGACGGTTATGTATTCAAGCTATATGTATTCAAGCTATAGTACAATACATCTGATGGTTATGTATTCAAGCTATATGTATTCAAGCTATAGTACAATACATCTGACTGTTATGTATTCAAGCTATAGTACATCTGACAGTTATGTATTCAAGCTATAGTACATCTGACGGTTATGTATTCACGCTATATGTATTCAAGCTATAGTACAATACATCTGATGGTTATGTATTCAGGCTATAGTACATCTGACGGTTATGTATTCAGGCTATAGTACATCTGACGGTTATGTATTCACGCTATAGTACATCTGACGGTAATGTATTCAAGCTATAGTACATCTGACGGTTATGTATTCAAGCTATAGTACATCTGACGGTTATGTATTCAAGCTATAGTACATCTGACGGTTATGTATTCAAGCTATAGTACATCTGACAGTTATGTATTCACGCTATAGTACATCTGACGGTTATGTATTCACGCTATAGTACATCTGACGGTTATGTATTCAGGCTATAGTACATCTGACGGTTATGTATTCAAGCTATAGTACAATACATCTGATGGTTATGTATTCAGGCTATAGTACATCTGACGGTTATGTATTCAGGCTATAGTACATCTGACAGTTATGTATTCAAGCTATAGTACAATACATCTGACGGTTATGTATTCAAGCTATAGTACATCTGACGGTTATGTATTCAAGCTATAGTACATCTGACGGTTATGTATTCACGCTATAGTACATCTGACGGTTATGTATTCAGGCTATAGTACATCTGACGGTTATGTATTCAAGCTATAGTACATCTGACGGTTATGTATTCAAGCTATAGTACAATACATCTGACGGTTATGTATTCAAGCTATAGTACATCTGACGGTTATGTATTCAAGCTATAGTACATCTGACGGTTATGTATTCACGCTATAGTACAATACATCTGACGGTTATGTATTCAGGCTATAGTACATCTGACGGTTATGTATTCAAGCTATAGTACATCTGACGGTTATGTATTCACGCTATAGTACATCTGACGGTTATGTATTCAAGCTATATGTATTCAAGCTATAGTACAATACATCTGATGGTTATGTATTCAAGCTATAGTACATCTGACGGTTATGTATTCAAGCTATATGTATTCAAGCTATAGTACAATACATCTGACTGTTATGTATTCAAGCTATAGTACATCTGACAGTTATGTATTCAAGCTATAGTACATCTGACGGTTATGTATTCAAGCTATAGTACATCTGACTTATGTATTCAAGCTATAGTACATCTGACGGTAATGTATTCAAGCTATAGTACATCTGACGGTTATGTATTCAAGCTATAGTACATCTGACGGTTATGTATTCAAGCTATAGCACATCTGACGGTTATGTATTCAAGCTATAGTACATCTGACGGTTATGTATTCAAGCTATAGTACATCTGACAGTTATGTATTCAAGCTATAGTACATCTGACGGTTATGTATTCAAGCTATAGTACATCTGACGGTTATGTATTCAAGCTATAGTACATCTGACGGTTATGTATTCAAGCTATAGTACAATACATCTGATGGTTATGTATTCAAGCTATAGTACAATACATCTGACGGTTATGTATTCAAGCTATAGTACATCTGACGGTTATGTATTCAAGCTATAGTACATCTGACGGTTATGTATTCAAGCTATAGCACATCTGACGGTTATGAATTCAAGCTATAGTACATCTGATGGTTATGTATTCAAGCTATAGTACATCTGACAGTTATGTATTCAAGCTATAGTACAATACATCTGACGGTTATGTATTCAAGCTATAGTACATCTGATGGTTATGTATTCAAGCTATAGTACAATACATCTGATGGTTATGTATTCAAGCTATAGTACATCTGACGGTTATGTATTCAAGCTATAGTACATCTGACGGTTATGTATTCACGCTATAGTACATCTGACGGTTATGTATTCAAGCTATAGTACAATACATCTGATGGTTATGTATTCAAGCTATAGTACATCTGACGGTTATGTATTCAAGCTATAGTACATCTGACGGTTATGTATTCAAGCTATAGTACATCTGACAGTTATGTATTCAAGCTATAGTACATCTGACGGTTATGTATTCAGGCTATAGTACATCTGACGGTTATGTATTCAAGCTATAGTACAATACATCTGATGGTTATGTATTCAAGCTATAGTACATCTGACGGTTATGTATTCAAGCTATAGTACATCTGACGGTTATGTATTCAAGCTATAGCACAATACATCTGACGGTTATGTATTCAGGCTATAGTACATCTGACGGTTATGTATTCAAGCTATAGTACAATACATCTGATGGTTATGTATTCAAGCTATAGTACATCTGACGGTTATGTATTCAAGCTATAGTACATCTGATGGTTATGTATTCAAGCTATAGTACATCTGATGGTTATGTATTCAAGCTATAGTACATCTGATGGTTATGTATTCAAGCTATAGTACATCTGACGGTTATGTATTCAAGCTATAGTACATCTGACGGTTATGTATTCAAGCTATAGTACATCTGACGGTTATGTATTCAAGCTATAGTACAATACATCTGATGGTTATGTATTCAAGCTATAGTACATCTGACGGTTATGTATTCAAGCTATAGTACAATACATCTGATGGTTATGTATTCAAGCTATAGTACATCTGACGGTTATGTATTCAAGCTATAGTACATCTGATGGTTATGTATTCAAGCTATAGTACATCTGACGGTAATGTATTCAAGCTATAGTACAATACATCTGATGGTTATGTATTCAAGCTATAGTACATCTGACGGTTATGTATTCAGGCTATAGTACATCTGACGGTTATGTATTCAAGCTATAGTACATCTGATGGTTATGTATTCAAGCTATAGTACATCTGACGGTTATGTATTCAAGCTATAGTACATCTGACGGTTATGTATTCAAGCTATAGTACATCTGACGGTTATGTATTCAGGCTATAGTACATCTGACGGTTATGTATTCAAGCTATAGTACAATACATCTGATGGTTATGTATTCAAGCTATAGTACAATACATCTGACGGTTATGTATTCAAGCTATAGTACATCTGACGGTTATGTATTCAGGCTATAGTACATCTGATGGTTATGTATTCAAGCTATAGTACATCTGACGGTAATGTATTCAAGCTATAGTACATCTGACGGTTATGTATTCAAGCTATAGTACATCTGACGGTTATGTATTCAAGCTATAGTACATCTGACGGTTATGTATTCAAGCTATAGTACATCTGACGGTTATGTATTCAAGCTATAGTACAATACATCTGATGGTTATGTATTCAAGCTATAGTACAATACATCTGACGGTTATGTATTCAAGCTATAGTACATCTGACGGTTATGTATTCAGGCTATAGTACATCTGATGGTTATGTATTCAAGCTATAGTACATCTGACGGTAATGTATTCAAGCTATAGTACATCTGACGGTTATGTATTCAGGCTATAGTACATCTGACGGTTATGTATTCAAGCTATAGTACATCTGACGGTTATGTATTCAAGCTATAGTACATCTGATGGTTATGTATTCACGCTATAGTACATCTGACGGTTATGTATTCAGGCTATAGTACATCTGACGGTTATGTATTCAGGCTATAGTACATCTGATGGTTATGTATTCAAGCTATAGTACAATACATCTGACGGTTATGTATTCAAGCTATAGTACATCTGATGGTTATGTATTCAAGCTATAGTACATCTGACGGTTATGTATTCAGGCTATAGTACATCTGACGGTTATGTATTCAAGCTATAGTACATCTGACGGTTATGTATTCAAGCTATAGTACATCTGACGGTTATGTATTCAAGCTATAGTACATCTGACGGTTATGTATTCAAGCTATAGTACAATACATCTGACGGTTATGTATTCAAGCTATAGTACATCTGATGGTTATGTATTCAAGCTATAGTACATCTGATGGTTATGTATTTAAGCTATAGTACAATACATCTGACGGTTATGTATTCAAGCTATAGTACAATACATCTGACGGTTATGTATTCAAGCTATAGTACATCTGATGGTTATGTATTCAAGCTATAGTACATCTGACGGTTATGTATTCAGGCTATAGTACATCTGACTTATGTATTCAAGCTATAGTACATCTGACGGTAATGTATTCAAGCTATAGTACATCTGACGGTTATGTATTCAAGCTATAGTACATCTGACGGTTATGTATTCAAGCTATAGTACAATACATCTGACGGTTATGTATTCAAGCTATAGTACATCTGACGGTTATGTATTCAAGCTATAGTACAATACATCTGACGGTTATGTATTCAGGCTATAGTACATCTGACGGTTATGTATTCAAGCTATATGTATTCAAGCCCCCCCCCGCCCTCAGAACAGCCTCAATGTGTCGGGGCATGGACTCAGCAAGGTGTCAAAAGCATTCGAAAGGGATGTAGGCCCATGCTGACTCCAATGCTTCTCACAGTTGTTCTCAAGTTGGCTGGGTGTTCTTTTAGGTGGTGGACGATTCTTAAAATGAATACACATGGGAAACTGTTGAGCATGAAAAACCCAGCAAATCAAGTTCTGAGATACTCAAACCGGTGCGCCTGGCACTACCATACCCCATTCAAAGGCACCTACTACCATACCCTGTTCAAAGACACCTACTACCATACCCCGTTCAAAGACACCTACTACCATACCCCTGTTCAAAGACACCTACTACCATACCCCGTTCAAAGGTACCTACTACCATACCCTGTTCAAAGGTACCTACTACCATACCCCATTCAAAGGTACCTACTACCATACCCTGTTCAAAGGCACCTACTACCATACCCCTGTTCAAAGGCACCTACTATCACACCCCGTTCAAAGGCACCTACTACCATACCCCGTTCAAAGGCACCTACTACCATACCCCTGTTCAAAGGCACCTACTACCATACCCCGTTCAAAGGCACCTACTACCATACCCCGTTCAAAGGCACCTACTACCATACCCCGTTCAAAGGCACCTACTACCAAACCCCGTTCAAAGACACCTACTACCGTACCCCGTTCAAAGGCGCCTACTACCATACCCCGTTCAAAGGCACCTACTACCATACCCCGTTCAAAGACACCTACTACCATACCCTGTTCAAAGGTACCTACTACCATACCCTGTTCAAAGGTACCTACTACCATACCCTGTTCAAAGGCACCTACTACCATACCCTGTTCAAAGGTACCTACTACCATACCCTGTTCAAAGGTACCTACTACCATACCCCGTTCAAAGGCACCTACTACCATACCCTGTTCAAAGGTACCTACTACCATACCCTGTTCAAAGGCACTGAAATATCTAGTCTTGCCCATTCACCCTCTGAATGGCACAAATATACAATCCATGTCTCAATTGTCTCAAGCCTTAAAAATCCTTCTTTAACCCGTCTCCTCCCCTTCATCTACACTGATTGAAGTGGATTTAACAAGTGACATCAATAAGGGATCATAGCTTTCACCTGGTCAGTCTGTCATGGAAAGAGCAGGGCTCTTAAGTGCTAGCACACACACACACGTACTGTACTGTACATTCTGATAATGTAGTGGTGTAATATTGTTACATGATGTACTGTTTTATATTTTGTGTTATGTGTAAAGAAAGTGCCTCAATGTGTTTGGACCACAGGAAGAGTAGCTGCTGCATTGGCATGAACTAATGGTGATCCCTGATAAATACCAATACAAATGTTTCGTATAGTCAGTGTGTATTGACACATTGGAAGTTAGACCATACAAAGTAGATGTACTGTAACGGACAACCCTCTTCACATCTCTCGACAAAACAAACGGAACAGTAGCAACAATTATGTCCTCACAGCATCAAGAGATACACTACTTTTTTATATATATACACACTTTCACTATTCAAAAAAATGTCAACAGTTAATCAAGTTTGTATAGCCTTATCAACCTACCAGCAGGTGAAGTCTACCTCGTCCCCTCCCAGATGGACGTAAGAGTCAGGAAACACTGAGGTGACCTCTTTAAACAGGCGGGTCATGAACTGGTAGCTGGAGGAGTTGGCTGGGTTCACTGGACCGAACGTCCCAGAGGGAACTGTGCCCTTATAGCAGGGGGTCAGGAGACCGGGCTGTCCTGAGGAGAGAGGGGTCAGGGGGTTATGGGTGGGGAGAGATGGGTCAGGAGACCGGGCTGTCCTGAGGAGAGAGGGGTCAGGGGGTTATGGGTGGGGAGAGATGTGTCAGGAGACCGGGCTGTCCTGTGGAGAGAGGGGTCAGGGTGTTATGGGTGGGGAGAGATGGGTCAGGAGACCGGGCTGTCCTGAGGAGAGAGGGGTCAGGGGGTTATGGGTGGGGAGAGATGGGTCAGGAGACTGGGCTGTCCTGGGGAGTGCGCTTATAAAACCTTTATAACGGCTATATAAGACATTATAACCTCTGTCATAGAACCTAAGATGTTATGAATCTAGTTAGCAATTCATAGTCCATCGGTAAATAGCCCACCCAATTTACCTACCTCATCACCATACTGTTTTTATTTATTTACTTTTCTGCTCTTTTGCACACCAGTATCTCTACCTGTACATGACCATCTGATAATTTATCACTCCAGTGTTAATCTTCTAAATTGTAATTATTCGCCTACCTCCTCATGCCTTTTGCACACAATGTATATAGACTCTTTTTTATTTGTTATTTTTCTACTGTGTTATTGACTTGTTAATTGTTTACTCCATGTGTAACTCTGTGTTGTCTGTGTCACACTGCTTTGCTTTATCTTAGCCAGGTCACAGTTGTAAATGAGAACTTGTTCTCAACTAGTCTACCTGGTTAAATAAAGGTAAAATAAATAAACAAAACATTTAAAAAGAAGCAGAGTCCATGACTGGGTGTGTGTTACCTTTGCCCCATGACTGGGTGTGTGTTACCTTTGCCCCATGACTGTGTGTGTGTGTGTGTGCGTGCGCGCGCGTGTGTGTGTTACCTTTGCCCATGACTAAGTGTGTGTGTGTGTGTGTGTACCTTTGCCCATGACTGAGGGTGTGTGTGTGTGTTATCTTTGCCCCATGACTGTGTATGTGTGTGTTACCTTTGCCCCATGACTGGGTGTATGCGTGTGTTACCTTTGCCCCATGACTGGGTGTATGCATGTGTGTTACCTTTGCCCCATGACTGGGTGTATGCATGTGTGTTACCTTTGCCCCATGACTGTGTGTGTGCACGTGTGTGTTACCGTTGCCCCATGACTGTGTGTGTTACCTTTGCCCCATTAATGTGCGTGTGTGTGTTACCTTTGCCCCATGACTGTGTATGTGTGTGTTACCTTTGCCCCATGACTGGGTGTATGCGTGTGTTACCTTTGCCCCATGACTGGGTGTATGCATGTGTGTTACCTTTGCCCCATGACTGTGTGTGTGCACGTGTGTGTTACCGTTGCCCCATGACTGTGTGTGTTACCTTTGCCCCATTAATGTGCGTGTGTGTGTTACCTTTGCCCCATGACTGTGTGTGTGTGTGTTACCTTTGCCCCATGACTGAGGATGTGTGTGTGTTACCTTTGCCCCATGACTGTGTGTGTGCACGTGTGTGTTACCGTTGCCCCATGACTGTGTGTGTTACCTTTGCCCCATTAATGTGTGTGTGTGTGTTATCTTTGCCCCATGACTGTGTATGTGTGTGTTACCTTTGCCCCATGACTGGGTGTATGCGTGTGTTACCTTTGCCCCATGACTGGGTGTATGCATGTGTGTTACCTTTGCCCCATGACTGTGTGTGTGCACGTGTGTGTTACCGTTGCCCCATGACTGTGTGTGTTACCTTTGCCCCATTAATGTGCGTGTGTGTGTTACCTTTGCCCCATGACTGTGTGTGTGTGTGTTACCTTTGCCCCATGACTGAGGATGTGTGTGTGTTACCTTTGCCCCATGACTGAGGGTGTGTGTGTGTTACTTTTGCCCCATGACTGTGTGTGTGTGTGTTACCTTTGCCCCATGACTGTTTGTGTGTGCGTTACCTTTGCCCTATGACTGAGGGTGTGTGTGTGTTACCTTTGCCCCATGACTGAGGGTGTGTGCGATTTTCCTTTGCCCCATGACTGAGGGTGTGTGTGTGTGACCTTTGCCCCATGACTGAGGGTGTGTGTGTGTGACCTTTGCCCCATGACTGAGGGTGTGTGTGTGTGTGTGTGACCTTTGCCCCATGACTGAGGGTGTGTGTGCTACCTTTGCCCCATGACTGTGGGTGTGTGTGTTACCTTTGCCCCATGACTGAGGGTGTGTGTGCTACCTTTGCCCCATGACTGTGGGTGTGTGTGTTACCTTTGCCCCATGACTGGGTGTGTCCCGGGGAGTCAAATTCAGCCAGGACCCTAATGCCTCTGAGTCTGGCGTGGGCGATAACCCTCTTCACGTCTATCTGGGTGTACACATGGGTCGACGGATGGAACGCCCCCTAGGACACACAGAGCCGAGCAGAATATCAGCCAAGCACAACATCAGATGACAATAGAATATTGAAGGAGGCAGGTAGCCTAGCAGTAATAGAATATTGTTGAGGGCGGCAGGTAGCCTAGCGGTAGGAGGGCGGCAGGTAGCCTAGCAGTAAGAGGGCGGCAGGTAGCCTAGCGGTAGGAGGGCGGCAGGTAGCCTAGCGGTAAGATGGCGGCAGGTAGCCTAGTGGTAAGAGGGAGGCAGGTAGCCTAGCGGTAAGCAGGTAGCCTAGCGGTAAGCAGGTAGCCTAGAGGTAAGCAGGTAGCCTAGAGGTAAGAGGGAGGCAGGTAGCCTAGCGGTAAGAGGGAGGCAGGTAGCCTAGCGGTAAGAGGGAGGCAGGTAGCCTAGCGGTAAGAGGGAAGCAGGTAGCCTAGAGGTAAGAGGGCAGCAGGTAGCCTAGCGGTGAGAGGGCGGCAGGTAGCCTAGCGGTAAGAGGGAGGCAGGTAGCCTAGCGGTAAGAGGGCGGCAGGTAGCATAGCGGTAAGAGGGCGGCAGGTAGCCTAGCGGTAAGAGGGCGGCAGGTAGCCTAGCGGTAAGAGGGCGGCAGGTAGCCTAGCGATAAGAGGGAGGCAGGTAGCCTAGCGGTAATAGAACATTGTTGAGGGCGGCAGGTAGCCTAGCGGTAGGAGGGCGGCAGGTAGCCTAGCGGTAAGCAGGTAGCCTAGCGGTAATAGAATATTGTTGAGGGCGGCAGGTAGCCTAGCGGTAGGAGGGCGGCAGGTAGCCTAGCGGTAAGCGGGAGGCAGGTAGCCTAGAGGTAAGAGGGAGGCAGGTAGCCTAGCGGTAATAGAACATTGTTGAGGGCGGCAGGTAGCCTAGCGGTAGGAGGGCGGCAGGTAGCCTAGCGGGAAGAGGGAGGCAGGTAGCCTAGCGGTAGGAGGGAGGCAGGTAGCCTAGCGGTAAGAGGGAGGCAGGTAGCCTAGCGGTAAGCGGGAGGCAGGTAGCCTAGCGGTAAGAGGGCGGCAGGTAGCCTAGCGGTAAGCGGGAGGTAGGTAGCCTAGTGGGAAGAGGGAGGCAGGTAGCCTAGCGGGAAGAGGGAGGCAGGTAGCCTAGCGGTAAGCTGGAGGCAGGTAGCCTAGCGGGAAGAGGGAAGCAGGTAGCCTAGCGGGAAGAGGGAGGCAGGTAGCCTAGCGGGAAGAGGGAGGCAGGTAGCCTAGCGGTAAGCTGGAGGCAGGTAGCCTAGCGGGAAGAGGGAGGCAGGTAGCCTAGCGGTAAGCGGGAAGCAGGTAGCCTAGCGGGAAGAGGGAGGCAGGTAGCCTAGCGGGAAGAGGAAGGAAGGTAGCCTAGCGGGAAGAGGAAGGCAGGTAGCCTAGCGGTAAGCGGGAAGCAGGTAGCCTAGCGGGAAGAGGGAGGCAGGTAGCCTAGCGGGAAGAGGGAGGCAGGTAGCCTAGCGGTAGGAGGGCGGTTTGAACGTGGAAGTATTTTATTTTTGTATAAAAGTTTTCCTTCTCGA
This sequence comes from Oncorhynchus mykiss, assembly GCF_057628025.1. Taxonomy (NCBI): domain Eukaryota; kingdom Metazoa; phylum Chordata; class Actinopteri; order Salmoniformes; family Salmonidae; genus Oncorhynchus; species Oncorhynchus mykiss. Next base: position 103,711,297 of record NC_143023.1, on the reverse strand, counting down.
ACATGTGAACTTTCATGTGCCTTAATAATGGTTTATGCCATCTGTAAATATTAATAAAATGATAAATTACGAGCTTAGTTGGTTAAGCCACAGAAAAAGTCAGTAACCTTCCCACTAGCCATGATTAGCTGAGACAATGAGTGGGCTGAACATGCCAAGCGATGAGTTTGGATTGGTGTAACTGAGTCAGGTATGTTGTCCTCCTCGCTCGCACACGCTATTTCAGTTCTGCCCACACATTTTCTATAGGATTTAAAGGTCAGGGCTTTGTGATGGCCACTCCAATACCTTGACTTTCTGGTCCTTAAGCCATTTTGCCACAACTTTGGAAGTATGCTTGGGGTCATTTTCCATTTGGAGACCCATTTGCGACCAAGCATTAACTTAAGCAAGACTGATGTCTTGAGATGTTGCTTCAATATATCCACATCATTTTCCCGCCTCATGATGCCATCTATTTCGTGAAGTGCACCAGACCCTCCTGCAGCAAAGCACCCCCACAACATGATGCTGCCACCCCCGTGCTTCACAGTTGGGATGGTGTTCTTCGTTTTGCAAGCCTCCCCCTTTTTCCTCCAAACATAACAATGGTCATTATGGCCAAACAGTTCTATTTTTGTTTCATCAGACCAGAGGATATTGTTGGAGTAGTGGCTTCTTCCTTGCTGAGCGGCCTTTCAGGTTATGTTGATATAGGACTCATTTTACTGTGGATATAGATACTCTTGTACTGTTTCCAAGGTCCTTTGCTGTTGTTCTGAGATTGATTTGCACTTTTCGCACCAAGGTACGTTCATTGCTAGGAGACAGAATGCGTCTCCTTCCTGAGCGGTATGACGGCTGCGTGGTCCCATGGTGTTTATACTTGCGTACTATTGTTTATACAGATGAACGTGGGAACTTCAGGCGTTTGGAAATTGATCCCAAGGATGAATCAGACTCGTGGAGGTCTACAATTTCTATTCTGAGGTCTTGGCAGATTTATTTTGATTTTCCCATGATGTCAAGCAAAGTGGCACTGAGTTTGAAGGTAGGCCTTGAAATACATCCACAGGTACACCTCCAAATGACTCAAATGATGTTAATTCGCCTATCAGAAGCTTCTAAAGCCATGACATTTTCTGGAATTTTCCAAGCTGTTTAAAGGCACAGCCAACTTAGTGTATGTAAACTTCTGACCCACTGGAATTGTGATACAGTGAATTATAAGTGAAATAATCTGTCTGTAAACAATTGTTTGAAAAATGACTTGTGTCATGCACGAAGTAGATGTCCTAACCGACTTGCCAAAACTATAGTTTGTTAACAAGTGTATGTAAACTTCCGACTTCAACTGTATACGGGTAAGAGTCTAGCTATAGTTTCAGATATTATGCATTTCTAATTTTGCCAAAGTTGTTTTTATCGCAAATTAAAGTTTACTGTTGGCTGGCTTGCTAGCTAACAATACGTTTATGATCTGTGTGTAGTAATGTTATCTCAGAATGCCATTTCACATTGCTAGTTATAGCCTAATGTAGACTAACTTTAACTAGCTATGACAATCGGTTTGAATTGCTAGTACTCTATCGATTAGGATTAAGGTTCACTGTTTAGGTAGTATGTCTGAACAGATGATTACACGACTCATCAAGTTAGCCAAGTGTGTCTGACGGTGATTACGGCTATCTACTGTATAATAAGCCAAAATATTTGTATCTGGATTGTGTCTATCAGCATCAGTAGAACACGCCTGACTCCCCTTCACCAGTCACACAAGGAGAATGGTCTAATGCCTCCCATCAGAAAGACCTGTAGAACACACCTGACTCTCCTCACCAGTCATACAAGGAGAATGGTCTAATGCCTCCCATCAGAAAGACCTGTAGAACACACCTGACTCTCCTCACCAGTCATACAAGGAGAATGGTCTAATGCCTCCCATCAGAAAGACCTGTAGAACACACCTGACTCTCCTCATACAAGGAGAATGGTCTAATGCCTCCCATCAGAAAGACCTGTAGAACACACCTGACTCTCCTCATACAAGGAGAATGGTCTAATGCCTCCCATCAGAAAGACCTGTAGAACACACCTGACTCTCCTCATACAAGGAGAATGGTCTAATACCTCCCATCAGAAAGACCTGTAGAACACACCTGACTCTCCTCACCAGTCATACAAGGAGAATGGTCTAATGCCTCCCATCAGAAAGACCTGTAGAACACACCTGACTCTCCTCATACAAGGAGAATGGTCTAATGCCTCCCATCAGAAAGACCTGTAGAACACACCTGACTCTCCTCATACAAGGAGAATGGTCTAATGCCTCCCATCAGAAAGACCTGTAGAACACACCTGACTCTCCTCATACAAGGAGAATGGTCTAATGCCTCCCATCAGAAAGACCTGTAGAACACACCTGTCTCTCCTCATACAAGGAGAATGGTCTAATACCTCCCATCAGAAAGAGAGCTGGCCCAAACAAGAACAGGTTACACCTGAAGCATGAGGACATGCAGCGAGCGGTGAACTTCAACAACTACGCAGAGGATAATGCAATAGTATTACCAGGACACAAACACTTTGGAGGAAAGCTGCTGCCATCCCATGTGACAAAGGCAGCAGTGTGGCGTCTCTACAAGGACTCGATGACAACGCTTGGTATGTAAAGCGTAAACACATTTGAATGATTTAATTGACCTCCAACATGATTGGCACTACTTTCATTGATCTCACATTATTTCTGTATTTTCCAGAGGTACGTGTAGTGGGGCTGTGTGTTATCATTTTAACTTCCAGCTCCCAAGATTGTTTATGTTTGCAGTGCTGCTGCTCTGCACATTTGTAGGTAAGTGAACCTTACCTGATAATGATCCATTACATTTTTTTTAAACTTGATGTTCTTTTGCTGTTTGCAGGTGCACTATCCTCCTGACCCTATGTAGCCAGGTCCATCTACTATCCTCCTGACCCTATGTAGCCAGGTCCATCTACTATCCTCCTGACCCTATGTAGCCAGGTCCATCTACTATCCTCCTGACCCTATGTAGCCAGGTCCATCTACTATCCTCCTGACCCTATGTAGCCAGGTCCATCTACTATCCTCCTGACCCTATGTAGCCAGGTCCATCTACTATCCTCCTGACCCTATGTAGCCAGGTCCATCTACTATCCTCCTGACCCAGGTCCATCTACTATCCTCCTGACCCTATGTAGCCAGGTCCATCTACTATCCTCCTGACCCAGGTCCATCTACTATCCTCCTGACCCTATGTAGCCAGGTCCATCTACTATCCTCCTGACCCAGGTCCATCTACTATCCTACTGACCCTATGTAGCCAGGTCCATCTACTATCCTCCTGACCCAGGTCCATCTACTATCCTACTGACCCTATGTAGCCAGGTCCATCTACTATCCTCCTGACCCAGGTCCATCTACTATCCTACTGACCCTATGTAGCCAGGTCCATCTACTATCCTCCTGACCCAGGTCCATCTACTATCCTCCTGACCCTATGTAGCCAGGTCCATCTACTATCCTCCTGACCCTATGTAGGCAGGTCCATCTACTATCCTCCTGACCCTATGTAGCCAGGTCCATCTACTATCCTCCTGACCCTATGTAGCCAGGTCCATCTACTATCCTCCTGACCCTATGTAGCCAGGTCCATCTACTATCCTCCTGACCCGATGTAGGCAGGTCCATCTACTATCCTTCTGACCCTATGTAGCCAGGTCCATCTACTATCCTTCTGACCATATGTAGCCAGGTCCATCTACTATCCTTCTGACCCTATGTAGCCAGGTCCATCTACTATCCTCCTGACTCAGGTCCATCTACTATCCTCCTGACCCGATGTAGGCAGGTCCATCTACTATCCTCCTGACCCGATGTAGGCAGGTCCATCTACTATCCTCCTGACCCGATGTAGCCAGGTCCATCTACTATCCTCCTGACCCTATGTAGCCAGCTCCCATCTACTATCCTTCTGACCCTATGTAGCCAGGTCCATCTACTATCCTCCTGACCCTATGTAGCCAGGTCCCATCTACTATCCTCCTGACCCTATGTAGCCAGCTCCCATCTACTATCCTTCTGACCCTATGTAGCCAGGTCCATCTACTATCCTCCTGACCCGATGTAGGCAGGTCCATCTACTATCCTCCTGACCCGATGTAGCCAGCTCCCATCTACTATCCTTTTGACCCTATGTAGCCAGGTCCCATCTACTATCCTCCAGACCCTATGTAGCCAGGTCCATCTACTATCCTCCTGACCCTATGTAGGCAGGTCCATCTACTATCCTTCTGACCCTATGTAGGCAGGTCCATCTACTATCCTTCTGACCCTATGAGGCCAGGTCCCATCTACTATCCTTCTGACCCTATGTAGCCAGGTCCATCTACTATCCTTCTGACCCTATGTAGCCAGGTCCATCTACTATCCTTCTGACCCTATGTAGCCAGGCCCATCTACTATCCTTCTGACCCTATGTAGGCAGGTCCATCTACTATCCTTCTGACCCTATGTAGGCAGGTCCATCTACTATCCTCCTGACTCAGGTCCATCTCCTATCCTCCTGACCCGATGTAGGCAGGTCCATCTACTATCCTCCTGACCCTATGTAGCCAGGTCCATCTACTATCCTCCTGACCCGATGTAGGCAGGTCCATCTACTATCCTCCTGACCCGATGTAGGCAGGACCATCTACTATCCTCCTGACCCGATGTAGGCAGGTCCATCTACAATCCTTCTGACCCTATGTAGCCAGGTCCATCTACTATCCTTCTGACCCTATGTAGCCAGGTCCATCTACTATCCTCCTGACCCTATGTAGCCAGGTCCCATCTACTATCCTTCTGACCCTATGTAGGCAGGTCCATCTACTATCCTCCTGACCCGATGTAGCCAGGTCCATCTACTATCCTCCTGACCCGATGTAGGCAGGTCCATCTACTATCCTCCTGACCCGATGTAGGCAGGTCCATCTACTATCCTTCTGACCCTATGTAGGCAGGTCCATCTACTATCCTCCTGACCCGATGTAGGCAGGCCCATCTACTATCCTCCTGACCCGATGTAGCCAGGTCCATCTACTATCCTCCTGACCCGATGTAGGCAGGGCCATCTACTATCCTCCTGACCCGATGTAGGCAGGTCCATCTACTATCCTCCTGACCCTATGTAGCCAGGTCCCATCTACTATCCTCCTGACCCTATGTAGCCAGCTCCCATCTACTATCCTTCTGACCCTATGTAGCCAGGTCCATCTACTATCCTCCTGACCCGATGTAGGCTGGTCCATCTACTATCCTCCTGACCCGATGTAGCCAGCTCCCATCTACTATCCTTCTGACCCTATGTAGCCAGCTCCCATCTACTATCCTTTTGAACCTATGTAGCCAGGTCCCATCTACTATCCTCCAGACCCTATGTAGCCAGGTCCATCTACTATCCTCCTGACCCTATGTAGGCAGGTCCATCTACTATCCTTCTGACCCTATGTAGCCAGGTCCATCTACTATCCTTCTGACCCTATGTAGCCAGGTCCATCTACTATCCTTCTGACCCTATGTAGCCAGGCCCATCTACTATCCTTCTGACCCTATGTAGGCAGGTCCATCTACTATCCTTCTGACCCTATGTAGGCAGGTCCATCTACTATCCTTCTGACCCAGGTCCATCTACTATCCTCCTGACCCTATGTAGCCAGGTCCATCTACTATCCTCCTGACCCGATGTAGGCAGGTCCATCTACTATCCTCCTGACCCGATGTAGGCAGGTCCATCTACAATCCTTCTGACCCTATGTAGCCAGGTCCATCTACTATCCTTCTGACCCTATGTAGCCAGGTCCCATCTACTATCCTTCTGACCCTATGTAGCCAGGTCCCATCTACTATCCTTCTGACCCTATGTAGCCTGGTCCCATCGACTTTTTAACTCCTCACAACTGCAGTGGCCAAACCCAGAACACGTTTGTGCTCTGGTACTGTACCTGGTGGACCATGCACAAGCTCCACCACAGTCTGGACCTTCACTTCCTGATCACAGGCCACACCAAGTTTGCCCCCTACTGGTGCTTCGGCCTCATCGAGCAGCGCTTCAAAAAGACCAGAGTGAACACTGTGTCTGAAATTGCAGGTGTTGTGAAGGACAGCACTGTGACAGGGATCAACATCCCTCAGCTGGTTGGACTGGAGGATGGTACGGTGCTGGTGGAAAGCTATGGCTGGCAACAACACCTGATGAAGCAGGACCAGCACTTCAGGTGAATATAATTTTCCTTGCATTGTATGAGGTCATTCTTCTTATCCTTGTTATGCAAGGTTGTAATATCTTCTCAATTATTTTGTGATTTCCTGTTTTACAGCTTCGATGCTCTGGAGCCTAGTGTTGTTGTCACCAGGGAGCGTTCAGACTCAGTAGGGACCAGGTTTCAGCTGCTGCACAACGCTGACATCCTTCCTCCCATAGATGGTCTGCCTGTACAGGCACCAACCTGGACTGGACACAGCTTGACAAACATATATTTTTGAGAAGATCAGGGAGTTTTGCGACGAAGAGGCTATGGACATCACAAGCCCTGCACCAAAGTCAAGGGCAGGACAGAAACAGACTCTCCGAATATAGATTCCCTTGTTCATGCGTGGTTCGGACGGACCAGTCATCAGCACTATCTGCAGTGCCTCTATTCAAATGACTCTCTGCTAACACACACGCCATGCGTTGCTGCTACTATCTATTTATTTTTTTATCCTGCTGCTCAGCCACTTTAACCCTGATTGTATTGTTGGAATTGGCTTAACTTTGAACATGGAGATAGTAAATGAATGATAGGAAATGAAAGAGACTGGGTTTTATGTCTCTGTGGGAGGACAGATAGCTGTGGAATGTGTTGGGGGGACGGGAGCAGAGCACCGTGTTGATACAGGGGAGACAGATGGACATCTGTGGATTAGGTGAAGGAGGGGTTGAGGTCAGGAGGTGAGGACAGGTCACCTGAAGGGAGTAATAAGGGTTTGCGATCTTGTTACTCTTTTCCTGTTAAATCATAAGAAGGATTGGAGAGAAGGAGAAGTGTCTTAAGTGGGACATAAATATCTGGATGAGACAAATGTTGTCTGAATTACAGAACCTTTGGGCAGAATTAAACTTGGTTAAAGCTTCTCTAGTGGTTATTTACCATGAAAAATAAGAACCTAACTACCTCATCTATCACTGATATTGTACATACTGTATATCATTTTCTTTATATTGCTACTAAGCAGGTAGCCATTTGGCTGTACCACTTACACCTTCTGTAGCTGGGGGTTACAGCATTTCTTTCACGTGACCCATCAGTTTAGACAAGTGTGTCTGGTTAAGAGTCATCTAATATTTATAACATATTTATATCTGGACACTCAGTTTACCTGGAATGTTTCCTTATTGTAGGCTACTACCACTTTTAGTCTTCATCTTTACAACACTACTCACTGTTTAGCACATGACCTCACATGTGGATCCTTAAAGAGATGGGTGGGGCTGGTTTAAGAGGTTGTGAACAATGCTGAATGGGTGTAGACAAAGGAGGTTTACAAAAATATTCAAGGGACATTTTCTCAAAGGTGAGTTTACACGTTTATCAACTTTCAAAGCAGAACTACTTTCCCATTGGTCCTCAAAAATGCAGTGTATGATATACCATTGTAGCTCTGAGTCTCTAGTTTTATCCAAGGTATAAAAAAAACACAATTTGAAATGTTGCTAAGTAAGACAGTTTTGAGCCGGTTGGTCACACCTCTGCTTCCAATCATTACGCACGCCTGGACTTCATCATCACCTTGATTACCTTCCCTTTATTTATCCCTCAGTAGCCTCAGTCATCAGGCAGTATTGGTTTTGTTCACGTTCAGTACGCGTCTCCTGTTTTGTTGCCTTGTTTCAGGTCTATTAAACTCACCTTCTGCACCGGCTTCCTGACTCCAAACGTTACACACACAGACATTGAGAGGCACACGCAGGTAAGGTAAAGCACCCTGGGACAAAGAGCCAATCACAACATCAGCTGAACAAAACCGATCTGTTTCTGTTCACCTGCCAAATCCTTATAGAATTGTGAAACAGAATTGGGACCAGGCTTACAGTTAACAGTTCAGCTGCAGAACATCTTTTCAGCAACTCATTATCAGAACCACCTGTGTCTATCCAGTTTCCTCAAGTGGAAGGGGAAACTACAGTGGAGGCAGGTAGCCTAGTGGTTAGAGCCAAGGGCCAGAAAGCGAAAGGTTGCTAGAGGTACTAATCTTGTTCCTGGTACTTCATAGCACAAAAACACCAACTCGACCAATGGCATAAATCAATTGTCAACTCCAGACACTACCCCACACATCTAGTCTCAGACCTTATCTCCCCCAAGGCTAAAGGAGGGAGTGACTGGCGCACAGACATCGTGGAATCCAGTAATTGGTTCCCCATTAATCACACCCTCCCTTCACGTGGTTTAAGAATGATATTCTGCATAGCACCAGGAACATGTGAAAGACAAGCCTGACCTCTCCCCTCTCTGGGCCCCAGGTGACTGAGCCCCCGCTGAGGGAAGAAGTGCAACTGCCAACACCAGAGTCCAAAGGGATACATTCTAATAAGTATCTGACATCAGCATATTATGCAGATAGGACATCTTAATTATCTATGTTACCCAACTCATTATGATTCTTCCACTTTCCAAGTGAAATGAAACACATTTAAAAAGAGAACCTGACAGCTTAGCACTCTACATGTTCCTTCAACACTTGACTTAAGTCCTGCAGTTATACAGCTTTATTACTGGTTATAAGCATGTTTATAATGTGCCTTTATATTGTATTATAACATCATAATGCATTATTAATGCTTTACCATATCCCAGGCCAGAGAGCTCCAGTTCCAGTCCTCTCACCTTGCTGGTTTAACATGTCATAAGGCTTTATGTTTTATAATAGCATCATAAGGCATTATAAATGTTCAGCTCCATTACAGGTTCTCTCCTCTCACCTTGCTGCTGAGGTCAGGGAAGGTGCTACTCTGGTAGGGGAAGGAGGGGTCGTCCACGATGTGCCAGTGGAACACATTGAACTTGTTGTAGGACATCGCATCCTAGTAAACAAGGAAAAGGATCTGAAGTGAGTATCATTTATATATACCCTGTCCGAGTCAGATTAAGCCTAGTCCAGGACTAAAAATCATTCAATGGAAATTCACCATTCAAAGTGCTTTGTAGTCTAGAATGCGTAACGTGAGCTGAGAAACTGGACCTCAATGTTATAACTCAAATGTATATACAGAACCAGTCAAAAGTTTGGGCACACCTACTCATTCAAGGGTTTTTCTTTATTTGTACTATTTTATACATTGTAGAATAATATTGAAGACGTCAAAACTATAAAATAACAACACATATGGAATCATGTAGTAACCAAAAAAGTGTTGAACAAATCAAAATAGATTTTAGATTTTAGATTCTTCAAAGTAGCCACCCTTTTCCTTGATGAGAGCTTTCAACGCTCTTGGTATTCTCTCAACCAGCTTCACCTGGAATGCTTTTCCAACAGTTTGGAAGGAGTTCTCACATATGCTGAGCACTTGTTGGCTGCTTTTCCTTCACTCTGCGGTCCAACTCATCCCAAACCATCTCAATTGGGTTGAGGTCAGGTGATTGTGGAGGCCAGGTCATCTGATGCAGCACTCCATCACTCTCCTTCTTGGTCAAATAGCCATTACACAGCCTGGAAGTGTGTTGGGTCATTGTCCTGTTGAAAAACAGATTATAGTTCCACTAATCGCAAACCAGATGGGATGGTGTATCGCTGCAGAATGATGTGGTATCCATGCTCATTAAGTGTGTCTTGAATTATAAATAAATCACAGACAGTGTCACCAGCAAAGCATCATCACACCTCCATGCTTCAAGGTGGGAACCACACATGCGGCTACTCTTCGTTTCACAAAGACAAGGCAGTTGGAACCAAAAATCTCATCAGACCAAAAGGACAGAATTCCACCAGTCTAATGTCCATTACTCGTGTTTCTTGGCCCAAGCAAGTCTTCTTCTTATTGGTGTCCTTTAGTAGTGGTTTCTTTGCAGCAATTTGACCATGAAGGCCTGATTCACACAGTCTCCTCTGAACAGTTGATGTTAAGATGTGTCTGTTACTTTAACTCTGTGAAGCATTTATTTGGGCTGCAATTTCTGAGGCTGGTAACTCTAATGAACTCATCCTCTGCAGCAGAGGTAACTCTGGGTCTTCCATTGCTTGGCGGTCCTCATGAGAGCCAGTTTCATCATAGCGCTTGATGATTTTTGCGACTGCACTTAAAGAAACTTTCAAAGTTCTTGAAATGTTCTGTAATGACTGACTTCATGTCTGAAAGTAATGATGGACTGTCGTTTCTCTTTGCTTATTTGAGCTGTTCATGCCATAATATGGACTTGGCCTCTTACCAAATAGGGCTGTTTTTTTATTTTATTTTACTTTACTAGGTAAGCTAGTTGAGAACAGGTTCTCATTTACAACTGCGACCTGGCCAAGATAAAGCAAAGCAGTGTGACACAAACAACAACAACAGAGTTACACATGGAATAAACAAACATACAGTCAATAACACAATATAAAAAAAAAAAGTCTATATACAGTGTGTGCAAATGGCGTGGGTCTGGCGATGAATATGTAGCGAGGGCCAGCCGACTAGAGCAACTCTACCTTGTCACAACACAACTGATTGGCTCAAACTCATTAAGGAAAGAAATTTCACAAATTAACTTTTAACAAGGCACACCTGTCAATTGAAATGCATTCCATGTCACTACCTCATGAAGCTGGTTGAGAGAATGCTAAGAGTGTGCAAAGCTGTCATCAAGGCAAAGGGTGGCTACTTTGAGGAATCTAAAATGTATTTTGATTTGTTTAACACTTTTTTGGTTACTACATGATTCCATATGTGTTATTTCATAGGTTTGATGTCTTCACTATTATTCTACAATGAAGAAAGGAGTAAAATAAAGAAAAACCCTGGAAGGAGTAGATGTGTCCAAACTTTTGACTGGTGCTGTATGTGTAAATATATATATCTTTACCAGGGTCTTCAGAATAGCGTGTAAAGGAAGGTAATGACGTGACGTATCCAATAATATCCCTCGGAACTGGAAGCGGGGAAAGTCTTCTATCTTAGTCTCATTCACAAAATACTGAAATAAATCAGATTGATAGAGAACAGAAATGATCAGATCAAGTTTGATCCATTTTTGCAAATCATATTGTTGGCAGCATGTTGACTGTTCAGTTCTCTCACACACACACACACACACACACACACACACACACACACACACACACTTTGGTGAGTAAAAATTGATTCAGATTGAAAATCCTATAACCCCTAACCTTAACACCAAAATCATTAACCCTAATTATAAACCTAATTCCAACCATTATAACCTTTTTAAAAGTGAAGAACGACCACAATGTCCTCACTAGTGAGTTGTTTTCCCTACTTGTGAGGACTTCTGGTATTCAGTAGTACAAGTACACACACAGTAGGCTACCTGGGCGGCAGGTAGCCTAGTGGTTAGTGCGTTGGACGTAACCGAAAGGTTGCAAGATCGAATCCCCGAGCTGACAAGGTAAAATCTGTAGTGCTGCCCCTGAACAAGGTAGTTAGCCCAATGTTCCTAGGCTGTCATTGAAAATAAGAATTTGTTCTTAACCGACTTGCCCAGTTAAATAAAGGTAAAATAAAATAAAACACACAATGTTGACTGTTCAGTTATGACTTACCTCCCCAAAGTCATCTTGGTAGACCAGCTGACTGAATGACTCCAAACCTGTTATTTACCAGAGGACATGTGGTTACATCATCAAAGGACATCATTGATCATATTGATCACTGATTTCTAAACACTTGTGTTTCTACCTCTGAGTGCTCCCCATACCGTCTCAGCCCTCAGTGCTGCCTGGCCCGAACACACACTCAGCTTGTCTATAACACAAGAAAGAAAGATTCAAATCAGCCTTATGGGTATTCAGAGGTGTAAAGTAACTAATTACAAATACTCACGTTACTATAATTTAGTAACTTTTCAGAGTACTCGTATTTTTCAAAGTCAGTCATTTTTACTACTACTGGAAAAAAATCTAATTAAAGTAGAAGTACTTCTACTGAAGTAGGATATTTCAGTACTCTTTCTGAACAATGTGAGTGAGAGGGACTTTGAGTGAGGGGGTGAGTGAATGAACTTAGTTCCTACATTCATTTCAGTGAAAAAGGGAGTTTGAGTGAGGGGGTGAGTGAGGGGATGGGTGAGTCAAGGGGTGGGTGAGCCAAGGGGTGGGTGAGTGAACTTCATCAATTTCCTCTCTTCCGTTTTCAATGTGATGATTAACGACGTTCAGGTTCAGACATTCCAATTCACTAATTATCAAAGATACATTTTATTTTATTTTAAAGAACGTGTCAAACTCATTCCACAGAGGGCTGAGTGTCTGTGGGTTTTCGCTCCACCCTTGTACTTGATTGATTAATTATGGTCACTAATTAGTAAGGAACTCACCACACCTGGTTGTCTAGGTTCTAAAAAAACAAAAACCCGCAAACACTCCGCCCTCCATGGAATGAGTTTGCCACCCCTGTTTTAAAGGGTAGGGCGTGTTGGTTCCACTTTTCTGGGCTCCGTTATTTACTGAACAAATAAGGAATACTCAAAATGTGCACTTATAAATCAGAACTATCTTAATCAAAATACAGCTGTAGACAGAAGTCAAAGATCAAACATACAACTGATGTCTCTCCAGAGTTCTGCCCCGAACAAAAGAAAGACTGGATCTTATATACCCGAGGTCACACCTTACGGTGCGCTCTCCTATGTCAAACCCTGCATGTGCAGCTCAAAGAACAAGTTATTCTTAACACAAGGTTTCTGAGAACCTGTCTCAGTGGCATGCAAATCTGCCCTTGTTTCAGAGAAAAACAGACACCGTCTCTCTATCACCCTCAGTCCCTTTTCTCACAGACGCGGGGCTGCACGTTTTGGCAGAGAGCTAGACACAGACAGAGGCCTCAATATTCAGCTATACGGTGAGCATAAGTACAATGGCATGTAAGCAAATTAACAACAACATAATCAATGGAGGGGGTCTTCAGAAGACCCACATAATCAATGGAGGGGGTCTTCAGAAGACCCCCATAATCAATGGAGGGGGTCGTCAGAAGACCCCCATAATCAATTTGAATCCTTCAGAAGCATGAGTTTTTACTCACCACAGTAAGTGTGTGTTAGTAACTTAGTTGTAATAGCAATCTGGTTACCTATAACTAAACATTATTTTTGTGCATATTTATTAACTTATATCCGGATATCATCTACACTACCCACAATGCACTATTTCTCAACGTCATATGGAGACACAAGAAGAAGGGAAGGGGTGTGGGGGTATAGGTACGTCTCTCTCCAGAATACGCTCTGTCTCCCGCTAATTTGTGCACCATCATTGTTTAATTGTGTGAATTGTTTTAACTTGGTTACATAATGTTTGTTATATATTTTGTTATATATTTTAGTTGAGCACGCAAGAGGAACACCTGGCTTGTGTGCAAATGTAGCAATTGGAGGATGTCTGAAATAGTATTTCTGATGGTTTTAACTAATAAAAAGCATGAGCTGGCGCACACGCCCCAAAACAGTAGGTGCTGACTAAGGGCAGTAAAAGTGTAGGTTATGAAAATAAATAAGGAGAGTCGGACACTGTATACAAACTATCCATCGCTGTGCCTTCTTCAGGGTGAATGAATGCTTGACCCAGGTTATGTACAGTGCAATGAATGCAACCAATGACAATAGTGAGTCATAGTTGGATGATGAGAATTATAAACAATAGTTTACAGCATGTTGGATATATTAGTAATAACATCAGCAGATTAATTTAAGGTACAATACCAGTCAAAGGTTTTTGAACACCTACTCATTCATGAGTTTCTTTATTTGTACTCTTTCTACATTGTAGAATAATAGTGAGGACATCAAAACTAATGCTATCTAATGCTAATGCTAACTATCTGCTAAATTGTAATTATTTGCTCCAATGGCCTATGTTTTGCCTACCTCCTCATGCCTTTTGCACACACTGTATATAGACTTTCTTTTTTCTACTGTGTCATTGACTTGTTTATTGTGTTATTGGCTTGTTTATTGTTTACTCCATGTGTAACTCTGTGTTGTTGTTTTTGTCGTACTGCTTTGCTTTATCTTGGCCAGGTCGCAGTTGCAAATGAGAACTTGTTCTCAACTGGCCTACCTGGTTGAGTGTGCACAGCTGTCCTCAAGGCAAAGGGTGGCTACTTTGAAGAATCTCAAAAATATTTTAATTTGTTTAACACTTTTTTGGTTACTACATGAGTCCATATGTGTTATTTCATAGTTTGTGTCTTCAAAACTTTTCAGCAATATAGATAAATATAGGTAAAAATAAAGAAAACCCCTGGAATGAGTACGTGTCCAAACTTTTGACTGTTACTTCTCTGCAAAAATCTGGGTAAAATATTGAAAGGAAAGTGGGAATTATTAGATAATTTGCAAATAAATTCATTAAAAATCCTACAATATGATTTTCTGGATTTTTTTTCTCATTTTGTCTGTCATAGTTGAAGTGTACCTATGATGAAAATTACAGGCCTCTCTCGTCTTTTTAAGTGGGAGAACTTGCACAATTGCAAATCCATCATTACGTGTAACATTTATTTTTTTTACATATTTTTTATTTCACCTTTATTTATCCAGGTGGGCTAGTTGAGAACAAGTTATCATTTACAACTGCGGCCTGGCCAAGATAAAGCAAAGCAGTGTGAACAGACAACACAGAGTTACACATGGAGTAAACAATAAACAAGTCAATAACACAGTAGAAAAAAATAGTCTATATACATTGTGTGCAAAAGGCATGAGGAGGTAGGTGAATAATTACAATTTTGCAGATTAACACTGGAGTGATAAATGATCAGATGGTCGTGTACAGGTAGAGATACTGGTGTGCAGAAAAGTAAATAAATAAAAACAGTATGGGGATGAGGTAGGTAAATTGGGTGGGCTATTTACCGATGGACTATGTACAGCTGCAGCGATCGGTTAGCTGCTCAGATAGCAGATGTTTAAAGTTGGTGAGGGAGATAAAAGTCTCCAACTTCAATGATTTTTGCAATTCGTGCCCTCCGATTTGACACACTGAACTCTGTCTGCAAAGTAGTTGGTGAACCAGGCAAGGCAGTCATTAGAAAAACCGAGGCTACTGAGTCTGCTGATAAGAATATGGTGATTGACAGAGTCGAAAGCCTTGGCCAGGTCGATGAAGACGGCTGCACAGTACTGTCTTTTACCAATGGCGGTTATGATATCCTTTAGTACCTTGAGCGTGGCTGAGGTGCATCCGTGACCGGCTCGGAAACCAGATTGCACAGCGGAGAAGGTATGGTGGGATTCGAGATGGTCAGTGATCTGTTTGTTGACTAGGCTTTCGAAGACCTTAGATAGGCAGGGCAGGATGGATATAGGTCTGTAACAGTTTGGGTCCAGGGTGTCCCCCCCTTTTAAAATGGGGATGACTGCGGCAGCTTTACTCATACGATATGAAAGAGAGGTTGAACAGGCTGGTAATAGGGGTTGCAACAATGGCAGCGGATAGTTTCAGAAATAGAGGGTCCAGATTGTCAAGACCAGCTGATTTGTTCTTAGTTCTGCATTTTTTGAACGGAGCATGCTTATCTAAGATGGTGAGGAAGTTACTTTTAAAGATTGACCTGGCATCCTCAACTGACGGGATGAGGTCAATATCCTTCCAGGATACCCGGGCCAGGTCGATTAGAAAGGCCTGCTCGCAGAAGTGTTTTAGGAAGCGTTTGACAGTCATGAGGGGTGGTCGTTTGACTGCGGACCCGTAGCGGATACAGGCAATGTGGCAGTGATCGCTGAGATCCTGATTGAAGACCTCTTCATGCTTTGTAAGTAGGAAAACCTGCAAAATCGGCAGCGTATCAAATACTTGCTCTCCCCACTGTATATACTGTATTTTATACCATCTCTGCACCTTGCCTATGCTGCTCGGCCACGGCTCATCCATATACTTACATGTACATATTCTCATTCACCCTTTAGATTTGTGTGTATTAGGTAGTTGTTGTGAATTTATTAGATTATTTGTTAAATATTACTGCATTGTCGGAACTAGAAGTACAAGCATATCGCTACACTCGCATTAACATTTACTAACCATGTGTATGTGACAAATAAAATTAGATTTGATTTATGTAAGTACCCTTTAAAAGTAACCAAATTACTTTTACTCTGAATACTTTTTACATTAGCTACTTTTTACTTTAGATTTTTTAAACCAGTAATTTTACTTCTACTGGAGAAGGATATTTCAGTACTCTTTCACCACTCCGTGTATTGACTCAGCAGGGGCTGCACAGTGGAAGTTTCAGGACAGAGTGTGTTTTAGTGTTTCATCACTTACAGCTTTCTGAGGAGTCTGCGTCTGGATAGCCCTCACATTCTGCTCTCTCCACATGGACCACAACGGTGAAAGGGAACCTAAACCATTCATCGTGCTGTCTGGGTCTGGCTGAATCAAACACAAACACATGAACATAAACATCAATGAACATGATGAATTATGTGAAATAGCTCACCTGTACAACTCAAAAATCTAAAATGGTTGTCATAAAATATGTGAAAACAACTTTGCAAGTCATGCAAATTCGTTACTCTCAAATATAACCAAATAAACTCTGCCTCTAATAAAGGTTAGGTCATTAAGCAGGCATATTCTTAAATGAATTACTTTTAAATCACAGGTGTTATGCAGTGTTGCTGGGGCTCTGCAGTGTTCATTGAACTAAAAGTCACATGCCACAATGAATAGGTACCAAACCAAAGGTACCTTTTGTTTTGCTCTACAATGGTTGGCAACATGGTTTTCAAAAAACAGAATACTCCCAACAACTGACCATGATGAGGACTGATTCACATAACTTAAAACTGTTATCCATTTATTTAAAATGTTTTGTTATTACCTGCCCTATAATCCGTGAAGATGAGCGGGAAGTATCTCTCGAAAGCCGAGTCCAGAAGAGAACAACCGGGTTGAGCGGATGATCCACTAGAGTACTGAAAAATAAACTCCCGTGGATTTAGTGTGTATCGGGCCATGGAAGAGCTGATCATTTGAGGCATCGGCCACACCGCATCCACGTAGATTACAGAGAAGGACATGAACAAAACCATGAACCAAAGCCATTGTTTATAACAACGCCTGGAGTTGGAGATAGTTTTCTCTTCCATTGTATCACGTGAGTCTAGAATGTCAAATTGGTGTTCTTGCGGATGTACAGTGTGCTGTACTGTCCTGGACGGTCCTGGCGTTCAAAGGAGGAAGACTGAACTGGAAAAGAGTCACGTGATACAGGCAGACGCTTTAGACTCAAACAAATCACGTGATCAGGTGTGAATCCCACTTTCGGGTTCCGGTCCAAACGCAAAGTAAACAGTCCTAAAACACCCAGCACTTAAATGACGTTTTTACCTCGTCAGATCCAAGTCTACTCTAAAATGTTCCTTGCCCAAGAAAGGGAGAATGACGATCTGAGAGGCAACGTCCTTGGTGGAAATGTTGAAGTTGAGCTTAAAAACAGCCATACTAAAAACTATGAATGTACCTAGCAAGCTAACGTAGCTAGCTAGCGCTCCTGTCAGGTAACGTTACCCCTCTCTGGCTAGGTAGTTGTATAGTTTGATCATCTATTCCATTTCAGAATATACCCAAAACATATATTTAGCTATGACGCTAGCTACGTTTTATAGCACCTCACTACGAGACTAAGCCAATTTGAGGGTCATTCCCACTTGCCAACACTAAAATAAATGTTTTATTTTTAATTCTTTCACTTTATTGTATTGCATATGTCAGTCGAATTGCGTATGATGTATTGAAAAAAAAAAAAAGTATCCAATTACATATTTTTTATTGTAAAAAAAACAGTATACATACAGGAAGTACAAAAACAGACAATGACAATATATGCTTGGGAGTAAAATCAATGTTATCTATAGATTGTGTTGCAAACTAGGGTCATAGGCTGCATTCCAAACACTTAAAAGACACACCCTCTCCCTTTTGATAATGTCAGATGAGTTGACACTTGCAGGGCAAGGGAAGAATGAATTCATTTTAAATGGACCCCTCTTGCCTGGAAATTTGTCACTAGTTCATCCCACATTTGTGTTTTCAGTCATCATGGAACTGTTGTGTGTGCACGCTACAGTCAATTATGATGCATTTCATATCTTGACAGCCCCCACAATCTTATAATTTTCTCTCAGCCAATCATCAGTCATTTGTGTAAGTGCTGTGTAAGTGCTGTGCTTGTTGAATGTCCTCTATATGCATGCTGAACGTTTGTCAATTTGTTTCCTGTAAAATGGCATTGTATCTGGTCAAACACAATGTTTTCCAGAAGTTTACTAAGGGTTGGTAACAGGCTGGTTGGTCGGCTATTTGAGCCAGTAAAGGGGGCTTTACTATTCTTAGGTAGCAGAATGACTTCTGCTTCCGTCCAAGCCTGAGGGCACACACTTTCTAGTAGGCTTAAGTTGAAGATGTGGCAAATAGGAGTGGCAATATCGTCCGCTACTATCCTTAGTAATTTTATATCCAAGTTGTCAGACCCCGGTGGCTTGTCATTGCTGATAGACCATTTTTTAATCTCTTCCACAATAATTTGCGGAAAATTACAATGCTTGTCTTTCACAATTTGGTCAGATATACTTGGATGTGTAGTGTCTGTGTTTGTTGCTGGCATGTTATGCCTACATTTTCTAACCTTGCCAATGAAAAAAACATTAAAGTAGTTGGCAATATCAGTTGGTTTTGTGATGAATTAGCAATCTGTTTCAATGAATGATGGACCTGAGTTTGCCTTTTTTCCCAGAATTTAATTGTATGTGCTCCAAATCTTTTTACTATCATTCTTTATTTCATAGTGTAGTTTCATCTTTTTATTAAGTTTAGTCACATGATTTCTCAATTTGCAATAAGTTTGCCAATCGGTTGTGCATCCAGACTTATTTGCCATTCCTTTTGCATCATCCCCCTCAACTGTACAACTTCCAAATTCCTCATCTATCCACGGGGATTTAACAGTTTTTAGTCATTTTATAATGTGTAAATGCTTATTAGCAACTGGAATATGCAATTTCATAAATGTGTCAAGTGCAGCATCTGGTTGCTCCTCATTACACACCACAGACCAGCAGCATATGGTTGCTCCTCATTACTCACCACAGACCAGCAGCATCTGGTTGCTCCTCATTACTCACCACGGACCAGCAGCATCTGGTTGCTCCTCATTACATACCACAGACCAGCAGCATCTGGTTGCTCCTCATTACACACCACGGACCAGCAGCATCTGGTTGCTCCTCATTACACACCACAGACCAGCAGCATCTGGTTGCTCCTCATTACTCACCACAGACCAGCAGCATCTGGTTGCTCCTCATTACACACCACAGACCAGCAGCATCTGGTTGCTCCTCATTACACACCACAGACCAGCAGCATCTGGTTGCTCCTCATTACACACCACGGACCAACAGATATTCTTTACATCATCAACATATGATTCACTACAAAACTTATTGAATGACCTCTTATACACTATATTAGGCCCAGCCTTTGGAACTTTGGTTTTCCTAGATATTGCTTTTATATTGTGATCACTACATCCTATGGACTAAGCCAGTGTGCCCTAGTAGGAAGTCCACTGTGAGCAGCTCACCCTGCACTAACATAAATAGCATGAACACATCTACTGCTGCTAGGCTTCCCAGTAAAGCAAGTACATGTTAACACATGTAGCTTAAGAAAAAAGGGTCATGAAATCAATAATTTGCTAGTAACAGATGATATTCATAGTCTACCTCTCAGAAAAGATAGAAATGCCAATGGTGGAAGTGTTGCTGTTTATATTGAGCCACATTCCTGTAAAGCTTAGAGAGGATCTCATGCTAAATAATGTTGAAGTAATATGGCTACAGGTTCATCTGCCTCACCTAAAGCCCATTCTGGTGGGAAGCTGCTATAGATCACCAAGTGATAACAGTCAGTATCTGGATAATATGTGTGAAATGCTTGATAATGTATGTATCAACAGAGAAGTATATGTTCTGGGTCATTTAAATATTGACTGGCTTTCATCAAGCTGCCCACTCAAGAAAACGCTTCAAACTGTAACCAGAGCCTGCAACCTGGTTCAGGGTATCAGTCAACCTACCAGGGTCGTTACAAACAGCACAGGAATGAAATCATCAACATGTATTGATCATATACTTACTGATGCTGCAGATATTTGCTTTAAAGCAGTATCCAAATTGTATTTATTTATTTATTTATTTTACCTTTATTCAACCAGGTAGGCAAGTTGAGAACAAGTTCTCATTTACAATTGCGACCTGGCCAAGATAAAGCAAAGCAGTTCGACAGATACAACGACACAGAGTTACACATGGAGTAAAACAAACATACAGTCAATAATACAGTATAAACAAGTCTATATACAATGTGAGCATATGAGGTGAGAAGGGAGGTAAAGGCAAAAAAGGCCATGGTGGCAAGGTAAATACAATATAGCAAGTAAAACACTGGAATGGTAGTTTTGCAATGGAAGAATGTGCAAAATAAAAATAATGGGGTGCAAAGGAGCAAAATAAATAAATAAATTAAATACAGTTGGAAAATAGGTAGTTGTTTGGGCTAAATTATAGGTGGGCTATGTACAGGTGCAGTAATCTGTGAGCTGCTCTGACAGTTGGTGCTTAAAGCTAGTGAGGGAGATAAGTGTTTCCAGTTTCAGAGATTTTTGTAGTTCGTTCCAGTCATTGGCAGCAGAGAACTGGAAAGAGAGGCGGCCAAAGAAAGAACTGGTTTTGGGGGTGACTAGAGAGATATACCTGCTGGAGCGTGTGCTACAGGTGGGAGATGCTATGGTGACCAGCGAGCTGAGATAAGGGGGGACTTTACCTAGCAGGGTCTTGTAGATGACATGGAGCCAGTGGGTTTGGCGACGAGTATGAAGCGAGGGCCAGCCAACGAGAGCGTACAGGTCGCAATGGTGGGTAGTATATGGGGCTTTGGTGACAAAACGGATTGCACTGTGATAGACTGCATCCAATTTGTTGAGTAGGGTATTGGAGGCTATTTTGTAAATGACATCGCCAAAGTCGAGGATTGGTAGGATGGTCAGTTTTACAAGGGTATGTTTGGCAGCATGAGTGAAGGATGCTTTGTTGCGAAATAGGAGGCCAATTCTAGATTTAACTTTGGATTGGAGATGTTTGATATGGGTCTGGAAGGAGAGTTTACAGTCTAACCAGACACCTAAGTATTTGTAGTTGTCCACGTATTCTAAGTCAGAGCCGTCCAGAGTAGTGATGTTGGACAGGCGGGTAGGTGCAGGTAGCGATCGGTTGAAGAGCATGCATTTAGTTTTACTTGTATTTAAGAGCAATTGGAGGCCACGGAAGGAGAGTTGTATGGCATTGAAGCTTGCCTGGAGGGTTGTTAACACAGTGTCCAAAGAAGGGCCAGAAGTATACAGAATGGTGTCGTCTGCGTAGAGGTGGATCAGAGACTCACCAGCAGCAAGAGCGACCTCATTGATGTATACAGAGAAGAGAGTCGGTCCAAGAATTGAACCCTGTGGCACCCTCATAGAGACTGCCAGAGGTCCGGACAACAGACCCTCCGATTTGACACACTGAACTCTATCAGAGAAGTAGTTGGTGAACCAGGCGAGGCAATCATTTGAGAAACCAAGGCTGTCGAGTCTGCCGATGAGGATGTGGTGATTGACAGAGTCGAAAGCCTTGGCCAGATCAATGAATACGGCTGCACAGTAATGTTTCTTATCGATGGCGGTTAAGATATCGTTTAGGACCTTGAGCGTGGCTGAGGTGCACCCATGACCAGCTCTGAAACCAGATTGCATAGCAGAGAAGGTATGGTGAGATTCGAAATGGTCGGTAATCTGTTTGTTGACTTGGCTTTCGAAGACCTTAGAAAGGCATGGTAGGATAGATATAGGTCTGTAGCAGTTTGGGTCAAGAGTGTCCCCCCCTTTGAAGAGGGGGATGACCGCAGCTGCTTTCCAATCTTTGGGAATCTCAGACGACACGAAAGAGAGGTTGAACAGGCTAGTAATAGGGGTGGCAACAATTTCGGCAGATCATTTTAGAAAGAAAGGGTCCAGATTGTCTAGCCCAGCTGATTTGTAGGGGTCCAGATTTTGCAGCTCTTTCAGAACATCAGCTGAATGGATTTGGGAGAAGGAGAAATGGGGAAGGCTTGGGCGAGTTGCTGTTGGGGGTGCAGTGCTGTTGACAGGGGTAGGAGTAGCCAGGTGGAAAGCATGGCCAGCCGTAGAAAAATGCTTATTGAAATTCTCAATTATGGTGGATTTATCAGTGGTGACAGTGTTTCCTATCTTCAGTGCAGTGGGCAGCTGGGAGGAGGTGTTCTTATTCTCCATGGACTTTACAGTGTCCCAGAACTTTTTTGAGTTAGTGTTGCAGGAAGCAAATTTCTGCTTGAAAAAGCTAGCCTTGGCTTTTCTAACTGCCTGTGTATAATGGTTTCTAGCTTCCCTGAACAGCTGCATATCACGGGGGCTGTTCGATGCTAATGCAGAACGCCATAGGATGTTTTTGTGTTGGTTAAGGGCAGTCAGGTCTGGGGAGAACCAAGGGCTATATCTGTTCCTGGTTCTAAATTTCTTGAATGTTTATTTAAGATGGTTAGGAAGGCATTTTTTTTAAATATCCAGGCATCCTCTACTGACGGGATGAGATCAATATCCTTCCAGGATACCCCGGCCAGGTCGATTAGAAAGGCCTGCTCGCTGAAGTGTTTCAGGGAGCGTTTTACAGTGATGAGTGGAGGTCGTTTGACCGCTGACCCATTACGGATGCAGGCAATGAGGCAGTGATCGCTGAGATCTTGGTTGAAGACAGCAGAGGTGTATTTAGAGGGCAAGTTGGTTAGGATGATATCTATGAGGGTGCCCGTGTTTAAGGCTTTGGGGAGGTACCTGGTAGGTTCATTGATAATTTGTGTGAGATTGAGGGCATCAAGTTTAGATTGTAGGATGGCTGGGGTGTTAAGCATGTTCCAGTTTAGGTCGCCTAGCAGCACGAGCTCTGAAGATAGATGGGGGGCAATCAGTTCACATATGGTGTCCAGAGTACAGCTGGGGGCAGAGGGTGGTCTATAGCAGGCGGCAACGGTGAGAGACTTGTTTTTAGAGAGGTGGATTTTTAAAAGTAGAAGTTCAAATTGTTTGGGTACAGACCTGGATAGTAGGACAGAACTCTGCAGGCTATCTTTGCAGTAGATTGCAACACCGCCCCCTTTGGCAGTTCTATCTTGTCTGAAAATGTTGTAGTTTGGAATTAAAATGTCTGAATTTTTGGTGGTCTTCCTAAGCCAGGATTCAGACACAGCTAGAACATCCTGGTTGGCAGAGTGTGCTAAAGCAGTGAATAGAACAAACTTAGGGAGGAGGCTTCTAATGTTAACATGCATGAAACCAAGGCTATTACGGTTACAGAAGTCGTCAAAAGAGAGCGCCTGGGGAATAGGAGTGGAGCTAGGCACTGCAGGGCCTGGATTCACCTCTACATCGCCAGAGGAACATAGGAGGAGTAGAATAAGGGTGCGGCTAAAAGCAATAAGAATTGGTCGTCTAGAACGTCTGGAACAGAGAGTAAAAGGAGGTTTCTGGGGGCGATAAAATAGCATCAAGGTATAATGTACAGACAAAGGTATGGTAGGATGTGAATACAGTGGAGGTAAACCTAGGTATTGAGTGATGAAGAGAGAGATATTGTCTCTAGAAACATCATTGAAACCAGGAGATGTCATTGCATGTGTGGGTGGTGGAACTAATAGGTTGGATAAGGTATAGCTGCTGCACATAGAGCCAGAACATCTTCAGTCAAGAGTCAGAAGACACCAAATTGATGATTTTTTCCCCAGACAGTTGGAGTTGATAGGACCTCAACCCAAAATGCTTCTTATTTGTTGAAATAATTAAGAAATGAATGAATACTAGTCTAGCATATGGAGATGTGAAACATGCTCCTGATTGTCTCATGAGCTAGAATAAAGATCCACACGCACAAAAAGCTTCTGTCTCTCAAGTGTTGAGCACTAATTAGTTGACATCCCTGTTAGTATGATCAGCATGATCATTACACAGGTGCACCTTCTGCTTGGTACAATAAATTGGCACTCTAAAATGTGCAGTTTTGTCACACAACACAATGCCACAGATGTCTCAAGCTTTGAGGGAGCGTGCAATTATCATTCTGACTGTAGGAATGTCCACCAGAGCTGTTCCCAGATAATTTAATATTAATTTCATTACCATAAGTCGCCTCAAACATAATTTTAGAGAATTTGGCAGTACATCCAACTGGCCTCACAACCGCAGACCACGTGTATGGCGTTGTGTGGGGGCGGTTTGCTGATGTCAACTTTGTGAACAGAGTGCCCCATGAAGCAGTGGGGTTATGGTATGGGCAGGAATAAGCTATGGGCAACAAACACAACTGTGTTTTATTTATGGCAATTTGAATGCATAGAGATACCGTGACAAGATCCTGATTGTCGTGCCATTCATCCACCACCATCACCTCATGTTTCAGCATGATAATATCGCAGAGATCTGTACAAAGTTCCTGGAAGCTGAAAATGTGCCAATTCTGCCATGGCCTGCATACTCACCAGACATGTTTGGAATGCTCTGGATCGATGTGTAAGATAGCGTGTTCCAGTTCCTGACAATATCCATCACCTTCGCACAGCCATTAAGGAGTGGGACAACATTCCACAGGCCACAATCAACCGCCTGATCAACTCTATACGAAGGAGATGTGTCACGCTGCATGAGGCAAATGGTGGTCACACCAGATACTGACTGGTTTTCTGATCCACTCCCCCAATTATTTTTTTTCAAGGTATTTGTGACCAACAGATGCATGTCTGTATTCCCAGTTATGCGAAATCTATAGATTAGGTCCTAATTGATTTTTAAAAAATTGACTGATATCCTTATATGAACTGCAACTCAGTAAAATCTTATAAAACTCAACATGCAATAATTTCTATTTTTGTTCAGTGTAGTTGTGACTTCAATTGAATGTAAGGTGTTTTCAATGGCTTCTTTTGTTCCCCTGCCCATGTGGCAAACTGGTGATGTTTGGATTTGAATGCATTTCTCTTCAGTAAGAAGTGCCATTTTGTTAAGGCTGTCTTGCAGCACTGTGTCTGTGGCTATAGCTGTCTATGAGACTGATCATAAGGCCAATGTGCTCTAGCCTACAGGCTCTTCAAATGAAATGTATTTATATAGCCCCTCTTACATCAGCTGATATCTCAAAGTGCTGTACAGAAACCCAGCCTAAAACCCCAAACAGCAAGCAATGCAGGTGTAGAAGCACGGTGGCTAGGAAAAACTCCCTAGAAAGGCCAAAACCTAGGAAGAAACCTAGAGAGGAACCAGGCTATGAGGGGTGGCCAGTCCTCTTCTGGCTGTGCCGGGTAGAGATAACAGAACATGGCCAAGATGTTCAAATGTTCATAAATGACCAGCATGGTCAAATAATAATAATCACAGTAGTTGTTGAGGGTGCAGCAAGTCAGAACCTCAGGAGTAAATGTCAGTTGGCTTTTCATAGCCGATCATTGAGAGTATCTCTACCTCTCCTGCTGTCTCTAGAGAGTTGGAAACAGCAGGTTTGGGACAGGTAGCACGTCCGGTGAACAGGTCAGGGTTCCATAGCCGCAGGCAGAACAGTTGAAACTGGAGCAGCAGGGTTAGCGTTAGTTCCCAAATGGAACCCTATCCCTTATGTAGTGCACTACTTTAGACCATAGATAGGGAATAGGGTGCTGCACTACTTTAGACCAGAGCTAGGGCACTAGATAGGGAATAGGGTGCTGCACTACTTTAGACCAGAGCTAGGGCACTAGATAGGGAACCATGTCTGTATGCTGGCTACTTGTCAACATTTCAACTTTACATTCAGTGACCGTAAAGCAGCTACATTCATGTGGTTGAAGCACCCCCCCCCCCCCCCCCCCCCACACACAAAAAAAAAACATTTAAAAGGTCCAATGCAGTGGTTTTCTGGGTAACAATTGAACCTTACTGTTCAATGGGGCATTATCATTTTCACAGTATTATTCCATCCTCAGTGTGAAAACATATAAAAACACAGGATTATCACATTTTTGACAACATTGGCCCTTTAATAGTTTTCTACATATTGTTTATTTCTTATTTACATAGTATATAATGTGGACAAGTTTGGTTGCTTGTGGCAGGACTTGGGCCAAGCTTGTACCGTCATACCCAAGAAGGCTGTAATCGCTGCGAAAGGCGCATCAACAAAATATTGAGTAACGGGTCGAATACTTACAGAACCAGTCAAAAGTTTGGACGTACCTACTCATTCAAGGGTTTTTAATTATTTTTTACTATTTTCTACATTGTAGAATAATAGTGAAGACATCAAACTATGAAATACCACATATGGAATCATGTAGTAACCAAAAAAGTGTTAAACAAATCAAAATAAATTTGAGATTATTCAATGTAGCCTCCATTTGCCTTGATGACAGCTTTGCACACGCTTGGCATTCTCTCAACCAGCTTCACCTGGAATGCTTTTCCAACAGTCTTGAAGGAGTCCAACTCAAACCAAACCATCTCAATTGGGTTGAGGTCGGGTGATTGTGGCCAAATCATCTGATGCAGCACTCCATCACTCTCCTTCTTGGTCATATAGCCCTTACACAGCATGGAGGTGTGCTGGGTCATTATCCTGTTCAGGGATGCAAACTAGTCACCTTTCGGAGAAATTTGCCATTTTGAATCCAAAATAGGTGACCTACGTGATTCGTGTGGATCCGATGAGAAAAGATCACTACTGGCTGTAGGCAGAGTGCAACGCAGCAAGTGACTGAAGAGAGAAGAGACAATCAATGTGCTAGTCACAGCATCATTGCGCGTTCTGGAAAGACTGGAAAGGCAGTTACAGCAGCGCGTCCCCTGAACGATAATGAAGAGGTGACGTTAGGTGAGAAGCCTGACCACGGAGACGGTGGTGAGAAGGTGAAGGTGATGAAGCGTACTTCATGAGCTGTAATCGAAAAACAACTGGCATTTGGAAAGTTTGAGCTGCGGGAGAAAGTGTGGTGGAACAAGTATTAGCATTGTTAAGTATCTTGCTAGCTGGATCGGATTCTCCGTTAGCTAGCCAGAGTAATGTTGAGCAACATTAGCCTACTCATCTGATCACATAATTGAGTTTATGGTGTGAAAATTAGCTGGCTAATAAAGTCAGAGTTAACGTTAGCTCATCTGATGTTGTAACGTTAGCTAGCTAACATTAGTAACCTAACCAATTCGCTATAGTATTAACTGGTATACGACTCCTTGCCGTTCAAGTTATAACGAGTTAGTTGCTTACTGGACCTGTGTGAAATGTTAACTAGCTAACAAACTAACCACTATATGTCCCCCTCTACAGTATGTGGTTAATTTTCAGAATGATAGAATGAGGTGAAAATGAGGCGTTGCTTGTTAAACAAGTGGATTCAGGGATCAAGTGTAGCTGTAGCTGGACCTGGTTTAAACTGGATGCCACTATAGAGGTGAAAGAAACACCACACACTTTCCCTCTTTCTCACTTTTGCTGGCACATTGTAGAACAGATGTCCACAGGCAGAAAGTGTATTATGTGCAGTGTAGCCCAAAGATAGTTTTTGTTGTGTTGAACTTGACAGTAACACCTGTGTGTGTGATTGAGGGGGGGATTATATATATATATATATATTTTAACTCAGTGAACGTTATTTTTGCACACATGTAGCCTTGTGCACTTGATTGATGTCTACTATAGTGGCCACTATAATAGAGCAACAATAGAATGCCTGTTTGTTTAATTATATTTCTACTTTAAGATGTTTTTTTCCCCAAATGCAATATTTATGTGGTCACAAGCGTTCTATTATAAAGACTATCATGGCTAACTGCAATGTTAGTGTATTGTTCTTTCTCATTTGCAGTAAAGTCTAGGCAACAAATAACATTGGATTGCTTTCGTTTCATTTTTAGGTAATGTTAGGTTAGCTACACTACATCTCATTCCAAACTCATTCATATGGAGTTGGTCCTCCCTTTGCTGCTATAACAGCCTCCATTCTTCTGGGAAGGCTTTCCACTAGATGTAGGAACATTGCTGCTATAACAGCCTCCACTCTTCTGGGAAGGCTTTCCACTAGATGTAGGAACATTGCTGCTATAACAGCCCCCACTCTTCTGGGAAGGCTTTCCACTAGATGTAGGAACATTGCTGCTATAACAGCCCCCACTCTTCTGGGAAGGCTTTCCACTAGATGTAGGAACATTGCTGCTATAACAGCCCCCACTCTTCTGGGAAGGCTTTCCACTAGATGTAGGAACATTGCTGCTATAACAGCCTCCACTCTTCTGGGAAGGCTTTCCACTAGATGTTGGATTATTGCTGCGGTGACTTGCTTCCATTCAGCCACAAGAGCATTAGTGAGGTCGGGTACTAATGTTGGGCGAGTAGGCCTGGCTCGTGTTCAGCTTTTCAATTCATCCCAAAGGTGTTCGATGGGGTTGACTGTGCAGGCCAGTCAAGTTCTTCCACACCGATCTCGACAAAACATTTCTGTATGAACTTCGTTTGGTGCACAGGGGCATTGTCACGGAGTCACGGATCTCTCCAGTAAGGCCATTATACTGCCAATGTTTGTCTATGGAGATTGCATGGCGGTGTGCTCGATTTTATACACCTGTCAGCAACTGATGTGGCTGAAATAGCCAGATCCACTAATTTGAAGGGGTGTCCACGTACTTTTGTATATAAAGTGAATTCGGGAAGTATTCAGACCCCTTGACTTTTTCCACATTTTGTTACAACCTTATTCTAAAATTGATTAAATTATTTGTATTCCTCAATCTACACACAATACCCTATAATGACAAAGCAAAAACAGGTTTTGAGAAATGTTTGCAAAGAAAAAAAAAAATCACATTTACATAAGTATTCAGACCCTTTACTCAGAACTTTGTTGAAGCACCTTTGGCTGCAATTACAGCCTTGAGTCTTCTTGGGTATGATGCTACAAGCTTGACACATCTGTATTTGGGGAGTTTCTCCCAATCTCTTGTCAGGTTGGATGTGGAGCGTCACTGTACAGCTATTTTCAGGTCTCTCCAGAGAATCCGTAATCTGGCTGTGCCACTCAAGGACATTCAGAGACTTGTCCCGAAGCCACTCCTGCATTGTCTTGGCTGTGTGCTTAGGGTCGTTGTGCTGTTGGAAGGTGAACCTTCGCCCCCAGTTTGAGGTCCTGAGCGCTTTGGAGCAGGTTTTCATCAAGGAGCTCTCTGTACTTTGCTCCATTCATCTCCCCCTCAATCCTGACTGGTTTACAGGGTATTTATTGTGTGTAGATTGATGAGGAACATGTTTTATTGAATCCATTTTAGAATAAGGCTGTAACATACCTACATGTGGAAAAAGTCAAGGGGTTTTAAACTATACCGTGCATTCCGAAAGTATGATGTTGGTATTGTTCTTCAAACTATGTGTAGGCAGGTTGCTTAGGATTCAAACCTTCTCAAACAGCTGGATTCATACTCTTTAGAGGAATAATAGATTGTACAGTGTCCTGCTATTAAAATTATGTAAATAAATCATTTGTAAATGTGTAATATTGGTACGTCAACATCTTCATTGCAAAAAAAAACATGTCAGTACATGTACAAACTTAACTTTAAGCTACACATTATTTTGACAGGAAGTCAATAACTGTCCATTGATCAGCACAGCAATTGATAAAACAGGACCATGTTTGAAACACAAGTGGTTCTGAGTTTAATTCAATATTTCACCGGTTGGCTACCAGTTATAGAAATCATGAATGCAGACGGGCTCGGAGCTGCTGTGTCCCAACCCACCCCCACCTGCTGTTATGTTGGTACGTACTGACCAACAAAGGATCTTATGATTCATGTTTTCCTAAAATACAGGCAGCCAAACACATTACTACAAGACAAAACATCAAGTCTGATGGTCTTGTAAATATAAAAGCAAAGCTGGATTTCATTTAATAAAACACCTTGAAAAGTTTTCGTAATGGGATGATGTCTTACTGTGGTGTGTGAAGAACCCAATACTTTACCTTGTATGTGGTACAAATCACATTATTGCGGAAGCCCCTCTAACAGTATGAATGAGGCTGTTTGAGAAGGTTTGAATCCCTAGCAACCTGCCTACACATAGTCTGAAGTACAATACCAACATAGCTCCAGTAGTAGGTCAAAGCTGGGTGCTGGAAACCCTGGTAGAGCATGGTGGGGGAATAGGCATGGTGGGGGAATAGGCATGGTGGGGGAATAGGCATGTTGGGGAAATAGGCATGGTGGAGGAATAGGCATGGTGGGGGAATAGGCATGTTGGGGGAATAGGCATGGTGGGGGAATAGGCATGTTGGGGGAATAGGCATGGTGGGGGAATAGGCATGGTGGGGGAAATAGGCATGGTGGGGGAATAGGCATGGTGGGGGAATAGGCATGGTGGGGAAATAGGCATGGTGGGGGAATAGGCATGGTGGGGGAATAGGCATGGTGGGGGAATAGGCATGGTGGGGGAATAGGCATGGTGGGGGAATAGGCATGGTGGGGGAATAGGCATGGTGGGGGAATAGGCATGGTGGGGACGGGGGATAGGTACGGGGTTAGGGGTGGTGTTAGGTACGGGGTTAGGGATGGTGTTAGTGTAACGGATGTGAAACGGCTAGCTAGTTAGCGGTGGTGCGCGCTAAACAGCGTTTCAATCGGTGACGTCACTTACTTTGAGACCTTGAAGTAGTGGTTCCCCTTGCTCTGCAAGGGCCGCGGCTTTTGTGGAGTGATGGGTAATGATGCTTTGTGGGTGACTGTTGTTGATGTGTGCAGAGGGTCCCTGGTTCGCACCCGGGTATGGGCGAGGGGGCGGTTTAAAGTTATAATGTTACATTAGGTAGGGGGTTAGGGATGGTGTTAGGGATGGTGTTAGGTACGGGGTTAGGTACGGGGTTAGGTACGGGGTTAGGGATGGTGTTAGGTAGGGGGGATAGGTACGGGGGTAGGGGGATAGGGATGGTGTTAGGTAGGGGGTTAGGGATGGTGTTAGGTAGGGGGTTAGGGATGGTGTTAGGTACGGGGTTAGGGATGGTGTTAGGTACGGGGGATAGGGGGGGATAGGTAGGGGGTTAGGGATGGTGTTAGGTAGGGGGGATAGGTACGGTGTTAGGTAGGGGGGGATAGGTACGGGGTTAGGGGTGGTGTTAGGTACAGGGTTAGGGGTGGTGTTAGGTACGGGGTTAGGGGTGGTGTTAGGTACGGGGTTAGGGGTGGTGTTAGGTAGGGGGGATAGGTACGGGGTTAGGGATGGTGATAGGTAGGGTGGATAGGTACGGGGTTAGGGGTGGTGTTAGGTACGGGGTTAGGGGTGGTGTTAGGTATGGGGTTAGGGGTGGTGTTAGGTACGGGGTTAGGGGTGGTGTTAGGTAGGGGGGATAGTTACGGGGGATAGGTACGGGGTTAGGGATGGTGTTAGGTAGGGGGGATAGGTACGGGTTTAGGGATGGTGTTAGGTAGGGGGGAAAGGTACGGGGTTAGGGATGGTGTTAGGTAGGGGGGATAGGTACGGGGATAGGTACGGGGTTAGGGGTGGTGTTAGGTAGCGGGGGATAGGTACGGGGTTAGGGATGGTGTTAGGTAGGGGGGGATAGGTACGGGGATAGGTACGGGGTTAGGGGTTAGGGATGGTGTTAGGTAGGGGGGATAGGTACGGGGTTAGGGGTCAGGGATGGTGTTAGGTAGGGGGGATAGGTACGGGGTTAGGGATGGTGTTAGGTAGGGGGGATAGGTACGGGGTTAGGGGTTAGGGATGGTGTTAGGTAGGGGGGATAGGTACGAGGTTAGGGATGGTGTTAGGTAGGGGGGATAGGTACGGGGGATAGGTACGGGGTTAGGGGTTAGGGATGGTGTTAGGTAGGGGGGATAGGTACGGGGTTAGGGGTTAGGGATGGTGTTAGGTAGGGGGGATAGGTACGGGGGATAGGTACGAGGTTAGGAATGGTGTTAGGTAGGGGGGATAGGTACGGGGTTAGGGATGGTGTTAGGTACGGGGTTAAGGATGGTGTTAGGTACGGGGGATAGGTACGGGGGATAGGTTAGGGGTTAGGGATGGTGTTAGGTACGGGGTTAGGGATGGTGTTAGGCATGGTGTTAGGTACGGGGTTAGGGATGGTGTTAGGTACGGGGTTAGGCATGGTGTTAGGTACGGGGTTAGGGATGGTGTTAGGTACGGGGTTAGGGATGGTGTTAGGTACGGGGTTAGGCATGGTGTTAGGTACGGGGTTAGGGATGGTGTTAGGGATGGTGTTAGGTACGGGGTTAGGCATGGTGTTAGGTACGGGGTTAGGGATGGTGTTAGGGATGGTGTTAGGTACGGGGTTAGGGATGGTGTTAGGTACGGGGGATAGGTACGGGGGATAGGTACGGGGTTAGGGGTTAGGGATGGTGTTAGGTACGGGGTTAGGGGTTAGGGGTGGTGTTAGGTAGGGGGGATAGGTACGGGGTTAGGTACGGGGTTAGGTACGGGGTTAGGGGTGGTGTTAGGTACGGGGTTAGGGATGGTGTTAGGTACGGGGTTAGGCATGGTGGTGCTCATGTCAACTTCCTTTCTTTTTTGGATTTAGACCAACGCCTTTTAAAACTTAATGTAGTTTTTTGTTTGTAATAGGGTGCCATTTGGGTCTAAAACAGTGCACTATATAGGGAATAGGGTGCCATTTGGGTCCAAAATAGTGCACTATATAGGGAATAGGGTGCCATTTGGGTCTAAATTAGTGCACTATATAGGGAATAGGGTGCCATTTGGGTCTAAATTAGTGCACTATATAGGGAATAGGGTGCCATTTGGGTCTAAAATAGTGCACTATATAGGGAATAGGGTGCCGTTTGGGTCTAAATTAGTGCACTATATAAGGAATAGGGTGCCATTTGAGATGCCATCTGTGATGGCCTTACTAGCTTAACATAAATTAAGACTGTTAGACATTTTTCCGGAGGAAAGATTCATTAAAACTGCCTAAATCTTGTCTAACAATATTATTTTGTGAACCGGAGACAATTACAGTTAACTGATAGGATGAATAAATACAAACAATTTAACATAATGGGTGGTAGATTTATGTTTCCATGTTGCAAGGAGCACAGTTTAACCAATCGGTCTGTCTTAAGTAAAAAATAATCTCCATCCTGTCCAACAGCATTCCTTTGGGAGGCAGCCGGCAGCTGACAGTTTAACAACAAACTAGCAAAGACCAACTTGAGGATCATTGGACGAGTTTGTTTTGCGTCGTCCGGTGAACAGGGTGGGGTGGAAGTTGCATATTGTAGACCATTCCATTGGTCCTAAAGTGAAATCTCCACCCACCCGGGGCACCAGGCGATGCAAAAACAAAGTGGCCCAGAGAAAAGCACCGATACACATATCAAACTGTTGAAAAACAACACAGTCAAAACACACAAACCAGTGAAAACACACACACACACACAGGAAAAATTGTGTTTCACCAGGATTCACTCTTCTTCAAGCCAGCCATTCTTCAAAAACCAAACAAGACAAAACGCCCAGTTAGCCTTCAGTCCTGTCTCAGTCCTCTATTTTTAGCCAACCCTT
Organism: Oncorhynchus mykiss; assembly: GCF_057628025.1. Lineage (NCBI taxonomy): Eukaryota > Metazoa > Chordata > Actinopteri > Salmoniformes > Salmonidae > Oncorhynchus > Oncorhynchus mykiss. The sequence goes on along the minus strand of NC_143023.1, from coordinate 103,677,418 downwards.
CTTATAGTCTATGAGCAGCTCCAAGTAGTACTGCCACTCTGGTTCAGAGTCATATTTCACCTGGAACACAGTCTTCAGGGGGTTAGGGTGTGGCTCATGTACCTGCACCACCAGACCCCTGTACCACACCTCCGTCCCGTCCCCCTCCTCGTAGAGGTGTTGTATCCGTCTCCCCACCAGGTCTGGGTAGTAGATCTTCATGACGGAGCGGGCGCGCTGCACGGCGGAGCGAAGGATCCAGCGGCGCCGACGGTGGTCAGAGCTGTGGCAGGCAGACAAGAAGGGGCAGTACTTGATCTTCATGACGGAGCGGCGCAGGGAGGAGGACAGAGAGGAGGGCAGTCGGCTGAAGGATGAGAAGGTGGTGAGGTGGCGCAGGGTAGAAGAGAAGCCCCCGAAATGCAGCCCTCGCTGGGGGAGCTTGGAGGACATCCTCCTGGAAAGACATCCATCCCTGGTTCTTTCCCTGGCCTCTCCTCTGTCCCCCTCCCTGTCCCTCTTTCTCCTGGACTCCCCATCCTCTGTCTCTGAGAGGAGAGGCTGGCTGTCTGAGAGAGGAGGCTGACTGTGTCGGCGCAGTTCAGTGTCTGAGACAGAGACAGCCTGGTATCGCGTCTGTTGTCCTTTACGTCCCTCAGGAAACAACACCTTCCTCAACTTGAGGATCATCCCTGACTGGCTCTTCGTCCTGAGGCCCTGGGACCAGGCTGAACCTGAGGATGGGGTCTTGTAGGACGGCACGGACAATAGTGTGGAGGCTCGATCCCTGTTGCTAGGAGACGAAGACAGCTCGTCTGAGGTCAAAGGGCACGTCCAGGAGTTAGACTCCTCCTCCTCCTCCTCCAGCAGGGGTGTGGCTGGTGGCTCCTCCTCTTCCTCCAGCTTATTGCCTCCATTCCGCTCTCCATCCCCCTTTCCCCTTTTCTCTCCATCACTCTTTCCATCCCTCCTGTCAGAGTCACTGCCTGCATTGTCACTGCTCCACACCAGCCGGCCATTCCTTTCCTCCTCCTCCTGATTAACAGTGTTCTTTAGAATGCTCCAGTCTCCACCCTGCTCTGTGTTCCCACCACCCTCCAACACCGTGCGAACCCTCGTCCCTACAAACAGAGGTTTGGGGAAGCTCTTCTTCTTCTTCTTCTTGCCTTTCCCCTCTTTCCTCTTGTGCATCTTAAAGTGTGAGGATGATGATGATCCTCTCTTCGGGTCCTCTCTCGGTCTATGAGAGGAGAGGCTAGCTGTGGCTCTGCAGCTCGGGGTCTGAGATGGAGACAGACTGATACATTCCTCCAGGTGTTGTGGTGAGGTGGTGGTCTGTGTTCCAATGTCACAGCGGTTGGTGGCCAGTGAACATAGCCCACTGGCAGAGCTATTCCAACGATCCTCTGAACACAGCATTCCTTCTGGTGTCCTGGCCGTGTCACATGGCTCTACACCTGAAACACAGGCAACATGGCCGTTAGAATGTCTTTACATTAGCCTAATGTGTCAACTTGAAATGACAGGAGGATAAATCACATTGTTCTTTGATTGCAGTTCACCAAAAATAATCAAGAGATATGAAGAAGAAAAGAGTGAAAGACGTTAACGCGAGGACAGAAAGACGTTAACGGGGATGACAGAAAGACGAAGTAAATAAAAGTTGAACATTTCCCTGGAGAAAGGAGAAGGAGAGCAGACAAAGTCCCACGTCCAGTCAAAACTGCCACAGTGACTAGACACAGAACTGCAACTGACGAGATAACTGCACTCCACCACCAACCAGACCACTCCACCACCAACCAGACCCCTCCACCACCAACCAGACAACCAACCAGGCCCCTCCACCACCAACCAGACCACTCCACCACCAACCAGACCACTCCACCACCAACCAAACCACTCCACCACCAACCAAACCACTCCACCACCAACCAAACCACTCCACCACCAACCAAACCACTCCACCACCAACCAAACCACTCCACCACCAACCAGACCACTTCACTAGACCACTCCACCAGACCACTCCACCAGACCACTCCACCAGACCACTCCACCAGACCACTCCACCAACCAGACCACTCTACCACACCGCCAACCAGACCACTCCACCAACCAGACCACTCCACCAGGCCCCTTCACCACACCACCAAGCAGACCACTCCACCACACCGCCAACCAGACCACTCCACCAACCAGACCAATCCACCGCCAACCAGACCACTCCACCAGACCCCACCAACCAGACCAATCCACCAAGCCCCGCCAACCAGACCACTCCACCAACCAGACCACTCCACCACACCGTCAACCAGATCACTTCACCAGACCACTCCACCTGGCCCCGCCAACCAGACCACTCCACCACACCGCCAACCAGACCACACCACCACACCGCCAACCAGACCACACCACCACACCGCCAACCAGACCACTCCACCACACCGCCAACCAGACCACTCCACCACACCGCCAACCAGACCACTCCACCACACCGCCAACCAGACAACTCCACCACACCGCCAACCAGACAACTCCACCAATCCGCCAACCAGACCACTCCACCAGACCACTCTGCCAGACCACTCCGCCAGACCACTCCACCACACCACTCCGCCAACCAGACCACTCCACCAGGCCATTCCGCCAACCAGACCACTCCACTAGTTCCCTCCACCAGGCCCCTCCACCAGACCACTCCAACCAGACCACTCCACCACACCGCCAACCATACAACTCCACCAGACCAGTCCACTCCACCAGTCCACTCCACCAACCTGACCACTCCACCACACCACACCACCAACCAGACCACTCCACCAGTCCACTCCACCAACCAGACCACTCCACCACACCACACCACCAACCAGACCACTCCACCACACCACACCACCAACCAGACCACTCCACCACACTGCCAACCAGACCACTCCACCACACTGCAAACCAGACCACTCCACCACACCGCCAACCAGACCACTCCACCACACCGCCAACCAGACCACTCCACCACACTGCCAACAAGACCACTCAACCAGACCACTCCACCACACCGCCAACCAGACCACTCCACCACACCGCCAACCAGACCACTCCACCACACCACCAACCAGACCACTCCACCACACTGCCAACCAGACCACTCCACCACACTGCCAACCAGACCACTCCACCACACCACACCACCAACCAGACCACTCCACTACTTCCCTCCCCACCAGACCACTCCACCACACCGCCAACCAGACCACTCCACCACACCACACCACCAACCAGACCACTCCACCACACCACCAACCAGACCACTCCACTAGTTCCCTCCACCAGACCACTCCACCACACCGCCAACCAGACCACTCCACCAGACCGCCAAACACACCGCTCCACCACACCACACCACCAACCAGACCACTCCACCACACCACACCACCAACCAGACCACTCCACCACACTGCCAACCAGACCACTCCACCACACTGCCAACCAGACCACTCCACCACACCGCCAACCAGACCACTCCACCACACCACCAACCAGACCACTCCACTAGTTCCCTCCACCAGACCACTCCACCAACCAGACCACTCCACCAGACCACTCCACCACACCGCCAACCAGACCACTCCACCACACCGCCAACCAGACCACTCCACCACACCGCCAACCAGGCCACTCCACCACACCGCCAACCAGGCCACTCCACCAACCAGACCACTCCACCACACCGCCAACCAGACCACTCCACCACACCGCCAACCAGACCACTCCACCACACCGCCAACCAGACCACTCCACCACACCGCCAACCAGACAGACCACTCCACTAGTTCCCTCCACCAGACCACTCCACCACACCGCCAACCAGACCACTCCACCAGACCGCCAACCACACCGCTCCTCCAGGCCGCTCCACCAGGCCGCTCCACCAGGCCGCCAACCAGACCACTCCACCAGACCACACCGCCAACCAGACCACACCGCCAACCAGACCACTCCACTCCACCAGACCACCCCACCACACCACTCCACCAGACCACTCCACCAGACCACTCCACCAGACCGCTCACCAGACCACTCCACCAGACCGCTCACCAGACCACTCCACCACACCACTCCTCCAGACCACACCGCCAACCAGACCACTCCACCAGACCGCCCACCAGACCACTCCACCAAACCGCTAACCAGACCACTCCACCAGACCGCTCCACCAGACCACTCCACCACACTGCCAACCAGACCGCTCCACCACACCACTCCACCAGGCTCCTCCACCAGACCACACCACCAACCAGACTACTCCACCAGACCACTCCACCAGACCGCCAACCAGGCCACTCCACCACACCGCCAACCAGACCACTCCACCACACCGCCAACCAGGCCACTCCACCACACCGCCAACCAGGCCACTCCACCACACCGCCAACCAGACCACTCCACCACACCGCCAACCAGACCACTCCACCACACCGCCAACCAGGCCACTCCACCACACCGCCAACCAGGCCACTCCACCAACCAGACCACTCCACCACACCGCCAACCAGACCACTCCACCACACCGCCAACCAGACCACTCCACCACACCGCCAACCAGACCACTCCACCACACCGCCAACCAGACAGACCACTCCACTAGTTCCCTCCACCAGACCACTCCACCACACCGCCAACCAGACCACTCCACCAGACCGCCAACCACACCGCTCCTCCAGGCCGCTCCACCAGGCCGCTCCACCAGGCCGCCAACCAGACCACTCCACCAGACCACACCGCCAACCAGACCACACCGCCAACCAGACCACTCCACTCCACCAGACCACCCCACCACACCACTCCACCAGACCACTCCACCAGACCACTCCACCAGACCGCTCACCAGACCACTCCACCAGACCGCTCACCAGACCACTCCACCACACCACTCCTCCAGACCACACCGCCAACCAGACCACTCCACCAGACCGCCCACCAGACCACTCCACCAAACCGCTAACCAGACCACTCCACCAGACCGCTCCACCAGACCACTCCACCACACTGCCAACCAGACCGCTCCACCACACCACTCCACCAGGCTCCTCCACCAGACCACACCACCAACCAGACTACTCCACCAGACCACTCCACCAGACCGCCAACCAGGCCACTCCACCACACCGCCAACCAGACCACTCCACCACACCGCCAACCAGGCCACTCCACCACACCGCCAACCAGGCCACTCCACCACACCGCCAACCAGGCCACTCCACCACACCGCCAACCAGGCCACTCCACCACACCGCCAACCAGACCAGTCCACCACACCGCCAACCAGACCACTCCATCAACCAGGCCACTCCACCACACCGCCAACCAGACCACTCCACTCCACCACACCGCCAACTAGACCACTCCACCAACCAGACCACTCCACCAACCAGACCACTCCACCACACCGCCAACCAGACCACTCCACCACACCGCCAACCAGACCACTCCACCACACCGCCAACCAGACCACTCGACCACACCGCCAAACAAGCCCACTCCACCACACCGCCAACCAGACCACTCCACCACACCGCCAACCAGACCACGAGACCACTACACCATACCGCCAACCAGACCACTCCACCACACCGCCAACCAGACCACCCCACGAGACCACTCCACCATACCGCCAACCAGACCACTCCACCAGACCACTCCACCACACCACCAACCAGACCACTCCACCAGACCGCCAACCAGACCAGACCGCTCCACCAGACCACTCCACCACACTGCCAACCAGACCACTCCACCACACCGCCAACCAGGCCACTCCACCACACCGCCAACCAGGCCACTCCACCACACCGCCAACCAGGCCACTCCACCACACCGCCAACCAGGCCACTCCACCACACCGCCAACCAGACCACTCCACCACACCGCCAACCAGACCACTCCATCAACCAGGCCACTCCACCACACCGCCAACCAGACCACTCCACCAGACCACTTCACCACAACGCCAACCAGACCACTCCACCAACCAGACCACTCCACCAAACCGCTAACCAGACCACTCCACCAGACCGCTCCACCAGACCACTCCACCACACTGCCAAACAGACCACTCCACCACACCGCCAACCAGGCCACTCCACCACACCGCCAACCAGGCCACTCCACCACACCGCCAACCAGGCCACTCCACCACACCGCCAACCAGACCACCCCACGAGACCACTCCACCACACCGCCAACCAGACCACTCCACCAGACCACTCCACCACACCGCCAACCAGACCACTCCACCAACCAGACCACTCCACCAGACCGCCAACCAGACCACTCCACCACACCGCCCACCAGACCACTCCACCACACCGCCCACCAGACCACTCCACCAGACCACACTCCACCACATCGCCAACCAGACCACTCTACCACACCGCCCACCAGACCACTCCACCAGACCACACTCCACCACATCGCCAACCAGACCACTCTACCACACCGCCCACCAGACCACACCACCAGACCACACTCCACCACATCGCCAACCAGACCACTCCACCACACCGCCCACCAGACCACTCCACCAGACCACACTCCACCACATCGCCAACCAGACCACTCTACCACACCGCCCACCAGACCACTCCACCACACCGCCCACCAGACCACTCCACCACACCGCCCACCAGACCACTCCGCCCACCAGACCACTCCACCACACCGCCCACCAGACCACTCCACCAGACCACACTCCACCACATCGCCAACCAGACCACTCCACCTCACCGCCAACCAGACCACTCCACCTCACCGCCCACCAGACCACTCCACCAGACCACACTCCACCACATCGCTAACCAGACCACTCTACCACACCGCCCACCAGACCACTCCACCTCACCGCCAACCAGACCACTCCACCTCACCGCCCACCACACCGCCCACCAGACCACTCCACCTCACCGCCAACCAGACCACTCCACCACACCGCCCACCAGACCACTCCACCACACCGCCCACCAGACCACTCCACCAGACCACACTCCACCACATCGCCAACCAGACCACTCCATCAACCAGGCCACTCCACCACACCGCCAACCAGACCACTCCACCAACCAGACCACTCCACCACACCGCCAACTAGACCACTCCACCAACCAGACCACTCCACCAACCAGACCACTCCACCACACCGCCAACCAGACCACTCCATCCCACCGCCAACCAGACCACTCCACCACACCGCCAACCAGACCACTCCACCACACTGCCAACCAGACCACGAGACCACTCCACCATACCGCCAACCAGACCACTCCACCACACCGCCAACCAGACCACCCCACGAGACCACTCCACCACACCGCCAACCAGACCACTCCACCAGACCACTCCACCACACCGCCAACCAGACCACTCCACCAACCAGACCACTCCACCAGACCGCCAACCAGACCACTCCACCACACCGCCCACCAGACCACTCCACCACACCGCCCACCAGACCACTCCACCAGACCACACTCCACCACATCGCCAACCAGACCACTCTACCACACCGCCCACCAGACCACTCCACCAGACCACACTCCACCACATCGCCAACCAGACCACTCTACCACACCGCCCACCAGACCACTCCACCACACCGCCCACCAGACCACTCCACCACACCGCCCACCAGACCACTCCGCCCACCAGACCACTCCACCACACCGCCCACCAGACCACTCCACCAGACCACACTCCACCACATCGCCAACCAGACCACTCCACCTCACCGCCAACCAGACCACTCCACCTCACCGCCCACCAGACCACTCCACCAGACCACACTCCACCACATCGCTAACCAGACCACTCTACCACACCGCCCACCAGACCACTCCACCTCACCGCCAACCAGACCACTCCACCTCACCGCCCACCACACCGCCCACCAGACCACTCCACCTCACCGCCAACCAGACCACTCCACCACACCGCCCACCAGACCACTCCACCACACCGCCCACCAGACCACTCCACCAGACCACACTCCACCACATCGCCAACCAGACCACTCCACCTCACCGCCAACCAGACCAGACCACTCCACCTCACCGCCCACCAGACCACTCCACCAGACCACACTCCACCACATCGCTAACCAGACCACTCTACCACACCGCCCACCAGACCACTCCACCTCACCGCCAACCAGACCACTCCACCACACCGCCCACCACACCGCCCACCAGACCACTCCACCTCACCGCCAACCAGACCACTCCACCACACCGCCAACCAGACCACTCCACCAACCAGGCCCCTCCACCAGGCCCCTCCACCACACCACCAACCAGGCCCCTCCACCCAATTCATATTTAGCTGACAGACTAAAACAGTGTTCATCTATTAAAATCAGAAAACAATGAGTCCCAAATGGCACCCTATTCCTGAAATAGTGGACTACTTTTGACCAGGACTCATTTGGCAGGCACCCAATGACTGAACAGTGTTGACCTCAGCCTCCGAGTGAAAGGTGAGAATACTAAAAGTGCTGCAGTATACAGGCTACATGACAACACAGTCTGCTGCTACAGAAGATCAACATGAATAAACCAACACACCTGGGTTTCAACATCTTTCAAATACTTTGCGTTTGCTTTAGCCTGCCTACAGTTCCATTTGGGCAGGGTTAGTAAATTGTAACTTCCATTGGTTCCTTTGTGCAAGGCAAAGCACAATCCAGCCTAGTGGAAGTATTTGAACCCAGGTCTGAATATTTATTTTTTGCTAATACAGGAAGAAAAGGGTCAGATAGAAGTCAAGTTCCCATGTGACCCACATGTGAACACTAACAAAGTCAGCACTCAGCAGAGAACAGGAAATAACCAACTATCTGGCTAGATTAGATGATTCAGTTAGTGAAATCAGTTATGTTGACAGAGGTCAAAAGATTAAATCAGTCACAACTGTTGAGGTAATGTCAAAGACTAGTGTGTGTTTTTAACCAAACTTTACCAAATAAATATCAAGTTTAAAATCTACTTCATAAAAAAAAAGTTAGAGATGCTAGTGATATGATGTCAGTGTTGTTTTTTCCAACACATTTCTGTAGGGGACAAATGGAGGTTTGAGATGAAAGGGTGAAAGGTGAATTTAAAATTATAAAAAAAAAAAAAAAAATTGGGGGGGAGATTTGGTTAAAAATAAAAAGGCAAAATTGACATTTGAAATGAAACAGACAAAAGAAAGATGTGAAAAGGAGAGAGAGGGGGGTAGCTTGATTATGGACACGTTTAACTCCTCCATCCAGTCACTAACCAAGAGGACAGAATACAGGTCCCTAAATGGTCCACCACTTCCTTCCTTACAACAAACGTCTGAGTTTTAGTTGCACTGTATCACATGGTGCTGTTCTATACCCTGATCCCAGATCTGTTTGGGCTGTAAAAGCCAACTCCCATGGTCATGCAAAACACGATCTGGGACCAGGCTAGCTGTTCTATGAGTAATCCTACAGAAGGGAAAAATCCATTGTTTTCATTAGAAATGTTTTGCATGTCAGCAGTCAAGTTTTCAAGATATTGGACTTTCAAGAAGCAGAAGTGTCACCAGCCACACCATGATGATATAAAATGCACATAAAGATGCATGTACAGGAAGAAGGTAGTCATGTTGTTAATACGGTCGAATATTAACAGCAGTTATCACAGTGTTATTAACTCTAAGGGTTATTAGTTCAATAATCATAGGTAGAGTTAGTTGACATTTCAACTTGAGTTGTGTGGTTAGAACTAGTGTGATACTGGATTGTTTGCGAGTATTGTTACATGCACACAACAATATGATTATTGTGAAGTCAGATTGATATAGTTTGTAAACGTTTACATGCGTTGCAAGAAGAACGGTTCCCTAATAATCTTGTTAACACGACATCTGAAATCAGGCTACATGATAGGACTATGATACATGCAGAAAAAACTAGTGAGGGGGAGGCTCTGCTGGCACATGCTCAGATCAAACACCAACCAGACCACTCTACAACTTGAGTTGTGTGGTTAGAACTAGTGAGGGGGAGGCTCTGCTGGCACATGCTCAGATCAAACACCAACCAGACCACTCCACCACCAACCAGACCACTCCACCACCAACCAGACCACTCCACCACCAACCAGACCACTCCACCACCAACCAGACCACTCCACCACCAACCAGACCACTCCACCACCAACCAGACCACTCCACCACCAACCAGACCACTCCACCACCAACCAGACCACTCCACCACCAACCAGACCACTCTACCAACTTGAGTTGGTTAGAACTAGTGAGGGGGAGGCTCTGCTGGCACATGCTCAGATCAAACACGCCACTGTAACTCTGATGAAGCTGTTTACATGTCCTAAAAATTGCATCATTATTTGAATGCTCAGTGTTTGAGATCAATTAACACCCTTTACCGTGGCACTTTGAGACTTATTTTAAACTGCAAAACCCTTACGCACCACTGCACTTTGTATACCAGGGTTGGCTGGCCTTCTCTAGTCACTTGTAAGCTCAGTCACTGGTATACTTTTATTTACAAAGCCATTTTGGGTTTACTACCTTTTTATTTGGGCATTTGTATTGTTCAGAAATGTGGTGGATACTCTTCGTTCGCTGGACTTTATCCTGCTAACTGTTCCAAATGTCCGAACTGAATTTGGTAAAAGGGCTTTTATGTCCTCTGCGCCATCGTCTTGGAACACCTTACAAAATACTTTTAAACTGGAAGAACTTGTCCCGATTGGTGTTTTTAAATCACTGATGAATGATCTTGAGACTGATTTCCTGACCTGTCAATGTTTTTGTTATACTCTTGTGAATTCTACGGTTTTTACTAGATTACTTGTAGTTTTTCATGTTGTTTGTCTGTATCTCAATGAGCCCTTCCTGTTTAAATAAATAAAAGATTGAAAAAAACTTTTTTAGCATCGTCGTATGCCGATTGAAGATAAGCAGAGAAAAGGTGACTAATGTCGTACTCGGCCTACTGCCATAAATCAGTTTAATATCAGATTGTTAGTGTGCATGGAAACGTAGCCAGTGATGTAGTAAACGGAGGGGTAACAGAGCAGAAAGCAGCAGATACCTGGGCTGTCTTTTGGGGAGCATCAGGTGACGGCGACTCTGCAAAACAATAAATGGAATGGATTTGAAATGAAATTAAAATGTTAACAGTTCGAAAATGGAGAGGGAATGGAAAACATGCTTATTAATACAATTATAGTAGTATCTCTCCCATTACTAGAAATTATATTCAAGAACCTGAAATCACATTTATAAAACCTGAGAACCGTTTTTGCCTACTAAACATTTTATAAAGAATGAAGGAGTGAATCCTAACTTCCATGAAAGTTCAGTCTCCCATTGAGATCAATGCAAGTGAAAATATGATTTGCCCCGACTATACGACTCAGTGCAGTAGCGTGACTATACGACTCAGTGCAGTAGCGTGACTATACGACTCAGTGCAGTAGCGTGACTATACGACTCAGTGCAGTAGCGTGACTATCCGACTCAGTGCAGTAGCGTGACTATCCGACTCAGTGCAGTAGCGTGACTATCCGACTCAGTGCAGTAGTGTGACTATGCATATAGAGGAACGACTCAGTACAGTAGTGTGACTATGCATATAGAGGAACAACTCGGTACAGTAGTGTGACTATGCATATAGAGGAACGACTCAGTACAGTAGTGTGACTATGCATATAGAGGAACAACTCAGTACAGTAGTGTGACTATGCATATAGAGGAACAACTCAGTACAGTGGCGGGACTATACAACTCAGTACAGTAGTGTGACTATGCATACGGAGGAACAACTCAGTACAGTAGTGTGACTATGCATATAGAGGACCGACTCAGTACAGACTCAGCTCTCATTGTTAAAGGAAGGAAATAACAGCGCAGTAGAGGGGGATTTCCAGAACCAGCCTGTTACCACGGTGACCTGCTGGGAGTGAAGCACTAGTATTATGGGATGGTAAAAAAAAACCCAGGAAGCATCTGAAATGGCCCCCTATTCTATATGACCCTGGTCAACAGTAGAGCCCTATATATGGACCCTGGTCAACAGTAGGGCCCTATATATGGACCCTGGTCAACAGTAGGGCCCTATATATGGACCCTGGTCAACAGTAGGGCCCTATATATGGACTCTGGTCAACAGTAGGGCCCTATATATGGACCCTACCCTGGTCAACAGTAGAGCCCTAAAAATTGACCCAACCCTGGTCAACAGTAGGGCCCTATATATGGACCCTGGTCAACAGTAGGGCCCTATATATGGACCCTGGTCAACAGTAGGGCCCTATATATGGACCCTACCCTGGTCAACAGTAGGGCCCTATATATGGACCCTGGTCAACAGTAGGGCCCTATATATGGACCCTGGTCAACAGTAGGGCCCTATATATGGACCCTGGTCAACAGTAGGGCCCTATATATGGGAAATGGGAAATATAATACTGTAGCAACAGCACACATTTAACACCATGCAAGCCTTGAAGTTGTTGGCATTCTTTCTGCATTTAATACTGCCATTCTGGGTTTAGTAATGAATGGACTCCCAAATCAAACAAGCCAATAGGATCATACGATTTAACCAGATCCAGTCCCTCGCTAAATCCAAATGTTATTTTCTAAACCAACCTGGATCTGGTTAAAAGAAGGGTTTGTGTGACAAAAACAGACATGACATCATCAGTGATTTCGATCAATCACAGACTGATTACTGGAGACATACTGAACACACAGTACCTTCCTCTGCAAACACATACTTTTTCATCACCAAACATGACAGTGTGTGAGGGGGTTAGGGTTGGGGGGGGGTTCACGGTTGCTTATTTGGCATATACACATGATATACAGCATGTTGAGCACACAGTGCAATGAAATGTTTACTTGCAGGTTCACCTCTCGACAATAGGAAAGTAATTAAGTGAGTAAAGGGTAATAAAAACAACAAAGCTCAGTGTGTGTGCCAATAACAAAAAGGAGACCAAATGAATAACAGAGGAGTCTCAACTCCATTGAAACAACTTTTCAGTCCAGGCTAAGTAAGCTTCCTATGTCTGGGGAATCTCCAGAACACCACCAACCAGACCTGGGAAACTGGCCCATATAAAAACCAGACCTGGGAAACTGGCCCATATAAAAACCAGACCTGGGAAACTGGCCCATATAAAAACCAGACCTGGGAAACTGGCCCATATAAAAACCAGACCATATAAAAACCAGACCTGGGAAACTGGCCCATATAAAAACCAGACCTGGGAAACTGGCCCATTTAAAAAACAGACCTGGGAAACTGGCCCATATTGTTTTTACTTTTGTGATTACTTTCATTGCATCCAGTTCCCCTTCAAGGTCCCCATTTTATCCAGGTCCCCATTTTATCCAGGTCCCTATTTTATCCAGGTCCCCTTCAAGGTCCCCATTTTATCCAGGTCCCCTTCAAGGTCCCCATTTTATCCAGGTCCCTTTCAAGGTCCCCATTTTATCCAGGTCCCTTTCAAGGTCCCCATTTTATCCAGGTCCCCATTTTACCCAGGTCCCCATTTTACCCAGGTCCCCATTTTATCCCAGGTCCCCATTTTATCCCAGGTCCCCATTTTATCCAGGTCCCCATTTTATCCCAGGTCCCCATTTTATCCAGGTCCCCATTTTATCCAGGTCCCCATTTTACCCAGGTCCCCTTCAAGGTCCCCATTTTATCCAGGTCCCCTTCAAGGTCCCCATTTTATCCAGGTCCCCATTTTATCAAGGTCCCCATTTTATCCAGGTCCCCTTCAAGGTCCCCATTTTATCCAGGTCCCCATGCAACATCTCCAGTTCACACAGATAGCAGGCATGTGACTGTTTCTGTTCAGCCTCTCAGTAATACTCAATGTAAGACATTTGCTTCTGCTTTCACCCAGATTCCAAACTGAAACGCCAGGCAGCCGTCAGTCCGGCCACAATGGAGAGACACACACACTCGCACACACACACACACACACTCGCACACACACACACACACACACGTGCAGTTTATGATGAGGGAGGATGATTTTCTTTTTCATGAAGATGGCCTTATTTCTATTACAGCATATTGGATGACTCTCATTCATATTCCATTCACCCAAAAATAGGCTATTTTTCCTGTACCCATCATGAGGTTGCAACAACCTAGCCTATGAATGAAAGTTTACAATGTCGAGAGAAAAATTTGAGATGACAGAAAATTACACAATACCACATTGCACACTCTTGCCTGCATCTAACTTATCTAGGGTGTAACCATTAATCCAACAGTTTCAAACGAGAGTTTCTATTGGACAAATTCTGGTGTTTTTATCCCCGTTTCATTTACTTCCGTTTATATGCTCTCTCTCTTTCTCTCTCTCCCTCTCTCTTGGAGGACCTGAGCCCTAGGACCATGCCTCAGGACTACCTGGCCTGATGACTCCTTGCTGTCCCCAGTCCACCTGGCTGTGCTGCTGCTCCAGTTTCAACTGTTCTGCCTGCGACTATGGAACCCTGACCTGTTCACCGGATGTGCTACCTGTCCCAGACCTGCTGTTTTCAACTCTCTAGAGACAGCAGGAGTGGTAGAGATACTCTCAATGATCGGCTATGAAAAGCCAACTGACATTTACTCCTGAGGTGCTGACCTGTTGCACCCTCGACAACTACTGTGATTATAATGTTTTTGACCCTGCTGGTCATTTATGAACATCTTGGCCATGTTCTGTTATAATCTCCACCCGGCACAGCCAGAAGAGGACTGGCCACCCCTCATAGCCTGGTTCCTCTCTAGGTTTCTTCCTAGGTTTTGGCCTTTCTAGGGAGTTTTTCCTAGCCACCGTGCCTCTACACCTGCATTGCTTGCTGTTTGGGGTTTTAGGCTGGGTTTCTGTACAGCACTTTGTGACATCAGCTGATGTAAGAGGGGCTTTATAAATACATTTGATTGACTGATGGTTGAAAAAAAAAATTTTCAACAGAATTGGCGGAATGAATACACCCCTGATCACGCATAAAACACAGTTCACTTTCATAGCAGCCATGTTGTATTCATTCTAACCTCTATGCACTCTCCTCCTCTCACCTTTTCCCTTTGTCTGTGGACTTCAAATGAGCAACACATCAGCGGTATGTGACCAGGCAAAAAAAATCTTTCCAAGCCAAACCGCTACACACAGCCTAGATCGTTGTCCCCGTATTAGCTAAAGTAACGTCCTAGTCAACATAGCTAATAGAACTAATGGGTTAGTAAACCAGCTACAATCATGCAGTAACGTTACAGTGTGCAGTCAGTTTGCTTATTATACAGAATTTGAAATTATTTATACTTTTGTTATCAGAAAAATAAGAGCCAACAGTGCAGTTTTCTGCTAAAGAGACAGTCCATTATGGTCTAAACATAACAATATTGCTTGGCATGACCCCAGGAAAAGCTGATTCTAACAGCTAATGGGAACCAAAATAAATAAATGAATGACTGGCCGACATTGTGACGGATGTCAAGGATATGGCCAATGTCAATGATAAGTAAATTAGATTTCCACTATCTAGAAAATGTATCTTTACTAATGTGTATGTACACCAGTGATTGCGATACAAGCATCCGAGTGGTATACTACAAATTAGATTCAATGAATTAGCCAGCTAACTTATCTAAATATTCTGAAATAACACATTTTTGTTGTTGTTGATAATCTTAAAATGGGCTCAACAACCAAACACAGATAGAAGTTTAGCTTTCTAAATGAACCAGACACTCAACAGCTATTTCCGTTTATTTATCAAAGTTAGCTAACTCATTGATCCTGCTTTGTAGTATACCTCTCTGACCAACTGTGATCTAACCCTCTGGGGCCTGGCTAACAGCTAACTCACCCAGGCTCTATCAAGGGCCAGGCTAGCAGGCTAAGGGCTAACTCACCCAGGCTTTTTCAGGGGCCAGGCTAACGGCTAACTCACCCAGGCTCTATCAAGGGCCAGGCTAGCAGGCTAACGGCTAACTCACCCAGGCTCTTGCAGACACAGCTGTGATAGTAGAGGTTGAGAACGTCAGGGTAGATGTTAGGCAGGTGTTTGAGTGACAGGAGCCTGCGGAGCTTGGAGGAACACGGTCGTTTCTGCAGCGTCACCAGGTGTCTCTCCTCAGACAGGGTGGTAGGTCTCAACTCCACCTTGTGCTCCTGTCATTACATTAGATCAACTTTATTGTAAGCCTGAAATACAGAACTGTTTTGTGCTAACATTCCACTCCTCATACTATGTGTCATATGCCAACAAGTAGATGGAGTGGAATGTTAGCACAAAACAAACTGGTACCCAGGCTACTTTGTAGTCTTGACAGAAATGTGCTTTACGTACAGAAAAAGCAGAGACTTGACATGGGTAATTCATCAGACACAAACAGCAAATGAAATGTGATACACAACATGACCAAAAGTATGTGGACAACTGCTCATCCAACATCTCATTCCAAAATCATGGGCATTCATTTTGAGTTTCTCCCCCCTTCGCTGCTATAACAGCCTCCACTCTTCTGGGAAGGCTTTCCACTAGATGTTGGAACATTGCTGCTATAACAGCCACTCTTCTGGGAAGGCTTTCCACTAGATGTTGGAACATGGCTGCTATAACAGCCTCCACTCTTCTGGGAAGGCTTTCCACTAGATGTAGGAACATTGCTGTTATAACAGACTCCACTCTTCTGGGAAGGCTTTCCACTAGATGTTGGAACATTGCTGCTATAACAGCCTCCACTCTTCTGGGAAGGCTTTCCACTAGATGTAGGAACATTGCTGTTATAACAGACTCCACTCTTCTGGGAAGGCTTTCCACTAGATGTAGGAACATTGCTGCTATAACAGCCTCCACTCTTCTGGGAAGGCTTTCCACTAGATGTTGGAACATTGCTGCTATAACAGCCTCCACTCTTCTGGGAAGGCTTTCCACTAGATGTAGGAACATTGCTGCTATAACAGCCTCCACTCTTCTGGGAAGGCTTTCCACTAGATGTTGGAACATTGCTGCTATAACAGACTCCACTCTTCTGGGAAGGCTTTCCACTAGATGTTGGAACATTGCTGCTATAACAGCCTCCACTTTTCTGGGAAGGCTTTCCACTAGATGTTGGAACATTGCAGCGGGGACTTGCTTCCTTACAGCCACAAGAACATTAGTGAGGTCGGGCACTGATGTTGAGAGATTAGGCCTGGCTCGCAGTAAGCGTTCCAATTCATCGCAAAGGTGTTCAATGGGGTTAAGGTCAGGGCTCTGTGCAGGCCAGTCAAATTGGAACTACGCATTCGGGCAGGCAGCATTCTCCTGGCATCCGCCAAACCCAGATTCGTCAGTCGGACTGCCAGATGGTGAAGCGTGATTCATCACTCCAGAGAATGCGTTTTCACTGCTCCAGAGTCTAATGGTGGTGAGCTTTACACCACTCCAGCCAACGCTTGGCATTGCGCATGGTGATCTTAGGCTTGTGTGCGGCTGCTCAGCCATGAAAACCCATTTCATTAAGCACCAGACAAACAGTTCTGACGTTGCTTCCAGAGGCAGTTTTGGTAGTGAGTCTGGCAACCGAGGACAGACGAGTTTTATGTGCTACGCACTTCAGCAATGGGTGTGGCTAAAATAGCAGAATACAATAATTTGAAGGGGTGTCCACATACTTTTGTATACAGTGCATTCAAAAAGTATTCAGACCCTTGACTTTTTCCACATTTTGTTACGTTATGGGCTTATTCTATAATGGGTAAAGAAAATTTAAAAAATGTAATCGATCTACACACAATACCCCAAAATGACAAATCGAAAACAGGTTTTTATATATTTCTGCAAATGTATAAAAAAAATAACAGAAATACCTTAATTACATAAGTATTCAGACCCTTTGCTATGAGACTCAGAATTGAGTTCTCCAACTTGATTGGAGTCCACCTGTGGTAAATTGAATTGATTGGACATGATTTGGAAAGGCACACACCTGTCTATATAAGGTCCTACAGTCGACAGTGCATGTCAGAACAAAAACCAAGCCATGAGGAAGGAACTGTCCGTAGAGTTCAGAGACAGGATTGTGTCGAGGCACAGATTGGGGGAAGGGTACCAAAAAATGTCTGCAGCATTGAAGGTCCCCAAGAACACAGTGGCCTCCCTCTTTCTTAAATGGAAGAAGTTTAGAACCACCAAGACTCTTCCTAGAGCTGGCCGCCCAGCCAAACTGAACAATTGGGGGAATAGAGCCTTGGTCATGGAGATGACCAAGAACCCGATGGTCACTCTGACAGAGCTCCAGAGTTCCTCTGTGGAGATGGGATAACCTTCCAGCAGGACAACAATCTCTGCAGCACTCCACCAATCAGACCTTATGGTAGAGTGGCTAGACTGAATCCACTCCTCAGTAAAAAGCGGATCAGTTTGCTAAAAAGTACCTAAAGGACTTTCAGATGATGCAAAACAAGATTCTCTGGTCTGATGAAATCAAGATTGAACTCTTTGGCCTGAATGCCAAGCATCACATCTGGAGGAAACCAGGCACCATCCCTACGGTGAAGCATGGTGGCATCATGTTGTGGGAATGTTTTTCAGCAGTAGGGACTGGGAGACTAGTCAGGATCGAGGGAAAGAGGAACAGAGCAAAGTACAGAGAGATCCTTATGAAAACCTGCTCCAGAGCGCTCAGGAGCTCGGGAAGGTGAATCTTCGCCCCCCAGACTAATAGGACCCTAAGCACACAGCCAAGACAACACAGGAGTGGTTTCGGGACAAGTCTCTAAATGTCCTTGAGTGGCACAGCCAGAGCCCGGACTTGAACATGATCAAACATCGCTGGAGAGACCTGAAAATAGCTGTGTAGTGACGCTCCCCATCCAACCTGACAGAGCTTGAGAGGATCTGCAGAGAAGAATGGGAGAAACTCCTCAAATACAGGTGTGCCAAGCTTGTAGCGTCATACCCAAGAAAACATGAGGCTGTAATCGCTGTCAAAGGTACTTCAACAAAAGTATTCAGACCATTTACTCAGTACTATGTAAATGGTATATTTCAGTTTTATATTTTTTTATACATTTGCAAAAATATCTAAACCTGTTTTTGCTTTGTCATTATGGGGTATTGTGTTGTCATTATGGGGTATTGTGTTGTCATTATGGGGTATTGTGATGTCATTATGGGGTATTGTGTGTAGATTGATGAGGAAAAAAACGTAACGTAACGTGGAAAAAGTCTAGGGGTCTGAATACTTTCCGAATGCACTGCAATGGAATGAGTGACCTGTCACGTGTAATGAAATGAGTGACCTGTCACGTGTAATGAAATGAGTGACCTGCTCACGTGTAATGAAATGAGTGACCTGTCACGTGTAATGAAATGAGTGACCTGTCACGTGTACAGTATAATGAAATGAGTGACCTGTCACGTGTACAGTATAATGAAATGAGTGACCTGTCACGTGTACAGTATAATGAAATGAGTGACCTGTCACGTGTAATGAAATGAGTGACCTGTCACGTGTAATGAAATGAGTGACCTGTCACGTGTAATGAAATGAGTGACCTGTCACGTGTAATGAAATGAGTGACCTGTCACGTGTAATGAAATGAGTGACCTGTCACGTGTAATGAAATGAGTGACCTGTCACGTGTAATGAAATGAGTGACCTGTCACGTGTATAATGAAATGAGTGACCTGTCACGTGTATAATGAAATGAGTGACCTGTCACGTGTATAATGAAATGAGTGACCTGTCACGTGTATAATGAAATGAGTGACCTGTCACGTGTATAATGAAATGAGTGACCTGCCACGTGTATAATGAAATGAGTGACCTGCCACGTGTATAATGAAATGAGTGACCTGCCACGTGTATAATGAAATGAGTGACCTGTCACGTGTATAATGAAATGAGTGACCTGTCACGTGTATAATGAAATGAGTGACCTGTCACGTGTATAATGAAATGAGTGACCTGTCACGTGTATAATGAAATGAGTGACCTGTCACGTGTATAATGAAATGAGTGACCTGTCACGTGTATAATGAAATGAGTGACCTGTCACGTGTAATGAAATGAGTGACCTGTCACGTGTATAATGAAATGAGTGACCTGTCACGTGTAATGAAATGAGTGACCTGTCACGTGTAATGAAATGAGTGACCTGTCACGTGTATAATGAAATGAGTGACCTGTCACGTGTATAATGAAATGAGTGACCTGTCACGTGTAATGAAATGAGTGACCTGTCACGTGTAATGAAATGAGTGACCTGCTCACGTGTAATGAAATGAGTGACCTGTCACGTGTAATGAAATGAGTGACCTGTCACGTGTACAGTATAATGAAATGAGTGACCTGTCACGTGTACAGTATAATGAAATGAGTGACCTGTCACGTGTACAGTATAATGAAATGAGTGACCTGTCACGTGTAATGAAATGAGTGACCTGTCACGTGTAATGAAATGAGTGACCTGTCACGTGTAATGAAATGAGTGACCTGTCACGTGTAATGAAATGAGTGACCTGTCACGTGTAATGAAATGAGTGACCTGTCACGTGTAATGAAATGAGTGACCTGTCACGTGTAATGAAATGAGTGACCTGTCACGTGTATAATGAAATGAGTGACCTGTCACGTGTATAATGAAATGAGTGACCTGTCACGTGTATAATGAAATGAGTGACCTGTCACGTGTATAATGAAATGAGTGACCTGTCACGTGTATAATGAAATGAGTGACCTGCCACGTGTATAATGAAATGAGTGACCTGCCACGTGTATAATGAAATGAGTGACCTGCCACGTGTATAATGAAATGAGTGACCTGTCACGTGTATAATGAAATGAGTGACCTGTCACGTGTATAATGAAATGAGTGACCTGTCACGTGTATAATGAAATGAGTGACCTGTCACGTGTATAATGAAATGAGTGACCTGTCACGTGTATAATGAAATGAGTGACCTGTCACGTGTATAATGAAATGAGTGACCTGTCACGTGTAATGAAATGAGTGACCTGTCACGTGTATAATGAAATGAGTGACCTGTCACGTGTAATGAAATGAGTGACCTGTCACGTGTAATGAAATGAGTGACCTGTCACGTGTATAATGAAATGAGTGACCTGTCACGTGTATAATGAAATGAGTGACCTGTCACGTGTATAATGAAATGAGTGACCTGTCATGTGTAATGAAATGAGTGACCAGCTCACGTGTATAATGAAATGAGTGACCTGTCACGTGTAATGAAATGAGTGACCTGTCACGTGTAATGAAATGAGTGACCTGTCACGTGTATAATGAAATGAGTGACCTGTCACGTGTAATGAAATGAGTGACCTGTCACGTGTATAATGAAATGAGTGACCTGTCACGTGTATGATGAAATGAGTGACCTGTCATGTGTAATGAAATGAGTGACGTTATGTATTATATGTGGTGCTAAAATGTATTGATTTAAGATTAGATCGAGATCCAGTACGTCACAACTGTACCTGGAGAACCTGGTCGATGTAGACCCCCTGGACCTGAGGGAAGAGCAGCTCCTTGACCACCAGCATGGGAACAAACACCGCGCCTGCCCTCATCACATGGGGGAAGGGACACTGCTTCTGGGCTACATACTGCCCCAGTCTCTGGAGCACATTCTGGAGGGCAGCCTGGGTCTCTGGTCCCCTCAGCCACACCTCCCTGGCCTCAGAACCCAGCAGAGAGGTCACCTTCTGGGCCTTGGGTGGGGAAATGGTGGTGGAGGTAAGGGAGATGTCCAGCTGGGACAGCCAGGTTTGGAGCTCTGTGGGTGGGGTGTGGGACACACAGCTGGAAACCAGGTTACAAAGTAAGAGGTGCAGCTCTAGGAAGTGCTGTCTGGCTGGTCGGGAGCTGTTGTTGCTGTCTGAAAGGGCATGAGGGCTGCGGCTGGATTTGGCTACAGCTGTAGGGTCAGTGGGTGACTGTGGGACCTCTGTAGAGCAGGGAGGGGGAGCAACAGCCCGGAGCATGTTATCTGGCAGGACGATCTTATAAGTGGATAGTTTGAGACATTGAGGAGGGATGTTTTGAAGGTTCAGTTTGGTGGTGGCTGGGTTGGTGGATTGGGGAGAGCTGGATGATTTAGGGTGTGGTGTAGCAGTCTGGTCATAGGGCTTCTGATGGGCCTGGGGAGGGTGGTGCACGTTATGGGTGAACGCGCCAACTATCCTATGCCTTATTGAGAGGGGTTGGGGTGGAGTTGTTGATTTGGGACGTAGGTGGGGCTGCGGCGGATTGGGTGGATAGTGGTTGGACAGGGGCTGGGATGGATGGTGGTTGGACTGGGATGGATGGTGGTTGGACAGGGGCTGGGATGGATGGTGGTTGGACTGGGGCTGGGATGGATGGTGGTTGGACAGGGGATGGGATGGATGGTGGTTGGACTGGGATGGATGGTGGTTGGACAGGGGCTGGGATGGATGGTGGTTGGACAGGGGCTGGTGGTGCTGAGTTTGGGACTGATGGTGGTGCTGAGTTTGGGACTGATGGTGGTGCTGAGTTTGGGACTGATGGTGGTGCTCGTTGTAAGTAAAAGATCCCTCCATCACACGTCTATCTGTAGCCGACATAATAGAAATATATTTATCTGACGCTATTGACAATTTACTGTCCAGTTGATCAGATTCACATTTCTTAATAACACCCACGGTGAGATCATGTACAAACACACCCGGCTCTGTTGTTGCTGCTGCCACCTCCATCTCTTCCTCTTCCTCTTCCTTAATAACCACTTTAGTCTGCATGTCGTCATCAGTCTTCACTTCCACCTCCCTCTCTGGTTCTTGCTGTGGTTCCTCCTCCTCTTCCTTAACCACTTTAATCTGCAAATCGGCGGGCTTCACTTCCACCTCCCTCTCTGGTTCCTGCGGTGGTTCACTGAAAACAGGCACTACGGGTGTCTTCTGTGTAGTGTCTGATCTGACTACAATACCCAGAATCCTCTGCTGGACTACAGGCCTCTGCTGTTCTGAGGCTGGTCGGACTACATTGTTACCAATCCTGTGATTGATTGATACAGGCTTCCCTTCCTCTCGTTCAGGGTCTCTCTCAGGCCTGTGTGGGTCAGATGTAGGGCCTGTTTCCTGTCTGTGTTGATGACGTCTGTGAGGGTCTGATTGGGTCTCAGGTTTGAGCACACAGTGTCCAGAAGGATGGCGGTCAGTTCTCTGAGATCCTCTAACAGGTAGAGACAGCATGCCAGCAGCCTCTAGGTAAGCCTTGTATGGAGCCAGGCTGAAAACATTGTTGATGACTGGCATGGGAGGAGAGGGAGACAGACAGCTATCGAGTCCGCCTCCCTCTCCGTTCACCTCTGCTCTCCCTCCCTCTGCTATATCTCCCTCTGCTCTCCCTCCCTCTGCTATATCTCCCTCTGCATGATCTCCCTCTGCATGATCTCCCTCTGCATGATCTCCCTCTGCATGATCTCCCTCTGCATGATCTCCCTCTGCTATATCTCCCTCTGCTATATCTCCCTCTCCGTTCGTCTTCATCTTCTGTCGTTTCTGATATAGTTCCACATCAATGACGTCATCCCCATTGTCCTGTGTGTGTTTTGGTGAGGGAGAGTCTATGTTGATGGGTCGGTCTGAGTCCGAGACCCATCTCTTCAGCATTTCTGTACCAGTAGTGATCATGTCTCCATGCACATTAGACTGAGGGACAGGACTGTCTCGAAGCCTCACTACAGTAGAACCAGTCATTCCCCGACACGTGGCGTTGTGATGGTTACGTGTAGTTGTGTGTTGGTGGTTGTTCTGGTTGGCTGTAGTTGTGTGGTGGTTGTGGTTGCCATAGTTTACAGCAGTTGTACACATGGCTGTAGTAGCATGGTTGTTGCTGTGGTGGTGGTGGTGGTTGGCTGGGTGGTTGTGATGGCCATAGTCAGCCCGTGACAGTGTGGTGGAGACAGTCAGTGGGGCTCCAGGGAGTGTGGAGTCAGAGTGTCCCCGAGATAGGTGGTGTCTCCTGGGGGAGGAGACCTGAGGAGAGGTGACTGGAGATCTGTACTGAGGCAGGGAGTAGTCCAGGGGTCTCTCAGTCCGCTGTAGGCTGCTGGGGGGAGATGGAGAGGCACAGGGTCTCTCTGGGGCTATAGCAGGGGCTCTCATCTGACCTGCTGCATTCAGGGGCATCCTGTACAATTGATGATAGGAGGGCTGGTCAAAACTCCTGAGGTATGGGTGGCTACTAGGAGCCATGTGGCTAGACATGGGGACATCAGTACTGTACATAGACTGGGTGACATGGTAGTGGGTGGGGGTTGCTGTGCTGGGAAGATGAGAAGCTAGGTGGGGTCCTGTCTGGGTGGGACTGGGAGGTAGGGGTCTTTTAGAACCTTTAGAGACCATAACATCCTCCCAGTCTCTGTCTCTGTGCATTCCTCCTCCTGCATCTTTAAAACCTGCTCCACAACTCTCACTCTCTCCCTCCACATTTGCCTGAGGATGGTAGTAAAAAATGGGCTGTGTGACTGGGAGCTGGCTGTATTTGGCCACATTGGGAGAAGAGCGGCCCTGATAAACTTGTGATGTTACCGGAACGCCATGGTGCAAAGGGGTCATGGGTTTGTATGTTGTAGGGTGGAAGGGGTGAGAGGGAGGAGAGGGATGGGAGGGATGGCAGGAGGGATGAGAGGGATGGGAGGGATGGTAGGAGGGGTGAGAGGGATGGGAGGAGGGGTGAGAGGAAGAGCAGGAGGGGTGAGAGGAAGAGCAGGAGGGGTGAGAGGAAGAGCAGGAGGGGTGAGAGGAAGAGCAGGAGGGGTGAGAGGAAGAGCAGGAGGGGTGGGAAGAGACCAAGCTGTGATAGGTTGGACGTTTAGAAGGGATTTGTAAACGTTGGCATTGATCAGCCCCATAGGGGGAGGCGCCTAACTGTGAAGAGAGGGGGTCACATGTAAATGAGGAGGGGCTTCGTACGGCACGGGCCGGGGCACATGGGTAACCAATGCTGTAGGTTGGTTCCATGAAGACAGGAAATCTTTGTGCCGATGCTGCTCTGTTGGGGATTCCATTGGGGTGGTGTTGGTGGTCCTTGCCATCTTTTAGAGGCAGTCTGTCTGATAGTCTCTCTGTCTCAACACCGTGCTCCGGCTGCAGAGCCCTGGGGTGGTGGTGGGAGCTAGGACTATACATCCACCCCTCATACACATTAAGATGGGGATGGATCCTGTGTACTCCCCCCCTCTGCTCCAGACTGTGCCTCTGTCCTACAGTACAGCCCAGCTCAGAACAGCAGGGGGAGGGGTGTCCGTAGAGCGGTTTGGGAACAGCCAGACTCAGACAGACAGAGTTCTCAGACTGAGGGGAGAGGCTAACTCCTCCAACAGGGGGCTGTTTCCTCACAGCAATGGGCATAGCGATGGTCCCAGGCCCGCTGGTGGGACTCCTCAGCCCACCTGGGCTCCTGGTGTAGTAGGTAAAACCCTGCTTAGCTGGAGTGTCCTGAGCAGTAGCAGAGACAGAGTTACTACCACTAACACTACTACTCTCAGTAGAAAAAGTCTCTGCCCTGCTGTAAACTATGTGGTTTCGTAACGACCCCTCCTCCACGCTCTGAGGGGAAACCCCCACATTCCTCCTGTTCAGCAGCAACCCCTCAGAGGGGCTCCAGGAAGGTCGGAGGTCAGGGTCAGAGAGGTCGTGACCCCCGAGGTCATAGGTGAAGTAGGGCCTGTTCTGCAGAGCCTGGGTCTGGGGTGTGTGGTGGGGGGCAGAGGGGTAGTGAGCCAGGCTGGCTGGTTTAGAGAGCCCTCCTGCCTCTGTAGACGCCACACTACCAATGATGGACCCTTCCAGCCGGGGCATCTTGCTCTGGACCACCGGGGCGACAGTGAAGCTTGGCTGGACTCGTTTACTGCTGTTGCTCATCATGTGTTGACTCTGTGGTGGTCCGATAATAGACCAGGATCTGAGACACAGGAGAGAATAGATGTTTATACATCACATTTCTCACTACAAATGCTGTTCAAAGTGCTTAACAGATATGAGGTCGTTCGGTTCAAATGATTTCAAAAGTTGAAGTTCTAGTGAGTTACTAGCTCCTCTGTCCCCATTTGATCAACTCTATGGTTACAAATATGATGAATATCAATGTTCATGTCTTTCAAATACAAGCAAAAAACACAATAATATAGAGTGTTTCTGTTAAAAAGAGGTCTCAGACATTAGGTCACTCAAGTCAAAAGTTCAACGTTTTAGTTCTTCTGATCTAGCCTGAAATCCAGACCTGTTTTGTGCTAATATTACACTCCTTGTCATATGTCAAACAGGAGTGGAATATTATCACAAACAGACTAGGAACCAGGCTACCTCTGTTCACTTACGAGCAACAACAAAACATCTCAACTCACAGTCAAATACCAAAACAAGAATAAGTACATCTGTTGAAAATACAAGCATCCACCTCTTCCTGTTCAGAGAGAAGACAAGTACAACATCACAAGGCCTTGGGAGCTTGTGAGGAAGAAAAAAAACAGATCACGATAAAATAGCATTTGTTCCAAAATAGCTGGACAAGAAGTAAAGTACAGTAGTTTAAAGCAGCCTCTGTTTAAAGTACCACCTTCTACATCTCCAAACAGTGCTGTAAGTCTCCAGCCCATTCCTGTCTTGTGTTTTGCTATATAAGGCAATAGGCAACACGTATGACTCATGCCATTTACTGTGGTGAGGTTGGAATGGAGACTCCACATGTGTTCTGCCCTCTCATCTCTGCTTCACACAAACGTGATTAAATCCCCCTTCACCACAGAACTGTAACTTCAGAACATATTGAGGGGGAGTAAACTGAAGAATGTATTTCAAACCTTCTCAAGGAAACACCACCGATGCTTTGTCAGTAATACTGAGATGATTTATCATCCTCTTTGCAGAGGATCACTTCATCATGGTGAAGTAAACAGTCACCTACATTTAACTCATGTGGGCCACAACCTAACCACAGACGTAGACAGGTCGCCTCATCTAGCGCACAGGGGTATTCTACAGCCCACGCGGAGGCATTCTACAGCCCACGCCGAGGCGCTCTACAAGCCCAAGCCGAGGCGCTCTACAGCCCAAGCCGAGGCGCTCTACAGCCCAAGCCGAGGCGCTCTACAGCCCACCCGCTCTACAGCCCACGCCATGGCGCTCTACAGCCCACGCCGAGGCGCTCTACATACCACGCGCTCTACAGCCCACGCCGAGGCGCTCTACAGCCCAGGCCGAGGCGCTCTACAGCCCACGGCGAGGCGCTCTACAGCCCACGCCGAGGCGCTCTACAGCCCACGCCGAGGCGCTCTACAGCCCAAGCCTAGGCGCTCTACAGCCCACGCCGAGGCGCTCTACAGCCCACCCGCTCTACAGCCCACGTCGAGGCGCTCTACATACCACGCCGAGGCGCTCTACATACCACGCGCTCTACAGCCCACGCCGAGGCGCTCTACAGCCCACGCCGAGGCGCTCTACAACCCAAGCCTAGGCGCTCTACAGCCCACGCCGAGGCGCTCTACAGCCCACCCGCTCTACAGCCCACGTCGAGGCGCTCTACATACCACGCCGAGGCGCTCTACATACCACGCGCTCTACAGCCCACGCCGAGGCGCTCTACAGCCCACGCGCTCTACAGCCCACGCCGAGGCGCTCTACAGCCCACGCCGAGGCGCTCTACAGCCCAGGCCGAGGCGCTCTACAGCCCACGCCGAGGCGCTCTACAGCCCACGCCGAGGCGCTCTACATACCACCCGCTCTACAGCCCACGCCGAGGCGCTCTACAGCCCAAGCCGAAGCGCTCTACAGCCCACGCCGAGGCGCTCTACATACCACCCGCTCTACAGCCCTCGCCGAGGCGCTCTACAGCCCACGCCGAGGCGCTCTACAGCCCACGCCGAGGCGCTCTACAGCCCACGCCGAGGCGCTCTACAGCCCACGCCGAGGCGCTCTACATACCACGCGCTCTACAGCCCACGCCGAGGCGCTCTACAGTCTCATCTCTCCAACACCTCAGGTAGGAGGGACTGGTGGTTACCTAGCCACACGTCAGGAGGATAGAGCAGAGGTGTACACACACACACACACACACACACACACACACACACAACTGAAGAGGGATGTTGGCTTATGATTCATGACATATTACTTATTGACATGTAGAAAAGCAGGTTCTGGTACGAGGTCAGTCTGACCAGCGTGACCAATTAATAATTATCCTTCCTGCAGTGAGTTCAGGGGTGGACCTTAGAGTTCACTGTGTCTGCTGTCATACAACGTTCTGCTGTCACACAATATTCTGCTGTCACACAACACAACATTACATTCTCTTCAATACAACATTCTGCTGTCACACAACACAACACTACATTCTCTTCAATACAACATTCTGCTGTCACACAACATTACATTCTCTTCAATACAACATTCTGCTGTCACACAACACAACATTACATTCTCTTCAATACAACATTCTGCTGTCACACAACATTACATTCTCTTCAATACAACATTCTGCTGTCACACAACACAACATTACATTCTCTTCAATACAACATTCTGCTGTCACACAACATTACATTCTCTTCAATACAACATTCTGCTGTCACACAACACAACATTACATTCTCTTCAATACAACATTCTGCTGTCACACAACACAACATTACATTCTCTTCAATACAACATTCTGCTGTCACACAACACAACATTACATTCTCTTCAATACAACATTCTGCTGTCACACAACACTACATTCTCTTCAATACAACATTCTGCTGTCACACAACACTACATTCTCTTCAATACAACATTCTGCTGTCACACAACACAACATTACATTCTCTTCAATACAACATTCTGCTGTCACACAACATTACATTCTCTTCAATACAACATTCTGCTGTCACACAACACAACATTACATTCTCTTCAATACAACATTCTGCTGTCACACAACATTACATTCTCTTCAATACAACATTCTGCTGTCACACAACACAACATTACATTCTCTTCAATACAACATTCTGCTGTCACACAACACAACAGTACATTCTCTTCAATACAACATTCTGCTGTCACACAACATTACATTCTCTTCAATACAACATTCTGCTGTCACACAACACAACATTACATTCTCTTCAATACAACATTCTGCTGTCACACAACATTACATTCTCTTCAATACAACATTCTGCTGTCACACAACACAACATTCTCTTCAATACAACATTCTGCTGTCACACAACACAACATTCTCTTCAATACAACATTCTGCTGTCACACAACACAACATTACATTCTCTTCAATACAACATTCTGCTGTCACACAACACAACATTACATTCTCTTCAATACAACATTCTGCTGTCACACAACACAACATTACATTCTCTTCAATACAACATTCTGCTGTCACACAACACAACATTACATTCTCTTCAATACAACATTCTGCTGTCACACAACACAACATTCTCTTCAATACAATATTCTGCTGTCACACAACACAACATTACATTCTCTTCAATACAACATTCTGCTGTCACACAACATTACATTCTCTTCAATACAACATTCTGCTGTCACACAACACGACATTACATTCTCTTCAATACAACATTCTGCTGTCACACAACACAACATTACATTCTCTTCAATACAACATTCTGCTGTCACACAACACAACATTACATTCTCTTCAATACAACATTCTGCTGTCACACAACACAACATTCTCTTCAATACAACATTATGCCATCACACAACACAACATTCTCTTCAATACAACATTCTGCTGTCACACAACATTACATTCTCTTCAATACAACATTCTGCTGTCACACAACACAACATTACATTCTCTTCAATATAACATTCTGCTGTCACACAACATTACATTCTCTTCAATACAACATTCTGCTGTCACACAACACAACATTACATTCTCTTCAATACAACATTCTGCTGTCACACGACACATTACATTCTCTTCAATACAACATTCTGCTGTCACACAACACAACATTCTCTTCAATACAACATTCTGCTGTCACACAACACAACATTCTCTTCAATACAACATTCTGCTGTCACACAACATTACATTCTCTTCAATACAACATTCTGCTGTCACACAACATTACATTCTCTTCAATACAACATTCTGCTGTCACACAACACAACATTCTCTTCAATACAACATTCTGCTGTCACACAACATTACATTCTCTTCAATACAACATTCTGCTGTCACACAACACAACACTACATTCTCTTCAATACAACATTCTGCTGTCACACAACATTACATTCTCTTCAATACAACATTCTGCTGTCACACAACACAACATTACATTCTCTTCAATACAACATTCTGCTGTCACACAACACTACATTCTCTTCAATACAACATTCTGCTGTCACACGACACATTACATTCTCTTCAATACAACATTCTGCTGTCACACAACACAACATTACATTCTCTTCAATACAACATTCTGCTGTCACACAACACAACATTACATTCTCTTCAATACAACATTCTGCTGTCACACAACACAACATTCTCTTCAATACAATATTCTGCTGTCACACAACACAACATTACATTCTCTTCAATACAACATTCTGCTGTCACACAACATTACATTCTCTTCAATACAACATTCTGCTGTCACACAACACAACATTACATTCTCTTCAATACAACATTCTGCTGTCACACAACACAACATTACATTCTCTTCAATACAACATTCTGCTGTCACACAACACTACATTCTCTTCAATACAACATTCTGCTGTCACACAACACAACATTACATTCTCTTCAATACAACATTCTGCTGTCACACAACATTACATTCTCTTCAATACAACATTCTGCTGTCACACAACACAACATTACATTCTCTTCAATACAACATTCTGCTGTCACACAACATTACATTCTCTTCAATACAACATTCTGCTGTCACACAACACAACATTACATTCTCTTCAATACAACATTCTGCTGTCACACAACACAACAGTACATTCTCTTCAATACAACATTCTGCTGTCACACAACATTACATTCTCTTCAATACAACATTCTGCTGTCACACAACACAACATTACATTCTCTTCAATACAACATTCTGCTGTCACACAACATTACATTCTCTTCAATACAACATTCTGCTGTCACACAACACAACATTCTCTTCAATACAACATTCTGCTGTCACACAACACAACATTCTCTTCAATACAACATTCTGCTGTCACACAACACAACATTACATTCTCTTCAATACAACATTCTGCTGTCACACAACACAACATTACATTCTCTTCAATACAACATTCTGCTGTCACACAACACAACATTACATTCTCTTCAATACAACATTCTGCTGTCACACAACACAACATTACATTCTCTTCAATACAACATTCTGCTGTCACACAACACAACATTCTCTTCAATACAATATTCTGCTGTCACACAACACAACATTACATTCTCTTCAATACAACATTCTGCTGTCACACAACATTACATTCTCTTCAATACAACATTCTGCTGTCACACAACACGACATTACATTCTCTTCAATACAACATTCTGCTGTCACACAACACAACATTACATTCTCTTCAATACAACATTCTGCTGTCACACAACACAACATTACATTCTCTTCAATACAACATTCTGCTGTCACACAACACAACATTCTCTTCAATACAACATTATGCCATCACACAACACAACATTCTCTTCAATACAACATTCTGCTGTCACACAACATTACATTCTCTTCAATACAACATTCTGCTGTCACACAACACAACATTACATTCTCTTCAATATAACATTCTGCTGTCACACAACATTACATTCTCTTCAATACAACATTCTGCTGTCACACAACACAACATTACATTCTCTTCAATACAACATTCTGCTGTCACACGACACATTACATTCTCTTCAATACAACATTCTGCTGTCACACAACACAACATTCTCTTCAATACAACATTCTGCTGTCACACAACACAACATTCTCTTCAATACAACATTCTGCTGTCACACAACATTACATTCTCTTCAATACAACATTCTGCTGTCACACAACATTACATTCTCTTCAATACAACATTCTGCTGTCACACAACACAACATTCTCTTCAATACAACATTCTGCTGTCACACAACATTACATTCTCTTCAATACAACATTCTGCTGTCACACAACACAACACTACATTCTCTTCAATACAACATTCTGCTGTCACACAACATTACATTCTCTTCAATACAACATTCTGCTGTCACACAACACAACATTACATTCTCTTCAATACAACATTCTGCTGTCACACAACACTACATTCTCTTCAATACAACATTCTGCTGTCACACGACACATTACATTCTCTTCAATACAACATTCTGCTGTCACACAACACAACATTACATTCTCTTCAATACAACATTCTGCTGTCACACAACACAACATTACATTCTCTTCAATACAACATTCTGCTGTCACACGACACAACATTACATTCTCTTCAATACAACATTCTGCTGTCACACAACATTACATTCTCTTCAATACAACATTCTGCTGTCACACAACATTCTGCTGTCACACAACACAACATTACATTCTCTTCAATACAACATTCTGCTGTCACACAACATTACATTCTCTTCAATACAACATTCTGCTGTCACACAACATTCTGCTGTCACACAACACAACATTACATTCTCTTCAATACAACATTCTGCTGTCACACAACATTCTGCTGTCACACAACACTACATTCTCTTCAATACAACATTCTGCTGTCACACAACACAACATTACATTCTCTTCAATACAACATTCTGCTGTCACACAACATTCTGCTGTCACACAACATTACATTCTCTTCAATACAACATTCTGCTGTCACACAACATTACATTCTCTTCAATACAACATTCTGCTGTCACACAACATTACATTCTCTTCAATACAACATTCTGCTGTCACACAACACAACATTACATTCTCTTCAATACAACATTCTGCTGTCACACAACATTACATTCTCTTCAATACAACATTCTGCTGTCACACAACATTACATTCTCTTCAATACAACATTCTACTGTCACACAACATTACATTCTCTTCAATACAACATTCTGCTGTCACACGACACATTACATTCTCTTCAATACAACATTCTGCTGTCACACGACACATTACATTCTCTTCAATACAACATTCTACTGTCACACAACATTACATTCTCTTCAATACAACATTCTACTGTCACACGACACATTACATTCTCTTCAATACAACATTCTGCTGTCACACGACACATTATTCTCTTCAATACAACATTCTGCTGTCACACAACATTACATTCTCTTCAATACAACATTCTGCTGTCACACGACACATTACATTCTCTTCAATACAACATTCTGCTGTCACACAACATTACATTCTCTTCAATACAACATTCTGCTGTCACACAACACAACATTACATTCTCTTCAATACAACATTCTGCTGTCACACAACACAACATTACATTCTCTTCAATACAACATTCTGCTGTCACACGACATTACATTCTCTTCAATACAACATTCTGCTGTCACACAACACAACATTACATTCTCTTCAATACAACATTCTGCTGTCACACGACACAACATTACATTCTCTTCAATACAACATTCTGCTGTCACACGACACAACATTACATTCTCTTCAATACAACATTCTGCTGTCACACAACATTACATTCTCTTCAATACAACATTCTGCTGTCACACAACACTACATTCTCTTCAATACAACATTCTGCTGTCACACAACACTACATTCTCTTCAATACAACATTCTGCTGTCACACAACACAACATTACATTCTCTTCAATACAACATTCTGCTGTCACACAACACAACATTACATTCTCTTCAATACAACATTCTGCTGTCACACAACACAACATTACATTCTCTTCAATACAACATTCTGCTGTCACACAACAACATTACATTCTCTTCAATACAACATTACATTATCAGTGAAACAACGCAGGAGGAAAACGGGCACATTGATTGACCGATACCAAGGAAAGCAGTAAGTCTATTATCCACAGTACATTGTGAGGTTACATACACTACACGACCAAAAGTATGTGGACACTTGCTCGTCAAACATCTCATTCCAAAATCATCGGCATTAATATTGAGTTGTTTCCCCTTTGCCGCTATAAAACAGCCTCCACACTTCTGGGAAGGCTTTCCACTTGATGTTAGATAATTAGTGAGGTCACGCACTGATTTATGGTGATTAGGTCTGGCTCGCAGTCTGCGTTCCAATTCATCCCAAAGGTGTTTGATGGGGTTGAGGTCAGGGCTCTGTGCAGGCCAGTCAAGTTCTTCCACAACTATCGACAAACTATTTCTGTATGGACCTTGCTTGGTGCACGGGGCATTGTCATGTTGAACTAGGAAAGGGTCTTCCCCAAACTGTTGCAACAATGTTAGAAGCACAGAATCATCTTGAATGGCATGGTATGCTGTAGTGTTAGGATTTCCCTTCACTGGAACTAAGGGGCCCGAACCATGAAAAACAGCCCCAATCTATTATTCCTCCTCCACCAAACTTTACAGTTGGCACTGCATTCGGGCAGGTAGCTTTCTCCTGGGTGTTGCAACCAAGGACAGATGATTTTTACACGTTACGCGCTTCAGCGGTCCCATTCTGTGAGCTTGTGTGACCTACCACTTCATGGCTGGGCCGTTGTTGCTCCTAGATGTTTCCAGTTCACAATAATAGTACTTACAGTTGACTGGGGCAGCTCTAGCAAGGCAGAAATTTGATGAACTGACTTGTTGGAAAGGTCATTCTACTGCCAATGTTTGTCTATGGAGATTGCATGGCGGTGCGCTCGATTTTATACACCTGCCAGCAACGGGTGTGGCTGAAATAGCCGAATCCAATAATATGAAGGGGTGTTCACATACTTTTATATATATATGCACACGCAGTGCATTCGGAAAGTATCCAGAGCCTTTGAATTTTTCCAGATTATTACAGCCTTATTCTAAAATTGATTCAATTGTTATTTGTCCCTCAATCTACACACAATACTGCATGATAAAAATCTGAAAAATAACATTTACATAAGTATTCAGACAGTTTACTCAGTACTTTATTAAAGCACCTTTGGCAGCGATTACAGCCTCGAGTCTTCTTGTGTATGACGCTACAAGCTCGGCACACCTGTATTTGGAGAGTTTCTCCCATTCTTCTCTGCAGATCCTCTCAAGTCAGGTTGGATGAGGAGCGTCGATGCACAGCTATTTTCAGGTCTCTCCAGCGATGTTTGATTGGGTTCAAGTCTGGGCTCTGGCTGGGCCACTCAAGGACATTCAGAGACTTGTCCTGAAGCCACTCCTGCATTGTCTTGGCTGTGTGTTTAGGGTCGTTGTCCTTTTGGAAGGTGAACCTTCGCCCCAGTCTGAGGTCCTGAGCGCTCTGGAGCAGGTTTTCATCAAGGATCTCTCTGTACTTTGCTCCGTTCATCTTTGCCTCGATCCTGACTGGTCTGCCAGTCTCTGCCGCTGAAAAACATCCCCACAGTGTGATGCTGCCACCACTATGCTTCACCGTAGGGATAGTCTGAGGGTCCTTTAGATGCTTTTGGCAAACTCCAAGCGGGCTGTCAAATGGCTTTTACTGAGGAGTGGCTTCCGTCTGGCCTCTCTACCATAAAGGCCTGATTGGTGGAGTGCTGCAGAGATGTTTGTCCTGCTGGAAGGTTCTCCCATCTCCACAGAGGAACTCTGGAGCTCTGTCAGTGTGACCATCGGGTTCTTGGTCACTTCCCTGACCAAGGCCCTGCTCCCCCAATTGTTCAGTTTGGCTGGGCGGCCAGCTCTAGGAAAAGTGTTGGTGGATCCAAACTTCTTCCATTTAAGAATGAGGGCGGCCACTGTGTTCTTGAGGACCTTCAATGTGGCAGACACTTGTTGGTACCCTTCCCCAGATCTGTGCCTCGACACAATCCTGTCTCAGAGCTCTAAGGAAAATTCCGTCAAATGTGAGACCTTTATATAGACAGACGTGTGCCTTTCCCAAAATCATGTCCAATCAATTGATGATCAATGGAAACAGGATGCACCTGAGCTCAATTTCGAGTCTCATAGCAAAGGGTCTGAATAATTACGGAAATAAGGTATGTTTCTTTTTTATTGGATTTTATTTGCAAACACCTGTTTTCACTTTGCCAATATGGGGTATTGTGTGTAGAAAACAACTAATTTAATCAATTTTAGAAAAATGCAGTAATGTAACAAAACGTGGAAAAATGGAAGGGGTCTGAATACTTTCCGAATGCACCGTAGTGTCATTAGTCACAATAATAGAATATTTAGACAATGGAATAAAGCCTTAGCGTCAGAAGTAAAGTGTCTCCTGTTTGCCTCAAATTAGTCCTTTTTGGATGTTTTCTTGGTTAGCCCTTTAGCTATTATATCTAGCTACCATGGAATGAATAGAGTCTAGATAAACTAGACATGACCAGAGCTATATAAACAATGTTGCTACCCATCATTATGACTAATTATATATTGAGTGACCAGAGGACATATTTTCCCCTGAAACAAAAAGCCTGGTGACACAAACGCCAACTCTGAGTCACACAGCTTTTTCACCCCTAGAGTCGGCCCCAATCCACCCCATGGAGTCGGCCCCAACCCACCCCTGGAGTCGGCCCCAACCCAACCCACCCACCCCTGGAGTCGGCCCCACCCCACGCACCACTGGAGTCGGCCCCAACCCAACCCAACCCACCCACCCCTGGAGTCGGCCCCACCCCACCCACCCCTGGAGTCGGCCCCACCCCACGCACCACTGGAGTCGGCCCCACCCCACCCCACCCCACCCACCCCTGGAGTCGGCCCCACCCCACCCCACGCACCCCTGGAGTCGGCCCCACCCCACGCACCCCTGGAGTCGGCCCCAACCCACCCCACGCACCCCTGGAGTCGGCCCCAACCCACCCCAACCACGCCTGGAGTCGGCCCCAACCCACCCCAACCACGCCTGGAGTCGGCCCCAACCCACCCCAACCACGCCTGGAGTCGGCCCCAACCCACCCCAACCACGCCTGGAGTCGGCCCCAACCCACCCCACCCACGCCTGGAGTCGGCCCCAACCCACCCCACCCACGCCTGGAGTCGGCCCCAACCCACCCCACCCACCCCTGGAGTCGGCCCCACCCCACGCACCACTGGAGTCGG
Source organism: Oncorhynchus mykiss (assembly GCF_057628025.1). Lineage (NCBI taxonomy): Eukaryota > Metazoa > Chordata > Actinopteri > Salmoniformes > Salmonidae > Oncorhynchus > Oncorhynchus mykiss. The sequence goes on along the minus strand of NC_143023.1, from coordinate 103,640,068 downwards.
CCCCAACCCACCACTGGAGTCGGCCCCAACCCACCACTGGAGTCGGCCCCACCCCACGCACCACTGGAGTCGGCCCCACCCCACGCACCACTGGAGTCGGCCCCACCCCACCCCACCCACGCCTGGAGTCGGCCCAAACCCACCCACGCCTGGAGTCGGCCCCAACCCACCCCACCCACGCCTGGAGTCGGCCCCAACCCACCTCACCCACGCCTGGAGTCGGCCCCACCCCACGCACCCCTGGAGTCGGCCCCACCCCACCCCACCCCACGCACCCCTGGAGTCGGCCCCAACCCACACACGCCTGGAGTCGGCCCCAACCCACACACGCCTGGAGTCGGCCCCACCCCACCCACGTCTGGAGTCGGCTTCAAATCAGTGTAGATGAAGGGGAAGAGACGGGTTAAAGAAGGATTCTTCAGCCTTGAGACATAGATTGTGTATGTGTGCCATTCAGAGGGTGAATGGGCAAGACAAAATATTTAAATGCCTTTGACCACCCCTGGTAGTAGATGCAAAAACTGCAACGCTGCTGGGTTTTTTACACTCAAAAGTTTTCCCGTGTGTATCAAGAATGGTCCACCACCCAAAGGACATTCAGCCAACTTAACACAACTGTGACGCATCAGAGTCAACATGGGCCAGCATACCTGTGGAATGTTTGACACCTTGTAGAATCCATGCCCCGGCAATTGAGGCTGTTCCGAGGGCAAAAGGGGGTGCAACTCAATATTAGGAAGGTGTTCCTGATGTTTGTTATACTCAGTGTGTGGATACATACAAAACACACACACTACCAGTCAAAAGTTTGGACACATCTACTCATTCCAGGGTTTTTCTTTATTTAGATTAATAGCGAAGACGTCCAAACTACGAAACAAAACATAAGGAATCATGTAGTAAGCAACAACAACAAAAAGTTAAAGAAATCTAAATATATTTTATATTTGAGATTCTTCTAAAGCCAACACCTCATTTGGCCGCCTTTCTTTACAGTTCTCTGCTGCCTGTGACTGGAACGAATTGCAAAAATCATTGAAGTTGGAGACTTTTATCTCCCTCGCCAACTTCAAACATCTGCTATCTGAGCAGCTAACCGATCGCTGCAGCTGTACATAGTCCATCGGTAAATAGCCCACCCAATTTACCTAACCTCATCCCCATACTGTTTTTATTTATTTACTTTTCTGCTCTTTTGCACACCAGTATCTCTACCTGTACATGACCATCTGATCATTTATCACTCCAGTGTTAATCTGCATAATTGTAATTATTTGCCTACCTCCTCATGCCTTTTGCACACACAGACTATTTTTTCATTTTTTTCTCTACTGTGTTATTTACTTGTTAATTGTTTACTCCATGTGTAACTCTGTGTTGTCTGTTCACACTGCTATGCTTTATCTTGGCCAGGTCGCAATTGTAAATGAGAACTTGTTCTCAACTAGCCTACCTGGTTAAATAAAGGTAAAATAAAAAAATAAATAAAAAAAAAAAGTAGCCACCCTTTGCCTTAATGCCAAGAGTGCGAAAAGATGTCATCATCTCAACCAGCTTCATGAGGTAGTCACCTTAAGAAATGTCTGAGTTTCGTTGTTCCAACTAGCATGTGAACACAGTGTCTGGCTAGGTATATATATATCTCAGGACCTGACACAAGGATTTGCATATTCTTGATACCATTTGAAAAAGGAAACACTGAAGTTTGTGGAAATGTGAAATTAATGTAGGAGAAAAAGATAATACAAAGAAAAAACATGAGGTTTTTTGTACCATCTTTGAAATGCAAGAGAAAGGACATAATGAATTATGCCAGCCCAGGCACAATTTAGGTTTTGGCCACAAGATGGCAGCAGTGTATGTGCAAAGTTTTAAACTGATCCAATCAACCATTGCACATCTCTTCAAAATGTTGTATCAAGACTGCCCAAATGTGCCTAATTGGTTTATTAATACATTTAAAGTTCATAACTGTGCACTCTCCTCAAACAATAGCATGGTATTCTTTCACTGTAAATTGGACAGTGCAGTTAGAGGGGGGGACACACGGATCAAGTAGATGTTAAAGTTAATTTGTGGAATTTCTTTCCTTCTTAATGCGTTTGAGCCAATCAGTTGTGTTGTGACAAGGTAGGGGTGATATACAGAATATTGTTTGCTAAAAGACCAAGTCCATATTATGGCAAGAAAAGCTCAAATAAGCAAAGAGAAACAATAGTCCATTATTACTTTTAGAAAATCAAGCGCGATGATGAAACTGCCTCTCATGGAAAGGAAGACCCAGAGTTACCTCTGCTGCAGAGGATAAGTTCATTAGAGTTACCAGCTTCAGAAATTGCAGCCCAAATAAATGCTTCAGAGTTCAAGTAACAGACACATCAACATCAGCTGTTCAGAGGAGACTGCATGAATCAGGCGTTCATGGTCAGATTACTGCAAAGAAACCACTACTAAAGGACACCAATAAGAATAAGAGACTTGCTTGGGCCAAGAAACACAAGTAATGGACAAATGTGAGATTTTTGGTTCCAACCACTGTGTCTTTGTGAGACACAGGGTAGGTGAATGGATGATCTCAACATGTGTGATTCCAACCGTGAAGCATGGAGGAGGTTGTGTGATGGTGTGGGGGTGCTTTGCTGGTGACATTGTGATTGATTTCGAATTCAAGGCACACAACCAGCATGGCTACCACAGCATTCTGCAGCAATACGCCATCCCATCTGGTTTGCGCTTACTGGAAATATCATTTGTTTTTCAACAGGACAATGATCAATACACCTCCAGGCTGTGTAAGGGCTACTTGACCAAGAAGGAGAGTGATGGAGTGCTGCGTCAGATGACCTGGCCTCCACAATCACCCGGCATCAAACCAATTGAGATGGTTTGGGGTGAGTTCTTGGACCGCAGAGTGAACGAAAAGCAGCCAACAAGTGCTCAGCATGTGGGAATTCCTTCAATGCTGTTGGAAAAGCATTCCAGGTGAAGATGGTTGAGAGAATGCCAAGAGTGTGCAAAGCTGTCATCAAGGTACAGGGTGGCTAATTTGAAGAATCTAAAATATATTTTGATTTGTTTAACAAATTACTACAAATTAATACATGATTACTTATATATATATCCTTCTGGATGGTAGCAGTGTGAACAGGCAGTGGCACTGGTGGTCGATGTCCTTGATGATCTTTTTGGCCTTCCTGTGACATCAGGTGCTGTAGGTGTCATGGAGGGCAGGTAGTTTGCCCCCAGTGATGCGTTGTGCAGACCACACCACACTCTGGAGAGCCTTGTGGTTGAGGGCGGTACAGTTGCCGTACCAGGCTGTGATACAGCCCGATTGTGCACCTGTAAATGTTTGTGAGGGTTTTGGGTGACAAGCCAAATTTCTTCAGCCTCCTGAGGTTGAAGAGGTGCCCGTTGCGCATTCTTCACCACACAGTCTTTGTGAGTGGACAATTTCAGTTTGTCTGTGATGTGTACACCTAACTTTCCACCTTCTCCACTGCTGTCCATTGGATGTGGACCCTCTGCTGTTAATCGTTTTATATATATTTTAAGGGGTGGATCAGCTTAATATTGAGGAAAGATTGATGGAAGCAACAATGTAACTGTCTGCATCATTTCCAATCCCCCATATATTTTTGGGGTAAAAAATTCCCCAACAACCCTCCCAACAACCCTTCCCCCAATTGGAGTAAACTAATAAACAATAACACTTAGGCTTCTACCTTCAGTTTATAGATCTGAGGAAACAAAACAAACTGTATTTGGTTAGGAACATCTTCCTTTCTTATTAAAAATGTCCAATTGATTCATGACTAATATATACAGTTGAAGTCAGAAGTTTACATACACCTTAGCCAAATACATTTAAACTCAGTTTTTCACAACTCCTGACATTTAATCCTAGTAAACAATCCCTGTTTTAGGTCGGTTAGGATCACCACTTTTTTAAAGAATTTAAATGTTTTAGAATTATTTATTAGCCTATCAGAAGCTTCTAAAGCCATGATGTCATTTTCTGGAATTTTTCAAGCTGTTTAAGAGGCACAGTCAACTTAGTGTATGTAAACTTCTGACCCACTGGAATTGTGATACAGTGAATTCTAAGTGAAATAATCTGTTTGTAAACAATTGTTGGAAAAATGACTTGTGTCATGAACAAAGTAGATGTCCTAACCGACTTGCCAAAACTATAGTCTGTTAACAATACATTTGTGGAGTGGTTGAAAAACGAGTTTTAATGACTCCAACCTAAGTGTATGTAAACTTCCGACTTCAACTGTATATTATTTCATAGTTTTGACTCTTCACTACTCTACAATGTAGATAATAGTAAAAATAAAGGAAAACCCTTGAATGAGTAGGTGTCCAAACTTTTGACTGGTACTGTACATATGTATATATACACACACATACATACTGTATATGCTAGACGTGCCAATGGAGTCTAGATAGTGAATTTACATGTCTAGCCTCTGACATGTCATTGTCATACCTCCTGCTGCAACAAAGAAAGGTTTGCAAAGAAGCTCAACTTTCTAAAGCAAATTAAGTTGATGCATTTGCAAATACGTAGGCTACCTTTGACACAGAATAGTCTAATAGCTGTTTGCATGAATAGCCTCTTAGGGAAAGTATGCAAATGTCACTATGTAAAACCATGCACAGGTTTATAAGATTCAACCAACTGATGCAGCCATCCTGAAGCTCCCTAGCCCGTGATCATGAGTTCCATTCCATTACAGAGTGTTTGGATGAAGGAGTCTTCTGTACAGGGGAGTTTTGTTAAGAGCCGCGACGCTCCGCCTAAACATTAACAGACAGAGTTTGTGGTTTTGAAAGCATACGGACATTATCTTTCATAACAGCAAGAAATAATACAAACTACATTAAAAAAGTTACATTGATACAGACCTTTATAGGGTTAACGTTCCCACACGGGCATATTTCCATTTTACAGCGCTTGTTTACGGAAGACAGAACTGACTACCTGTGCTAATTAGCCATCTGCGTCTCTGAACACCTGTGTGTAAAGGGGAGACAGACACCCCAAACCTGTTGTCACTGAACAAATACTGTCGGCTACAACTGTTAAAACTGTGAGCAGTAAATGTATTTTGCATTCGTGACATTATTTTGATGTGATATGAAAGTAGAGGAAGTTATGTTTCTAAAACCACACCACATTTGAGAATCGATTCATGTTTAGATGGAGTATTTAGCTGTTTTGGTTTCCAGAGCCAATTCTCTTTTAACTAGAACATGTAAGATCCTTAGACTAGAAGGAAGAACGTTAGGCTCCTGTAGCCCATTATTAGACTCGGAGCCCCCATACATTTTCAGGAAAACTTTAACACCATTGTGGCAATGGGGTAAGCCTACTGTGTCAGGGCTCGGGGAATCTGAAACTAGTATGCCTTTCTGAGATGGACTTGAAATACATTTATATCAATGCAATTGAGTAACAAATGTTTGCTTAATTTTTTGTATCTGACTTGCTAACTGGTTGAACGCAGCGGGTGTATAACTACAACCAATTGTAGTTGTTCCAACTAGCATGTGAACACAGTGTCTGGCTAGGTGATTCAACGCGCTACAATGGGCGGATCAGTTTTGCATGGCCCGGTGCGCCGGATGGGCGAATAAAATTATTTAGACCATTCCATTGGTCATGAAGTGAAATCTCCATCCACCCGGGAACCAGGCCATTGCAAAACGTGCTCTAGTGGGCGTTTGGCGCTTCCAAGACCGCTGGAAAAATCCTAACGTTAGTGATCTTCTGTTCGGAAAGTCAGAGCCACAGAAAGATGCCGAGTTCCCATCTTGGAATTCCGAGTTGGATGACCGTACAAAACGAATTTTCCCAGTGGGAGTTCATTTTTTGCAATTTCTCATGTCTTGAAAAAACTGAATTCGGAGTTTTCCGAGTTCCCAGTTATTTTGAACGCGGCAGTTGTTGCGACAGTTTCATGATTGCATCCATCGATACAAAGTATCAGCGTTACTTTTCACGTGGCTGCGTGCACCAATGGGTCACTGAAGTTCAACAAAATATTCTCTAAGCAATCGTGACCTGTGAAAATAAATCCACATTCTAATATCGTGATTGACATGATCAATCATCTTCAAATAATCATTAGCGGTGCAAAGTCGGTCAGACTAATAAATAAACTTCAGTTACAAAACGTCAACTTACCTCTTTATTCTGAGTAGACTACTGAACAAAATTCCCGCAAAGAATCCATGAAACACTCAGAAGTCAGATAAACTATTCGAAACATGCTGCTTCCGATTGCACGGCGAGGATTTACCAGACCAAATGATGTCATTCACTCAAATGTCAGGTTAAATGATTGGAATCCTGAACGCGATCTACATTGCCTTGTATGCCGTATATACATTGTAGTATGCCGATATGTTTTCATCATCTGTGCTGTTAACTGCTCGAAGTCCGCTGGGGTCGGAGGGAAAGGATTCAACCAATAAGCGACAGACAAGACAAGGGAGGGAAGGTCTGTGATCTAGCCTATAGGCGGGGTTAAAGGGTCTATAGGCGGAGTTAAACAATAGAACAAGAATGAGCTCAACGTTAAAGGTCCAATGCAGCCGTTTTTATCTCAAAACACTTCTGAGTAACAATTAAGCACCTCAATGTGCTTGTATATAGTACACTACTTTTAACCAGAGCCCTATAGAACCCTATTCCCTATATAGTGCACTACTTTAGACCAGAGCCCTATAGAACCCTATTCCCTATATAGAGTACACTACTTTAGACCAGAGCCCTATAGAACCCTATTCCCTATATAGTACACTACTTTAAACCAGACCCCTATAGAACCCTATTCCCTATATAGTGCACTACTTTAGACCAGAGCCATATAGAACCCTGTTCCCTATATAGAGTACACTACTTTAGACCAGACCCCTATAGAACCATATACCCTATATAGTACTTTACTTTAGACCAGAGCCCTATAGAACCCTATTCCCTATATAGTACACTACTTTAGACCAGAGCCCTATAGAACCCTATTCCCTATATAGTACACTACTTTAGACCAGAGCCCTATAGAACCCTATTCCCTATATAGTACACTACTTTAGACCAGAGCCCTATAGAACTCTATTCCCTATATAGAGTACACTACTTTAGACCAGAGCCCTATAGAACCCTATTCCCTATATAGTACACTACTTTAGACCAGAGCCCTATAGAACACTATATAGAGTACACTACTTTTGACCAGAGCCTTATAGAACCCTATTCCCTATATAATACACTACTTTAGACCAGAGCCCTATAGAACCCTATTCCCTATATAGTGTACACTACTTTAGACCAGAGCCCTATAGAACCCTATTCCCTATATAGTACACTACTTTAGACCAGAGCCCTATAGAACCCTATTCCCTATATATAGTACACTACTTTTGACCAGAGCCCTATAGAACCCTATTCACTATATAGTACACTACTTTAGACCAGAGCCCTATAGAACCCTATTCCCTATATATAGTACACTACTTTTGACCAGAGCCCTATAGAACCCTATTCCCTATATAGTACACTACTTTAGACCAGAGCCCTATAGAACCCTATATAGAGTACACTACTTTTGAACAGAGCCCTATAGAACCCTATTCCCTATATAGTACACTAATTTAGACCAGAGCCCTATAGAACCCTATTCCCTATATAGAGTACACTACTTTAGACCAGAGCCCTATAGAACCCTATTCCCTATATAGAGTACACTACTTTAGACCAGTGCCCCTATAGAACCCTATTCCCTATATAGAGTACACCACTTTTGACCAGAGCCCTATAGAACCCTATTCCCTATATAGAGTACACTAATTTAGACCAGAGCCCTATAGAACCCTATTCCCTATATTGAGTACACTACTTTAGACCAGAGCCCTATAGAACCCTATTCCCTATATAGAGTACACTACTTTAGACCAGAGCCCTATAGAACCCTATTCCCTATATAGAGTACACTGCTTTAGACCAGAGCCCTATAGAACCCTATTCCCTATATAGTGCAGTACTTTAGACCAGAGCCCTATAGAACCCTATTCCCTATATAGAGTACACTACTTTAGACCAGAGCCCTATAGAACCCTATTCCCTATATAGAGTACACTACTTTAGACCAGAGCCCTATAGAATCTTATTCCCTATTTAGAGTACACTACTTTAGACCAGAGCCCTATAGAACCCTATTCCCTATATATAGTACACTAATTTAGACCAGAGCCCTATAGAACCTTATTCCCTATATAGAGTACACTACTTTAGACCAGAGCCCTATAGAACCCTATTCCCTATATAGAGTACACTATTTTAGACCAGAGCCCTATAGAACCCTATTCCCTATATAGAGTACACTACTTTAGACCAGAGCCCTATAGAACCCTATTCCCTATATAGTGCACTACTTTAGACCAGAGCCCTATAGAACCATATTCCCTATATAGTGCACTACTTTAGACCAGAGCCCTGAATATGGGGTGGTGTATGGGACTTAAAAGGGTAACTAAAGGTGCAATGAAGTAATTAGAAGCCAAGACACTACCCAGGAGCTGTGATTTAACCGGTTACCCAGGAGCTGTGATTTAACCGGTTACCCAGGAGCTGTGATTCAACCGGTTACCCAGGAGCTGTGATTCAACCGGTTACCCAGGAGCTGTGATTCAACCGGTTACCCAGGAGCTGTGATTCAACCGGTTACCCAGGAGCTGTGATTTAAACGGTTACCCAGGAGCTGTGATTCAACCGGTTACCCAGGAGCTGTGATTCAACCGGTTACCCAGGAGCTGTGATTCAACCGGTTACCCAGGAGCTGTGATTCAACCGGTTACGCAGGAGCTGTGATTTAAACGGTTACCCAGGAGCTGTGATTCAACCGGTTACCCAGGAGCTGTGATTTAACTGGTTACCCAGGAGCTGTGATTCAACCGGTTACGCAGGAGCTGTGATTTAAACGCTTACCCAGGAGCTGTATGTGAAAAGCCCTCCGATGGTATGTGAAAAGCCCTCCCATGGTATGTGAAAAGCCCTCCCATGTTATGTGAAAAGCCCTCCCATAGTATGTAAAAAGCACTCCCATGGTATGTGTAAAGCCCTCCCATGGTATGTGAAAAGCCCTCCCATGGTATTTGTAAAGCCCTCCCATGGTATGTGTAAAGCCCTCCCATGGTATGTGAAAAGCCCTCCCATGGTATTTGAAAAGCCCTCCCATGGTATGTGAGGAGAAAGTCACATTTCAATAAAGCAGAGAACACAATCAGAGAAACGTGCTGTTCAAAGGACCGTCCGTCAAGACCAGGAAAAGGAATGTTCTGAGGTGGAATACAGGTCACCATCCGTCAAGACCAGGAAAAGGAATGTTCTGAGGTGGAATACAGGTCACCGTCCGTCAAGACCAGGAAAAGGAATGTTCTGAGGTGGAATACAGGTCACCGTCCGTCAAGACCAGGAAAAGGAATGTTCTGAGGTGGAATACAGGTCACCGTCCGTCAAGACCAGGAAAAGGAATGTTCTGAGGTGGAATACAGGTCACCGTCCGTCAAGACCAGGAAAAGGAATGTTCTGAGGTGGAATACAGGTCACCGTCCGTCAAGACCAGGAAAAGGAATGTTCTGAGGTGGAATACAGGTCACCTTCCGTCAAGACCAGGAAAAGGAATGTTCTGAGGTGGAATACAGGTCACCGTCCGTCAAGACCAGGAAAAGGAATGTTCTGAGGTGGAATACAGGTCACCGTCCGTCAAGACCAGGAAAAGGAATGTTCTGAGGTGGAATACAGGTCACCGTCCGTCAAGACCAGGAAAAGGAATGTTCTGAGGTGGAATACAGGTCACCGTCCGTCAAGACCAGGAAAAGGAATGTTCTGAGGTGGAATACAGGTCACCGTCCGTCAAGACCAGGAAAAGGAATGTTCTGAGGTGGAATACAGGTCACCGTCCGTCAAGACCAGGAAAAGGAATGTTCTGAGGTGGAATACAGGTCACCGTCCGTCAAGACCAGGAAAAGGAATGTTCTGAGGTGGAATACAGGTCACAGTCCGTCAAGACCAGGAAAAGGAATGTTCTGAGGTGGAATACAGGTCACCGTCCGTCAAGACCAGGAAAAGGAATGTTCTGAGGTGGAATACAGGTCACCGTCCGTCAAGACCATGAAAAGGAATGTTCTGAGGTGGAATACAGGTCATCGTCCGTCAAGACCAGGAAAAGGAATGTTCTGAGGTGGAATACAGGTCATCGTCCGTCAAGACCAGGAAAAGGAATGTTCTGAGGTGGAATACAGGTCACCGTCCGTCAAGACCAGGAAAAGGAATGTTCTGAGGTGGAATACAGGTCATCGTCCGTCAAGACCAGGAAAAGGAATGTTCTGAGGTGGAATACAGGTCATCGTCCGTCAAGACCAGGAAAAGGAATGTTCTGAGGTGGAATACCGGTCATCGTACAGGAGTGGATGAGGTCTACGTCCCAAATAGAACCTTATTCCCTACATAGTGCACTACAATTAGAACCTTATTCCCTTCATAAAGAAAAAAATGCTATGTCTTCATAAAGGAATAAATACTATGTCTTCATAAAGGAATAAATACTATGTCTTCATAAAGGAATAAATACTATGTCTTCATAAAGGAATAAATACTATGTCTTCATAAAGGAATAAATACTATGTCTTCATAAAGGAATAAATACTATGTATTCATAAAGGAATAAATACTATGTCTTCATAAAGGAATAAATACTATGTCTTCATAAAGGAATAAATACTATGTCTTCATAAAGGAATAAATACTATGTCTTCATAAAGGAATAAATACTATGTCTTCATAAAGGAATAAATACTATTGTAAGGGTTTTCCTCCTCTTCGTCTGAAGAGGAGAGGCGAGAAGGATCGGAGGACCAATATGCGGCGCGGTAAGTGTCCATGGTTGTTTATTAAACACATAAACTGAACACTCCATACAAAACAATAAACGTAACGTGAATAACGAAAGCCGAAAACAGTACCGTGTGGTGTAAAACACAGACACGGAAACAATCACCCACAAACAAACAGTGAAACCCAGGCTACCTAAGTATGATTCTCAATCAGAGACAACTAATGACACCTGCCTCTGATTGAGAACCATACTAGGCCGAAAACAGAAAAACAACCTAGACACACAAAACATAGGATGCCCACCCAACTCACGTCCTGACCAACTAAAACAAACAATTAACACAATAACTAGGGTCAGAACGTGACAACTATGTCTTCATAAAGGAATAAATACTATGTCTTCATAAATTAATAAAGTGTCAATCTGAAAGTAGCCCAAAGAATCCTTGGTATTGTACATCATATTGGACAGTGGCCTCACTCATTCTTATAGAAAGTTATGTACCTTTACACATCAGTTTGGACATATTCTGCACTTTATCAATAGCGACTTTGTCACGACTTCCTCTGAAGTCGGTCCCTCTCCTTGTTTGGGCAGTGTTCGGAGGTCGACGTCACCGACCTTCTAGCCATCACTGATCTATGTTTCATTTTCCATTCGTTTTGTCTTGTCTTCCTTCACACCTGGTTCCAATCCCATTCATTACATGTTGTGTATTTAACCCTCTGCTTCCCCTCATGTCTTTGTTGGAGATTGTTTTATTGTATGTTGGTGTATAATGTGTTGGTGCGCGACGGGTCCTTGTACCCACTGTTATTTATTTTGTACTTCTGGTTATGGAGTTTTGTATAGTTTATTAAATGACTCCATTTATACCAAGTTGGATTCTCCTGCGCATGACTTCCCTGCCACCTACACACACGCTCTTACAGATTTGTCTGGAAAATGTTCAAAGATTCACAGAAAATAATAAAATCGAAAAGGCTTGCATTATTTTCCAGGAGTCAGAGTATTGTAGTATTGCCCTAAGCAGTATCAGCAGTATTCTGCTGTATCATCTACATCAATCACCCGCAGCACGTTTTGGGACTCATTCATCACTTATTACCTCATTAAGTACAATACCATTGGAAATACATTTTGTAAAGTTCAATTTATATTCCTTTTAAATGTTAACTTAAGTTGAAAATGATGCTGTTGCTGCTTCCTGTTGACAAGACAATTTGGATAAATAGTCCCAATGTCAAAACACAGTTTTAACATGTCCAAATCAATAACCAATATGCAGAAACAGTTAGTGATATATTGAAAACCTAAATAGAAAATGTTATGCCTACCGATACATGTGAAACAATAGTAATCATATTACTGTTATATTTTAAAATAACACCTTTTAAACTGCACACACACCAAAAACACTTCTTTTGACAAGTGGCAAGTCATCACTCATATTGATTAGGGGGGAAATCAAGGTTGTACACTGTTGAAACTAACCAAAAAACCATGGCAACTGGAGATATGTATTACTGGTTAGAGGACAACATGTAGAGGACAGTCAGCTCCATTGGAGTGATGCATAGTCAAAACGGAAAGAGAAACGCAACACTTATTTATCAATCACTCATATTGATATCACATTGCATTCAATAGAATAAGGGGTTCAGAGGAGGCTGGTGGGAGGAACTATAGGAGGGCGGGCTCATTGTAACGGCTGGAATGGAATCAATGGAACTGAGTTCACTGTGTTTGATACCGTTTCAATTCCAGGCATTACAATGAGCCCGTCCTCCTACAGCTCCTCCCACCAGCCTCCTCTTGAACACGTCCTGTTCAAACTAACCTTACTATAAAAACGCACAGAATCTGGGAATAATATTTATATTACTGGTTAGAGTGCAAGTTGTAGAAGACAGCCAGCTGCAATTTGGATTGTTGCAAAAATCGTACTCGTTGACAGTTTGACTCTCAAATCCATGTGTTGGTGTGCGGTCAGCAACTCTTATAGAAAGACCTCCCAGAAATGATCCTTGCCGTTTGAGAATGAAAATAATAGCTGCAACCCCTGACAAAATCAACAGTACAAAACCAAAGATATCGATATGTTTAAAGCAACTAATATTGTGTCATCATGCTAACTGTAAGCTCTTCTACCAACATCACCAATCTGAGGTCAAAGGGATGTGTAAATCTCCCCAATTCCATGCAGTCAAAACGTCAGTTTGTAATGTAGTTACACGTACTGTCCATCGCAGGAGGATGATGGAGGACGGGCTGGTGGTAAGAACTGGGGCAGAATTGGTGGAATGGAATCAAATACATCAAACACATTGGTTTCCATGGTTTCCATGTGTTGGATGCCATTCTATTTGCTCTGTTCCTGCCATTATTATGAGAAATATGCTGCCCACATCATGGACAGTAGCGTAATATAAATTAAATATAAATGAACTAGATATGGCAAAATATAGTAAAGAAAGCAAACTCACAGATTTGTTCAATAATTACATATATTTCCTCATTAGTGTAGCCCTTTACACTCGTGCCCGTATACGGTTTGACAATGGTAGATTCGGGCACTAATAGATTAATAATAAATTGGAACATAGTGGCTGTACAGTAACATGCAAAACATGACGTCAGATCTCTGGCTCTGCTCTGTACGGGCTTTGACTGACAGCCGGTCTAATCAGGCAACTTTTGCAAATATTTTGTTGTCTGAGTAAGGAAAATTCTGTCAATTAAGATGACTCTATGTATTTTTAAAGATGAGATGTTAAGGATTACAATAAATACCGCTTTCATACAAGCAAGCCAAACACCCGTGAATCATATCATAAAACTCATGTCAAATAAAATCAAAGTTTATTTGTCACGTGTGCCGAATACAACAGGTGTAGTAGAGCTTATAGTGAAATGCCGAATACAACAGGTGTAGTAGAGCTTATAGTGAAATGCCGAATACAACAGGTGTAGTAGAGCTTACAGTGAAATGCCGAATACAACAGGTGTAGTAGACCTTACAGTGAAATGCCGAATACAACAGGTGTAGTAGAGCTTATAGTGAAATGCCGAATACAACAGGTGTAGTAGACCTTACAGTGAAATGCCGAATACAACAGGTGTAGTAGAGCTTATAGTGAAATGCCGAATATAACAGGTGTAGTAGAGCTTATAGTGAAATGCCGAATACAACAGGTGTAGTAGAGCTTACAGTGAAATGCCGAATACAACAGGTGTAGAGCTTATAGTGAAATGCCGAATACAACAGGTGTAGTAGAGCTTATAGTGAAATGCCGAATACAACAGGTGTAGAGCTTATAGTGAAATGCCGAATACAACAGGTGTAGTAGAGCTTATAGTGAAATGCCGAATACAACAGGTGTAGTAGAGCTTACAGTGAAATGCCGAATACAACAGGTGTAGAGCTTACAGTGACATGCTTACTTACAGGCTCTAACCAATAGTGCAAAAAAGGTATTAGGTATTAGGTGAACAATAGGTAGGTAAAGAAATAAAACAACAGTAAAAAGACAGGCTATATACAGTAGCGAGATTATAACAGCAGTGAGGCTACATACAGACAGACACCTGTTAGTCAGGCTGATTGAAGTAGTATGTACATGTAGATATGGTTAAAGTGACTATGCATATATGATAAACAGAGAGTAGCATTAGCGTAAAAGGGGTTGGCGTGTGGTTGATGGTGGGACACAATGCAGATAGTCCGGGTAGCCAATGTGCGGGGGCACCCGTTAGTCTGGATAATTGAGGTAGTATGTACATGAATGTATAGCTAAAGTCACTATGCATATATGATAAACAGAGAGTAAGCAGCAGCGTAAAAGACACAATGCAAATAGTCCGGGTTACCTGTTCAGGAGTCATATGGCTTGGGGATAAAAACTGCCATATTCAGTGTCAACGTTTATGATCACTATGTTAGACGTACAGCTACAAGATGACATGACGTCATACCCTGGGTTATCCTGGACAGAATGGTTGTTTATTGTGAAAGAACATTTGCCTTAAAGCCTCATGACTGCTTTCTATGCGCATAAGAATTACCATCTGTTTCTCTGAATTGCATTGTGAAAGCCTAACACTGTAATATCATGTTTTATAACTTAGCTGGGTATATTGGCAATATAGTAAACTTTTAAATGATGCCCACCTGACCCAGATTATGATTTATAATAGAGTTCTCCAATGGAACCCTCTTTGTCTGGAGTAACAGATGACATTCATATTCTATCTCTGTAACTCACTTAGACAATACCTTTGATGACACAGTGGTAGCAATACAATGTTACATTTACAGAAAATACAGAAATGCCAAAGGTGGAGGTGTTGCTGTTTATATTCAGAGCCACATTCCTATAAAGATTAGGGAGGATCTCATGTGAAATACTGTGGAAGTAATATGGCTAGAGGTTCATCTACCTCACCTAAAGCCCATTCTGGTGGGAAGCTGCTATAAACCAAGTGCTAACAGTCAGTATCTGGATAATATGTGTGAAATGCTTGATATTGTACATCGTATGAACAGAGAAGTATATTTTCTGGGTAATTGAAATATTGACTAACTTTCATCAAGTTGCCCACTCAAGAAAACGCTTCAAACTGTAACTAGTGCCTGCAACCTGGTTCAGGGTATCAGTCAACCTACCAGGGTAGTTACAAACAGCACATGTGTCAGGTGCGTGAATGAGGACCCAAAAGCGAATTAACAAACAGAGTTTCTTTAATGATGAACACACGTGGGCTCAGATGGACAGGTAGATTCCGACAGGACAGGACAAGGTTGCAGCAAACACGATGATAGTCTGGTTCAGGCATGAGACACACAAACAAGAATCCGACAAAGACAGGAGCAGAAACAGAGAGAGATATAGGGACCTAATCAGAGGGAAAGAGGGAACAGGTGGGAAAAGGGGTGAATGAGGTAGTCAGAGAAGACAAGGAACAGCTGGGGGAAAGAGGGACAGAAACGGTAACCTAGTACGACCAGCAGAGGGAGACAGGGTGAAAGGAAAGGACAGAAAGACACAACATGACAATACATGACAACATGAATGATATCATCAACATGTATTGATCACATCTTTACTAATGTTGCAGATATTTGTTATAAAGCAGTATCCAGATCCTTTGGATGTAGTGATCACAATATAGTAGCTATATCTAGGAAAACCAAAGTTCCAAAGGCTGGGCCTAATATAGTGTATAAGAGGTCATACAATAGGTTTTGTAGTGATTCCAATGTTGTTGATGTAAAGAATATTTGTTAGTTCGTGGTGTGTATTGAGGAGCAAACAGTCGCTGCACTTGACACACTGCAAATTGAGAAATCATGTGACTAAACTGAATAAAAAGAAGAAGAAACTATACTATGAAACAAAGATAAATGATATAAAGAACGATAGTAAATAGCTTTGGAGCACCTTAAATACATTTTGGGGAAAAAAGGAAAACTCAGGTCCATCATTCATTGAAACAGATTGCTAATTCATCACAAAACCAATTGATATTGCCAAATATTTTAATGATTATTTAATTGCCAAGATGAGCAAACTTAGGCATAACATGCCAGCAACAAACACTACACATCCAAGTATATCTGACCAAATGATGAAAGACAAGAATTGTAATTTTGAATTCCGTAAAGTGAGTGTGCAGGAGTTAAAACATTTTTTATTGTCTATCAACAATGACAAGTCACCTGGGTCTGACAACTTGGATGGAAAATTACTGAGAATAATAGTGGACGATATTGCCACTCCTATTTGCTATATCTTCAATTTAAGCCAACTAGAAAGTGTGTGCGCTCAGGCCTGGAGGGAAGCTAAAGTCATTCCACTACCTAAGAAGAGTAAAGCCCCCTTCACTGGCTCAAATAGCCAACCAATCAGTCTGTTACCAACCCTTAGTAAACTTTTGGGGAAAAATTGTGTTTGATCAGATACAATGCTATTTTACAGTAAAGAAATGAACAACAGACTTTCAGCATGCATATAGGGAAGAATATTCAACAAGCACAGCACTTACACAAATGACTGATGATTGGGCTCAGAGAAATTGATGATAAAAACATTGTGGGGGCTGTTTTGTTAGACTTCAGTGCGGCTTTTGACATTATCGATCATAGTCTGCTATTGGAAAAACGTACGTGGTATGGCTTTACACCCCCTGCTATAATGTGGATAAAGAGTTACCTGTCTAACACAACACAGAGGGTGTTCTTTAATGGAAGCCTCTCCAACATAATCCAGGTAGAATCAGGAATTCCCCAGGGCAGCTGTTTAGGCCCCGTACGTTTTTCAATCTTTACTAACGACGTGCGATTGGCTACTACAGTGACTGAAATGACTGCAACACTTAACAAAGAGCTGCAGTTAGTTTCAGAATGGGTGGCAAGGAATAAGTTAGTCCTAAATTTATTTAAAAAAACTAAAAGCATTGTATTTGGGACAAATCATTCACTAAACCCTAAACCTACAACTCAATCTTGGAATAAATCATATGGATATTGAGCAAGTTGAGGTGACTAAACTGCTTGGTGTAACCTTGGATTGTAAACTGTCATGGTCAAAACATGTAGCTAAGATGGGGAGAAGTATGTCCATAATAAAGTGTTGCTCTGCATTCTTCACAACACTATCAACAAGGCAGGTCCTACAGGCCCTAGTTTTGTCGCACCTGGACTGCTGTTCAATCGTGTGGTCAGGTGCCACAAAGAGGGACTTAGGAAAATTGCAATTGGCTCAGAACAGGGCAGCACGGCTGGCCCTTGGATGTACACAGAGAGCTAATATTAATGACATGCATGTCAATCTCTCCTGGCTCAAAGTGGAGGAGAGATTGACTTCATCACTTCATTGTATTTATGAGAGGTATTGACATGTTGAAAGCACAGAGCAATCTGTTTGAACGACTAGCACACAGCTCAGACACCCCTGCATACCCCACAAGACATGCCACAAGAGGTCTCTCACAGTCCCCAAATCCAGAACAGACTATGGGAGGTACACAGTACAAAATAGAGACATGACTACATGGAACTCTATTCCACATCAGGTAACTGATGCAGCAGTAGAATCAGATTTAATAAACAGGTGGAAATACACCTTATAGAACAGCGGGAACTCTGAAGCAACACAAACAGAGGCACATACACACACATGATAACATACGCACTATACACACACGAACACATGGATTTTGTGTTGTAGATATATGGTAGTGGAGTAGGGGCCTGAGGGTACATACTTAGTGTGTTGTTAATTCTGTTATGAATATATTGTAATCTTTTAAAAATGGTATAACTGCCTTCATTTTGCTGGACCCCAGGAAGAGTAGCTGCTGCCTACAAATACAACGTTTGTTGACGACACGACGGTGGTAGGCCTGATCACTGATGATGATGAGACAGCCCATAGAGAGGAGGTCAGAGACCTGACAGTGTGGTGCCAGGACAACAACCTGTCCTTCAACATGAGCAAGACAAAGGAGCTGATCATGGACTACAAGAAACGGAGGGCCGAGCACGCCACCATCCACATTGACGGGCTGAAGTGGAGCAGGTTGTGAGCTTCAAGTTCCTCGGTGTCCACATCACCAAGGATCTGTCATGGTCCAAACAAACCAACACAGTTGTGAAGAGGGCACGACAACGCCTCTTCCCTCTCAGGAGGCTGAAAAGTGGCAGTAATATAGCCTCTCCTGAAAAAGCCAAACCTTGACCCCAAATAAAAAACTTAAAAAATGAATTGGCCTATATCGAATCTCCCATTCCTCTCTAAATGATTTGAAACAGCTGTTGTTCAGTAACTCACTGCCTCCCCAAGGTCAAATAATGTATACAAAACGCTTCAGTCTGGTTTTAGATCCGAGAACTGAGACTGCACTCATGAAGGTGGTAAATTACCTTTTAATGGTGTCAGACCAAGGCTCTGCATCTGTTCTTCTAGGCCTTAGTGCTGCTTTTGACACCACAGAGCACCACATTCTAATTGGTCGACACAGACAAGTTCTTGCATGGTTTAGATCGTATCTGTCGAAAATATATACGTTTGTGTTTCCTAGCCATCGTGCTTCTACATCTGCATTGCTTGCTTTCTGGGGTTTTAAGTTTGGTTCTGTATAAGCACTTTGTGACAATTGCTAATGTAAAAAGGTCTTTATAAATACATTTGAATGATTGAAAAGATTTGACATTGTCACGTTCTGACCTTAGTTATTTTGTTATGTCTTTGTTTTAAGTATGGTCAGGGCGTGAGTTGGGTGGGTTGTCTATGTTCTTTTTTCTATGATTTGGGATTTCTGTTTTTGGCCTGGTATGGTTCTCAATCAGAGGCAGCTGTCAATCGTTGTCCCTGATTGAGAACCATACTTAGGTAGCCTGGTTGTCCCTGATTGAGAACCATACTTAGGTAGCCTGGTTTCATTTTGAGTTGTTGGTGTTTATTTTCTGTTCTGTGTTTTGTTTCACCGTTCAGGACGGTTCGTTATGTGGATTTATTGTTTTGTATTTAAATGTATTTATAAAGCTCTTCTTACATCAGCTGATGTCTCAAAGTGCTGTTCAGAAACCCAGCCTAAAACCACAAACAGCAAGCAATGCAGGTGTACAAGCACCAAGCATGTGACAAACAAAATGTGATTTGATTTTCTATGTTTTCAGAAGATGGGCAGGGACTCTGCTGTCCTAGCTTCAGGGGGAAGATGGACAGGGCCGCTACTGTCGTAGCTTCAGGGGGAAGATGGGCAGGGACTCTGCTGTCCTAGCTTCAGGGGGAAGATGGACAGGGACTCTGCTGTCCTAGCTTCAGGGGGAAGATGGACAGGGACTCTGCTGTCCTAGCTTCAGGGGGGAAGATGGGCAGGGACTCTGCTGTCCTAGCTTCAGGGGGAAGATGGGCAGGGACTCTGCTGTCCTAGCATCAAGGGGAAGATGGGCAGGGACTCTGCTGTCCTAGCATCAGGGGGAAGATGGGCAGGGACTCTGCTGTCCTAGCATCAGGGGGAAGATGGGCAGGGACACTGCTGTCCTAGCTTCAGGGGGAAGATGGACAGGGCCGCTGCTGTCCTAGCTTCAGGGGGAAGATGGACAGGGCCGCTGCTGTCCTAGCTTCAGGGGGAAGATGGACAGGGACTCTGCTGTCCAATTTTCAGGAAGGAAGATGGGCAGGGACTCTGCTGTCCTAGCTTCAGGGGGGAAGATGGGCAGGGACTCTGCTGTCCTAGCTTCAGGGGGAAGATGGACAGGGACTCTGCTGTCCAATTTTCAGGGGTGAAGATGGGCAGGGACTCTGCTGTCCTAGCTTCAGGGGGGAAGATGGGCAGGGACTCTGCTGTCCTAGCTTCAGGGGGGAAGATGGGCAGGGACTCTGCTGTCCTAGCTTCAGGGGGGAAGATGGGCAGGGACTCTGCTGTCCTAGCTTCAGGGGGAAGATGGACAGGGCCGCTGCTGTCCTAGCATCAGGGGGAAGATGGACAGGGCCGCTGCTGTCGTAACTTCAGGGGGAAGATGGACAGGGACTCTTCTGTCCTAGCATCAGGGGGAAGATGGGCAGGGACTCTGCTGTCCTAGCTTCAGGGGGAAGTTGGTTTCCCCACTGGGCTGCCAGGACAGAGAACAACTTTGAACTTTTGTGCTGAATGGGAGCTGCCCTCCCTTTGGGTGGGAGGACCAATAGACCAGAGATGGATAAGTTGCAGGGGTTTGATGGCACAAGCGGGGAGCCCAGCCAACAGCGAGTTGCAGTGGTCCAGATGGAAGAGGACAAGTGCCTGGATTAGGACCTGATCCACTTCCTGTGTGAGGGAGGGTCGTACTCTACGGATGTTCCACTTCCTGTGTGAGGGAGGGTCGTACTCTACGGATGTTCCACTTCCTGTGTGAGGTAGGGTCATACTCTATGGATGTTCCTCTTCCTGTGTGAGGGAGGGTCGTACTCTACGGATGTTGTAGAGCTAGAACCTGTAGGACTGAGTCACTGGTTTGATGTTTGTGGAGAACAACAGGGTGTTGTCCAGGGTCACGGCAAAATTCTTTGCACTGTGGGTGGGAGACACAGTGGAGAAGTCTGTGACACCGTGGAGTTGTCAACGGTCTTGGAGCGGGCAGGACTTCCCCGGGAGGAAGGGCAGCTTTGTCTTGTCGAATTGAATAAGGAGACAGAGGAGGTGTTATGATTGTTGTAGAATTGTCTTTAGTTTGATCCACACTACATGATGTTGTCCTATCCCAAAATATGTGTCAGACATGTTGACTGAACTGGCCGGGAGAACTTTGGATTACAGTGTCAAAGTTGAAAACGTCCTCACACATGCAAGCTAGCACACACGCTGACACACGGTGTCACAGACAGTTCATAGTCTTTAGTTAATCAGCTTCTTTTATCCTAATATAGTTAATGGTTGGCCATGGAGGGAGAGAGCTGGTATTGTTCAACTTATTTCATCCTAATATAGTTAATCGTTGACCATGGACAGGGAGAGCTGGTATTACTCTCTCTTGTTTACTTCATGTATTACAGTCCTATCTGAGATACGATACCACAACAGTGGATTTAAGATTTCCTTCTGTAATGGCACGTTAAAATGTATACTATCCAGGAGACGCCCATGTGTGTGTGCTTATGCGCACGCGTGCGCGCGTGTGTGTGTGTGTGTGCATGTGTTTGCGTGCGCGCGTGTGTGTGTGTGCGTGCGTGCATGTGTTTGCGTGCGTGCGTGTGTGTGTGCATTCAGGATTTTGATATTTGACTTGTTGTAAAAGGACAAAGTATTTACAATGGCAGAAGTCGGCTGGAATTAAAAATAATAAAAATAAAAATAAAATATAGGACAAAACTTACATCATGACAAGTGAGACACCACAACAACATAGCAAGGCAGCAACACATGACAACACAGCATGGTAGCAACACAATATGACATTAACATGGTAGCAGCACATGGCACAAACATTATTGGGCAACAGACAACAGCACAAAAGGCAAGAAGGTAGAGACAACAATACATCACGTGACCCATAAATATGACCCGTAACAGATATTTAACTTGTTGTAAAGGGATAAAGTTTGACCCTTAACAGATATTTAACTTGTTGTAAAGGGAGAAAGTTTGACCCTTAACAGATATTTAACTTGTTGTAAAGGGATAAAGTTTGACCCGTGACAGATATTTAACTTGTTGTAAAGGGAGAAAGTTTGACCCGTGACAGATATTTAACTTGTTGTAAAGGGAGAAAGTTTGACCCGTGACAGATATTTAACTTGTTGTAAAGGGATAAAGTTTGACCTGTGACAGATATTTAACTTGTTGTAAAGGGAGAAAGTTTGACCCGTAACAGATATTTAACTTGTTGTAAAGGGAGAAAGTTTGACCCTTAACAGATATTTAACTTGTTGTAAAGGGATAAAGTTTGACCTGTGACAGATATTTAACTTGTTGTAAAGGGATAAAGTTTGACCCGTAACAGATATTTAACTTGTTGTAAAGGGATAAAGTTTGACCCTTAACAAGTTAATCTGCATAATTGTAATTATTTGCCTACCTTCTCATGCCTTTTGCACACAATGTATATATAGACTCCCCTTTTTTCTACTGTGTTATTGACTTGTTAATTGTTTACTCCATGTGTAACTCTGTGTTGTCTGTTCACACTGCTATGCCTTATCTTGGCCAGGTCGCAGTTGTAAATGAGAACTTGTTCTCAACTAGCCTACCTGGTTAAATAAAGGTGAAATAAAAAAAAAATAATAAAAAAAAAAATATTTAACTTGTTGTAAAGGGATAAAGTTTGACCCGTGACAGATATTTAACTTGTTGTAAAGGGATAAAGTTTGACCCGTGACAGATATTTAACTTGTTGTAAAGGGATAAAGTTTGACCCGTGACAGATATTTAACTTGTTGTAAAGGGATAAAGTTTGACCCGTAACAGATATTTAACTTGTTGTAAAGGGATAAAGTTTGACCCGTAACAGATATTTAACTTGTTGTAAAGGGATAAAGTTTGACCCGTAACAGATATTTAACTTGTTGTAAAGGGATAAAGTTTGACCCGTGACAGATATTTAACTTGTTGTAAAGGGATAAAGTTTGAC
Organism: Oncorhynchus mykiss; assembly: GCF_057628025.1. Classification (NCBI taxonomy): domain Eukaryota; kingdom Metazoa; phylum Chordata; class Actinopteri; order Salmoniformes; family Salmonidae; genus Oncorhynchus; species Oncorhynchus mykiss. The sequence goes on along the minus strand of NC_143023.1, from coordinate 103,617,049 downwards.
CCGTGACAGATATTTAACTTGTTGTAAAGGGATAAAGTTTGACCCGTAACAGATATTAACTTGTTGTAAAGGGATAAAGTTTGACCCGTGACAGATATTTAACTTGTTGTAAAGGGATAAAGTTTGACAAGTAACAGATATTTAACTTGTTGTAAAGGGATAAAGTTTGACCCGTGACAGATATTTAACTTGTTGTAAAGGAATAAAGTTTGACCCGTAACAGATATTTAACTTGTTGTAAAGGGATAAAGTTTGACCCTTAACAGATATTTAACTTGTTGTAAAGGGAGAAAGTTTGACCCGTGACAGATATTTAACTTGTTGTAAAGGGAGAAAGTTTGACCCGTGACAGATATTTAACTAGTTGTAAAGGGAGAAAGTTTGACCCGTAACAGATATTTAACTTGTTTTAAAGGGATAAAGTTTGACCTGTGACAGATATTTAACTTGTTGTAAAGGGATAAAGTTTGACCCTTAACAGATATTTAACTTGTTGTAAAGGGATAAAGTTTGACCCTTAACAGATATTTAACTTGTTGTAAAGGGATAAAGTTTGACCCTTAACAGATATTTAACTTGTTTTAAAGGGATAAAGTTTGACCCGTGACAGATATTTAACTTGTTGTAAAGGGATAAAGTTTGACCCTTAACAGATATTTAACTTGTTGTAAAGGGATAAAGTTTGACCCTTAACAGATATTTAACTTGTTGTAAAGGGAGAAAGTTTGACCCTTAACAGATATTTAACTTGTTGTAAAGGGATAAAGTTTGACCCGTAACAGATATTTAACTTGTTGTAAAGGGAGAAAGTTTGACCCTTAACAGATATTTAACTTGTTGTAAAGGGATAAAGTTTGACCCTTAACAGATATTTAACTTGTTGTAAAGGGATAAAGTTTGACCCGTAACAGATATTTAACTTGTTGTAAAGGGATAAAGTTTGACCTGTGACAGATATTTAACTTGTTGTAAAGGGAGAAAGTTTGACCCGTAACAGATATTTAACTTGTTGTAAAGGGATAAAGTTTGACCTGTGACAGATATTTAACTTGTTGTAAAGGGAGAAAGTTTGACCCGTAACAGATATTTAACTTGTTGTAAAGGGATAAAGTTTGACCCTTAACAGATATTTAACTTGTTGTAAAGGGAGAAAGTTTGACCCGTAACAGATATTTAACTTGTTGTAAAGGGATAAAGTTTGACCCGTAACAGATATTTAACTTGTTGTAAAGGGATAAAGTTTGACCCTTAACAGATATTTAACTTGTTGTAAAGGGAGAAAGTTTGACCCGTAACAGATATTTAACTTGTTGTAAAGGGAGAAAGTTTGACCCGTAACAGATATTTAACTTGTTGTAAAGGGATAAAGTTTGACCCGTGACAGATATTTAACTTGTTGTAAAGGGAGAGAGTTTGACCCGTGACAGATATTTAACTTGTTGTAAAGGGATAAAGTTTGACCCGTAACAGATATTTAACTTGTTGTAAAGGGATAAAGTTTGACCCGTAACAGATATTTAACTTGTTGTAAAGGGATAAAGTTTGACCCGTAACAGATATTTAACTTGTTGTAAAGGGATAAAGTTTGACCCTTAACAGATATTTAAGTTGTTGTAAAGGGAGAAAGTTTGACCCGTAACAGATATTTAACTTGTTGTAAAGGGATAAAGTTTGACCCGTAACAGATATTTAACTTGTTGTAAAGGGATAAAGTTTGACCCGTGACAGATATTTAACTTGTTGTAAAGGGAGAGAGTTTGACCCGTGACAGATATTTAACTTGTTGTAAAGGGATAAAGTTTGACCCGTAACAGATATTTAACTTGTTGTAAAGGGATAAAGTTTGACCCGTGACAGATATTTAACTTGTTGTAAAGGGAGAAAGTTTGACCCGTGACAGATATTTAACTTGTTGTAAAGGGAAAAAGTTTGACCCTTAACAGATATTTAACTTGTTGTAAAGGGAGAAAGTTTGACCCGTGACAGATATTTAACTTGTTGTAAAGGGATAAAGTTTGACCCGTGACAGATATTTATGCCTATCTTTTTATTCAAAGAATGAAATAAGAATGAAAACAATATCTACTGTCTTGATAAGAAATGGGTTACCTCATTCTTCATATGTACACTACCGGTCAAAAGTTTTAGAACACCTAGCATTCAAGGATTTTTCTTCATTTTTACTATTTTCTACATTGTTAAAAAATAGTGAAGGCGTCAAAACTATGAAATAACACATATGGAATCACTAGTAACAAAAAAGTGTTAAACAAATCAAACAATATTTTACATTTGAGATTCTTCAAATAGCCACCCTTTTCCTGGATGACAGCTTTGCACACTCTTGGCATTCTCTTAACCAGCTTCACCTGGAATGCTTTTCTAACAGTCTTGAAGGAGTTCCCACATATGTTGAGCACTTGTTAGCTGCTTTTCCTTAACTGCAGTCCGACTCATCCCAAACCATCTCAATTAGTTTGAGGTCGGGGGATTGTGGAGGCCAGGTCATCTGACTCAGCACTCCATCACTCTCCTTCTTGGTAAAATAGTCCTTACACAGCCTGGAGGTGTGTTGGGGCATTGTCCTGTTGAAAATGACAAATGACAGTCCCACTAAGCGCAAACCAGGCGGGATGGTGTATCGCTGCAGAATGCTGTGGTAGCCATGCTGGTTAAGTGTGTCTTGAATTCTAAATAAATCACAGACAGTGTCACCAGCAAAGCATCATCACATGTCCTCCTCCATGCTTTACGGTAGGAAATACACATGCAGAGATCATCCATTCACCCAGACCGCGTCACACAAAGACACAGCGGTTGGAACCAAAAATCTCAAATCTCAGACCAAAGGACAAATTTCCACTGGTCTAATGTCCATTGCTCGTGTTTCTTGGCCCAAACAAGTCTCTTCTTATTATTGGTGTCCATTAGTAGTGGTTTCTTTGCAGCAATTTGACCATGAAGGTCTGATTTACAGTCTCATCTGAACCGTTGATGTTGAGATGTGTCTGTTACTTGAACTCCGTGTAGCATTTATTTGGGCTGCAATTTCTGAGGCTGGTAACTTTAATGAACTTATCCTCTGCAGCAGAGGTAACTCTGGGTCTTCCTTTCCTGTGGCAGTCCTCATGAGAGCCAGTTTCATTATAGCGCTTGATTGTTTTTGGGACTACACTTGAAGAAACTTTAAATGTTATTGAAATTTTCCTTATTGACTGACCTTCACGTCTGTCATTTTTCTTTGCTTATTTGAGCTGTTCTTGCCATAATATGGACTTGGTCTTTTACCAAATAGGGCTATCTTCTGTATACAACCCTTACCTGTACCCCTACCTCACAACACAACTGAATGGCTCGAACGCATTAACAAGGAAATAAATTCCACAAATGAACTTTTAAGAAGGCACACCTGTTAACTGAAATGCATTCCAGGTGACTACCTCATGAAGCTGGTTGAGAAAATGCCAAGAGTGTGCAAAGCGGTCATCCAGGCAAAGGGTGGCTATTTGAAGAATCTCAAATATAAAATGTATTTTGATTTGTTTAACACTTTTTTGGTTACTATATGATTCCATATGTGTTATTTGGGGGAGTGTCACAAGTCCGACCGAGGGTGGCTCCCCTTCCCGGTCGGGTGGCGCTCGACGGTTGTCGTCGCCGGCCTATTAGCTGCCACTGATCGTCTTTCCTCCCCCTCCTTGTATGTTTATTGTTAGCACCTGTTAGTGAATCATTAGTTGGGCATTATTCTTTGTGCGGGATTAATTATTGTGACCTTCGGTTCTGTAGTAGAGGAACGTGTTTGTTCCTGGTCGTGTATTCTGTTGTACTATTTTCGTCCCTCGTGTTTGGGGCATTTTGGTTTTGAGCACCCTGTGGTGCGTTTGTGCATTAAAGAGCACAGCATTGCACTCTCTGTTTCCTGCGTCTGACTCCACACCCACGACACCCGGAGCGTTACAGGGAGGCAGGTAGCCTAGTGGTTAGAGCGTTGGGCCAGTAACCGAAAGGTACTGACCCTGTCGTTCTGCCCCTGAACAAGGCAGTTAAACCCACTGTTCCTAGGCTGTCATTGTAAATAATAATTTGTTCTTTACTGACTTACGTGGTAAAATGTCATAGTTTTGATGTCTTCACTATTATTCTACAATGTAGAAAATAGTTTTAAAAAATAAAGTAAAACCCTTGAATGAGTAGGTGTTCTAAACTTTTCAATGTACTGTCTTGCCTACTTTGTCTACCTAGTGTCTCAAAAAGCTATCTTAGTAGTCTGCAATGTGTTTTTTTGTCAATGAATGTATTATTGTGCAGTGCCACTTTAAAACATATTTCTAACTCTATGTTCTTAATAACTCTCTTTAGCTCTTAGTGTGATTCCTTGATTAGCGACTGAGTTAATGTCTTGACACAGTTGCATCATACTAGTCAAAGTACACATGTTAACACACACACACACACACACACACACACACACACACACACACAGTCTATCCTGAGGGATGGTACCAGTGTTGTCTAGACTAGTTGGTCTTCTGTCAGCCCTTTGGGAAAAAGGTGTGTGCTTGAGTGCGTGTGTGACCGTCTGTCCATGCGTGTGTGTGTCTGTGGGTGTGTGTGTGTGTGTGTGTGTATTTACATATCCTTGCATCCGTGTGTCTGTCTTCCGCCAGTCCCCCTGGACTGCTGAGTATAGGGATGAGCACAAGGAGAAGGGAAGCTGTCAGTCCCTTCAGAGAACTCTCTAGCATCTCGCCCAACTCCAGTTACCATGGTACCAAACCCTGAGGGCCAACCTCCAGTTACCATGGTACCAAACCCTGAGGGCCAACCAACACAATGCATGACCCACTGAGAACCCTGGGGGGGGTGTTCCAAATGGAACCCTTTTCCCTTTATAGTGCACAACTTTAGACCAGGGTCCATGGGGAACAGGGTGCCATTTGGGACACATCTATGAGGTAGCCTCATTACACAACATTGAAATGATAGTACCCTTACCCTCTTCATTCACCAGCAAGAACATACCACTTATACAATGCCATACATTTTATTGTATTTAACTAGGCAAGTCAGTTAAGAACAAATTCTTATTTACATTGACGGCCTACCCGTCTATTTTTGTTTGAAATGTGCTGGGGAAACAGACACTACCTTCTTCAAAAGGTTGTGCAAAACTAGGATAAAAAGCACACTGGTGATCTTGATGGCGTTTCATTTCATGGAGTTTATTGTACTGAGGTTTCAGTCTCAATAGACGTTCTAGCAACGCGCATGCCCCGCCCACTTGAGGATCTGTCTTTTTCAGCCATCTATTTCCTGTTTGAGGGGTGTTTGTCAGCCATCTATTTCCTGTTTGAGGGCTGTTTTTCAGCCATCTATTTCCTGTTTGAGGGGTGTTTGTCAGCCATCTATTTCCTGTTTGAGGGGTGTTTTTCAGCCATCTATTTCCTGTTTGAGGGGTGTTTGTCAGCCATCTATTTCCTGTTTGAGGGGTGTTTTTCAGCCATCTATTTCCTGTTTGAGGGGTGTTTGTCAGCCATCTATTTCCTGTTTGAGGGCTGTTTTTCAGCCATCTATTTCCTGTTTGAGAGGTGTTTTTCAGCCATCTATTTCCTGTTTGAGGGGTGTTTGTCAGCCATCTATTTCCTGTTTGAGGGCTGTTTTTCAGCCATCTATTTCCTGTTTGAGGGCTGTTTTTCAGCCATCTATTTCCTGTTTGAGGGGTGTTTGTCAGCCATCTATTTCCTGTTTGAGGGGTGTTTGTCAGCCATCTATTTCCTGTTTGAGGGGTGTTTTTCAGCCATCTATTTCCTGTTTGAGGGGTGTTTGTCAGCCATCTATTTCCTGTGTTTGAGAGGTGTTTTCAGCCATCTATTTCCTGTGTTTAAGAGGTGTTTTTCAGCCATCTATTTCCTGTGTTTGAGGGGTGTTTTTCAGCCATCTATTTCCAGTGTTTGAGAGGTGTTTTTCAGCTGTCTATTTCCTGTGTTTGAGAGGTGTTTTTCAGCCATCTATTTCCTGTGTTTGAGGGGTGTTTTTCAGCCATCTATTTCCTGTGTTTGAGGGGTGTTTTTCAGCCATCTATTTCCTGTGTTTGAGAGGTGTTTTTCAGCCATCTATTTCCTGTGTTTAAGAGGTGTTTTTCAGCCATCTATTTCCTGTGTTTGAGGGGTGTTTTTCAGCCATCTATTTCCTGTGTTTAAGAGGTGTTTTTCAGCCATCTATTTCCTGTGTTTGAGGGGTGTTTTTCAGCCATCTATTTCCTGTGTTTGAGAGGTGTTTTTCAGCTGTCTATTTCCTGTGTTTGAGAGGTGTTTTTCAGCCATCTATTTCCTGTGTTTGAGGGGTGTTTTTCAGCCATCTATTTCCTGTGTTTGAGGGGTGTTTTTCAGCCATCTATTTCCTGTGTTTGAGAGGTGTTTTTCAGCCATCTATTTCCTGTGTTTGAGGGGTGTTTTTCAGCCATCTATTTCCTGTGTTTGAGGGGTGTTTTTCAGCCATCTATTTCCTGTGTTTGAGGGGTGTTTTTCAGCCATCTATTTCCTGTGTTTGAGGGGTGTTTTTCAGCCATCTATTTCCTGTGTTTGAGGGGTGTTTTTCAGCCATCTATTTCCTGTGTTTGAGGGGTGTTTTTCAGCCATCTATTTCCTGTGTTTGAGGGGTGTTTTTCAGCCATCTATTTCCTGTGTTTGAGGGGTGTTTTTCAGCCATCTATTTCCTGTGTTTGAGGGGTGTTTTTCAGCCATCTATTTCCTGTGTTTGAGAGGTGTTTTTCATGGGTATTTTGAAGGGTGTTCATTTTTTGTGGAATTGAAAAAAGTAAATATACAGTTGAAATGTTTACAAATGAGATGCGCTGAAAGAAAGCAGATAGAAAGGCTGCCTGGAGGCCAGTAGACAGATCCTCCACTTTAACATACATGTATTCATATATGCAAATATGCCTGTTGTATTTATGCAAATGTAGCACACATAAATCAAATATATTTTATCACAAAATATAACAAAATACTTTATACAGTAGGAACATGTATATACTGTATGAGTGCATTCTATAAAACAATAGAGAAGTTTTACAATAAATGTAATACCTGAATACTACTGGGAGGGCTCTGCTGTGCTCTCCTTTAGTACAACAAGAGGATTCTCTTACATGTATAATGGCTGAAACTAAACCAAATTAAATCACATTTTATTGGTCACATACACATTTTTAGCAGATGTCATTTATTTGACCATGCTGGTCATTTATGAACATTTGAACATCTTGGCCATGTTCTGTTATAATCTCCACCCGGCACAGCCAGAAGAGGACTGGCCACCCCACATAGCCTGGTTCCTCTAGGTTTCTTCCTAGGTTTTGGCCTTTCTAGGGAGTTTTTCCTAGCCACCGTGCTTCTACACCTGCATTGCTTGCTGTTTGGGGTTTTAGGCTGGGTTTCTGTACAGCACTTTGAGATATCAGCTGATGTAAGAAGGGCTATATAAATACATTTGATTTGATTTGATGTCTTTGCAGGTGTAGTTTATTCAGCCTTCTAAGGTTGAAGAAGCGCTGTTGCGCCTTCTTCAACACACTGTCTGTGTGGGTGGACCATTTCAGATCGTTGGTGATGTGCACACCAAGGAACTTCAAGCTTTCCACCTGCTCCACTGCTGTCCCATTGATGTGGATAGGGGCATGCTTCCTCTGCTCTTTCCTGAAGTCCACAATCAGCTCCTTTGTTTTGTCAACATTGAGTGAGAGGGTATTTTCCTGGCACCCCATAGGGACTGGGATATGTTCCGCGTAGCCTCTAAGAATAACATTGAGGAATACACTGACACGGTGACTGAGTTTATCAGGAAGTGAACAGGAAATGTTCTACCCACTGTGACTATTAAAACCTACCCTACCCTAGAAACCGTGGATAGATGGCAGCATTCGTGCAAAACTGAAAGTGCGAACCACCCCAATTACCCATGGAAAGGTGACTGGGAGTTTGGCCAAATACAAACAGTGTAGTTATTCCTTCCACAAGGTAATCAAACAGACAAATGTCAGTATAGAGACAAAGTGGAGTTGCAATTCAACGGCTCAGACACGAGACATATGTGGCAGGGACTCCAGACAGTCACGGATTACAAAGGGAAAGCCAGCCACGTCGCGGACTCCGACGTCTTGCTCCCGGACAAGCTAAACACCTTCGCCCGCTTTAAGGATAACACAGTGCCACCGACACGGCCTGCTACCAAGGAGTGTGGGCTCTCCTTCTCCGTGGCTGATGTGAGTAAGACATTTAAGCATGTTAACCCTCGCAAGGCTGCTGGCCCTGACGGCATCTCTAGCTGCATCCTCAGAGCATGTGCAGACCAGATGGCTGGAGTGTTGACGGACGTAATCAATCTCTCCCTATCCCAATCTGCTGTCCCCACTTGCTTCAAGATGTCCACCATTGTTCCTGTACCCAAGAAGGTAACTGAACTAAATGACTATCACCCCGTAGCACTCACGTCTGTCATCATGAAGTGCTTTGAGAGACTAGTTAAGGATCATATCACCTCTTCCTTGCCTGACACCCTAGACCCACTTCCATTTGCTTACAGCCCCAATAGATCCACAGACGATGCAACAGCCATCGCACTGCACACTGCCCTATCCCATCTGGACAAGAGGAATACCTATGTAAGAATGCTGTTCATTGACTATAGCTCAGCATTCAACACCATAGTACCCTCCAAGATCATCATTAATCTTGGGGCCCTGGGTCTGAACCCCGCGCTGTGCAAGTGGGTCCTGAACTTCCTGATGGGCTGCCCCCAGGTGGTAAAGATAGGAAACAACACCTCCACTTCGCTGATCCTCAACACAGGGGCCCCACAAAGGTGCATGCTCAGCCCCCTCCTGTACTCCTTGTTCACCCATGACGGCATGGCCACGCACGCCTCCAACTCAATCATAAAGTTTGCAGATGGCACAACAGTAGGCCTGATTACCAATAGGAAAGTGTTTTTGAGGGGATTGTAAATGGACTGTTTCTCCATGTAACCCACATACACATCAGCATAGTTAGGAGCCATGGGGGATCCCATAGCAGTACCCTTTGTCTGAATAAAGAAATAATTTAGAAACATGAAGTAGTTGTGTGTGAGTACTTTTTGTATGTGGGTTACATGGAAAAACAGTCCATTTTTAATCCTCTCAAAAATGTTTTCTTGCCTAACATCATTATATGGAAACGGTATATTGATGATATTTTTGTTCTATGGAGGGGTGATGCCAAACAGCTCCAGGCATTCAATGCGTTTCTTAACTCCTGTTCTGAGCATCTAAGATTTACTATGTAATCTGAAGCACGTCAAATCAGTTTCCTTGATCTTCTGATCTTGTGTGAAGATAATGTTCTATACACTGATCTTTACAGGAAACCTACTGATCATAACAGTTTGTTGAGGGCTGATAGTTGTCACCAGCTTCCCCTGAAAAACAGTTTGCCCTACAGCCAATTCTGCTGAATCAAACGAATTTGCAAAAATCAATCACATTTCGACAGAAATGTGGCTGAGAAGCAAAGAAAATTAAAGGAGAGGGGCTACAAAAATGGTCAGATTAATACAGCAGTTGAGAGAATTCGAAAAACAAACCAAGACATGATCTTTTTCAAGGACAGTCTCGCAAAAAATAAACATTATTGCATTCTACCCTCTATTCAAAGTGCTTTGAACAAATTAAGAGAATTGTTCAAACATTGGCACATTCTAAGATCCGATGACAGTCTCGGTAATGTGTTTTCGGACCCTCCCTTGGTGGTATTCTCTCGGGGCAGAAATCTCAGAGATCCATTGGTAAACTCTGATTTACCATCCCAAGATATCCCTGCACAAAGTCTATTTGCGCCCCTACTGGATGGAAACTACAAGTGTAATGGCTGTCCTCAATGCAATGACACTTATAAATATAGATCCTTCAAACACCCCCAAACAGGGAAGCAGATCCCAATCAAAGGTGTTATCACTTGTTCCACTAAGGCAGTTATAACTTGTCCTTAAAAATGATGTGGGTAAAACAAAGCATTGTAGCACCATTAAGTGCAAAACCCGACTTACCCAGTTGCGGCCCACTTTTTGGAAGTGAACCACCCGATTTCGTCCACACGTTATATCGGCATTGAACGTGTCACCCTCCCTAGGAGAGGGGGTGACCGCTACGATTTATTGTTAAAACGAGAAGCTGCCTGGATCTTTAATTTAAAAACCCTTGCTCGTCTCGGTCTCAAGGTAGACTTTGATCTGAAGCCATTCTTGTGATTATTGTGATTTTGCTATTGTAAATGTCTGTAGGCTTATGTAGCCAAATTGTTTCTATAATCGTATGCTATCCATTCATGTTTTTGGTATGTTATTTTTTATATCTGAGAATTAACCAATGATATCAGGCCACATCTGACCATGATTACAGACAACTGTGTGTGTCCTTTGACACTATATAAACTAGTCACCCCGCAGTGTTTGTCATTATATCCTGATGAAGACATCTGGTCTGTTGAAACTTTGTATATTAGGTTATTCAATTATTGCATCTGAGCTCTTAGAGCGTGCGGCTCTTCTTTAAATGTTCAAGGCTAGACATATAGAACAATATAACACTGCCAGTGGGAGTGGCAGGCTAGACATATAGATCATAGACAGCCAGTGGGAGTGGCAGGCTAGACATATAGAACATAGACAGCCAGTGGGAGGGGCAGGCTAGACATATAGAACAATATAACACAGCCAGTGGGAGTGGCAGGCTAGACATATAGAACAATATAACACTGCCAGTGGGAGTGGCAGGCTAGACATATAGAACAATATAACACAGCCAGTGGGAGTGGCAGGCTAGACATATAGAACAATATAACACTGCCAGTGGGAGTGGCAGGCTAGACATATAGATCATAGACAGCCAGTGGGAGTGGCAGGCTAGACATATAGAACAATATAACACTGCCAGTGGGAGTGGCAGGCTAGACATATAGATCATAGACAGCCAGTGGGAGGGGCAGGCTAGACATATAGAACAATATAACACTGCCAGTGGGAGTGGCAGGCTAGACATATAGAACAATATAACACTGCCAGTGGGAGTGGCAGGCTAGACATATAGAACAATATAACACAGCCAGTGGGAGTGGCAGGCTAGACATATAGAACAATATAACACTGCCAGTGGGAGTGGCAGGCTAGACATATAGATCATAGACAGCCAGTGGGAGTGGCAGGCTAGACATATAGAACAGTATAACACTGCCAGTGGGAGTGGCAGGCTAGACATATAGATCATATACAGCCAGTGGAAGTGGCAGGCTAGACATATAGAACATAGACAGCCAGTGGGAGTGGCAGGCTAGACATATAGATCATAGACAGCCAGTGGGAGTGGCAGGCTAGACATATAGATCATATACAGCCAGTGGAAGTGGCAGGCTAGACATATAGAACATAGACAGCCAGTAGGAGTGGCAGGCTAGACACATAGAACATAGACAGCCAGTGGGAGTGGCAGGCTAGACATATAGATCATAGACAGCCAGTGGGAGTGGCAGGCTAGACATATAGATCATAGACAGCCAGTGGGAGTGGCAGGCTAGACATATAGATCATAGACAGCCAGTGGGAGTGGCAGGCAAGACACATAGAACATAGACAGCCAGTGGGAGTGGCAGGCTAGACATATAGAGCAATATAACACAGCCAGTGGGAGTGGCAGGCTAGACATATAGATCATAGACAGCCAGTGGGAGTGGCAGGCTAGACATATAGATCATAGACAGCCAGTGGGAGTGGCAGGCTAGACATATAGAACAATATAACACAGCCAGTGGGAGTGGCAGGCTAGACATATAGATCATAGACAGCCAATGGGAGTGGCAGGCTAGACATATAGAACAATAGAACACAGCCAGTGGGAGTGGCAGGCTAGACATATAGATCATAGACAGCCAGTGGGAGTGGCAGGCTAGACATATAGATCATAGACAGCCAGTGGGAGTGGCAGGCTAGACATATAGAACATAGACAGCCAGTGGGACAGCCAGTGGGAGTGGCAGGCTAGACATATAGATCATAGACAGCCAGTGGGAGTGGCAGGCTAGACATATAGAACAATATAACACAGCCAGTGGGAGTGGCAGGCTAGACATATAGATCATAGACAGCCAGTGGGAGTGGCAGGCTAGACATATAGATCATAGACAGCCAGTGGGAGTGGCAGGCTAGACATATAGATCATAGACAGCCAGTGGGAGGGGCAGGCTAGACATATAGAACAATATAACACAGCCAGTGTGAGTGGCAGGCTAGACATATAGATCATAGACTGCCAGTGGGAGTGGCAGGCTAGACATATAGAACAATATAACACAGCCAGTGGGAGTGGCAGGCTAGACATATAGATCATAGACAGCCAGTGGGAGTGGCAGGCTAGACATATAGAACAATATAACACAGCCAGTGGGAGTGGCAGGCTAGACATATAGATCATAGACAGCCAGTGGGAGTGGCAGGCTAGACATATAGATCATAGACAGCCAGTGGGAGTGGCAGGCTAGACATATAGAACAATATAACACAGCCAGTGGGAGTGGCAGGCTAGACATATAGATCATAGACAGCCAGTGGGAGTGGCAGGCTAGACATATAGATCATAGACAGCCAGTGGGAGTGGCAGGCTAGACATATAGATCATAGACAGCCAGTGGGAGGGGCAGGCTAGACATATAGAACAATATAACACAGCCAGTGTGAGTGGCAGGCTAGACATATAGATCATAGACTGCCAGTGGGAGTGGCAGGCTAGACATATAGAACAATATAACACAGCCAGTGGGAGTGGCAGGCTAGACATATAGATCATAGACAGCCAGTGGGAGTGGCAGGCTAGACATATAGAACAATATAACACAGCCAGTGGGAGTGGCAGGCTAGACATATAGATCATAGACAGCCAGTGGGAGTGGCAGGCTAGACATATAGATCATAGACAGCCAGTGGGAGTGGCAGGCTAGACATATAGAACAATATAACACAGCCAGTGGGAGTGGCAGGCTAGACATATAGATCATAGACAGCCAGTGGGAGTGGCAGGCTAGACATATAGATCATAGACAGCCAGTGGGAGTGGCAGGCTAGACATATAGATCATAGACAGACAGTGGGAGTGGCAGGCTAGACATATAGAACAATATAACACAGCCAGTGGGAGTGACAGTCTAGACATATAGATCATAGACAGCCAGTGGGAGTGGCAGGCTAGACATATAGATCATAGACAGCCAGTGGGAGTGGCAGGCTAGACATATAGATCATAGACAGCCAGTGGGAGTGACAGGCTAGACATATAGAACAATATAACACAGCCAGTGGGAGTGGCAGGCTAGACATATAGATCATAGACAGCCAGTGGGAGTGGCAGGCTAGACATATAGATCATAGACAGCCAGTGGGAGTGACAGGCTAGACATATAGAACAATATAACACAGCCAGTGGGAGTGGCAGGCTAGACATATAGATCATAGACAGCCAGTGGGAGTGGCAGGCTAGACATATAGAACATAGACAGCCTACAGTAATATTAATTATGTTAGATCATCCTGTTATTGGAACACAGACTTATATAAGGGTATTTTGTGGATTACCAACTGTTTAAAAAGTAATATTTATTCGCAATATTTCAAATCAAATTTAATTTGTCACATGCGCCGAATACAACAAGTTTAGAATTGAAATGCTTACTTACAGGCCCTTATTAACCAACAGTGCAGTTCAAGAAGAAGAAAATGTTTACTAAGTAGGCTAAAATAAAAAGTAATAATAAAAAGTAACACAATAAATATAACGAGGCTATACACAGGGGGCACCGGTACTGAGTCAGCGTGCGGGGGTACAGGCTAGTTGAGGTAATCTGTTCATTAATTGTTTTATGAATTGTTCAGCAGTGCTATGGCATGGGGGTAGAAGCTGTTGTGGTTTTGTTGTGCCCTCTTCACGACTGTCTTGGTATGTTTGGACCATGATAGTTCGTTGGTGATGTGAACACCAAGGAACTTGAAATTCTCGACCTGCTCCACCACAGCCCAGTCGATGTTAATGGGGGACTGTTCGGCCCTCCTTTTCCCTGTAGTCCACGATCAGCTCCTTTGTCTTTCTCACATTGAGGGAGAGGTTGTTGTCCTGGCACCACACTGCCAGTTCCCTTACCTTATCCCCATAGGCCGTCTCATCGTTGTCGGTGCTCAGGCCTACCACTCTTGTGTCGTCAGCAATCTTAATGATGGTGTTGGAGTCATGTTTGGCCACTCAGTCGTGGGTGAACAGGGAGTACAGGAAGGGACTGAGCATGTACCCCTGAAGGGCCCCAGTGTTGAGGATCAGCATGGCAGACGTGTTGTTGCCTACCCTTACAATCTGGGGGTGACCCGTCAGGAAGTCCAGGATCCAGTTGCAGAGGGAGGTGTTTAGTCTCAGAGTCCTTAGCTTAGTGATGAGCTTTGTGGGCACTATGGTGTTGAACGCTGAGCTGTAGTCAATGAACAGCATTCTCACATAGGTGTTCCTTTTGTCCAGGTGGAAAAGGCCAGTGTGGAGTGTGATTGAGATTGTGTCATCTGTGGATCTGTTGAGGCGGTAGCGAATTGGAGTGGGTCTAGGGTGTCCGGGAGGATGGTGTGGATGTGAGCCATGACCAGCCTTTCAAAGCACTTCATGGCTACTGACGTGAGTGCTACGAGGCAGTAATCATTTAGACAGGTTACCTTCGCTTCCTTGGGCACAGGGACTATGGTGGTCTGCTTGAAACATGTAGCTATTACAGACTCGGTCAGGGAGAGGCTGACAATGTCAGTGAAGACATTTGATAATTGGTCCGCGCATTCTTTGAGTACACGTCCTGGTAATCCGTCTGGCCCAGCGGCTTTGTGAATGTTGACCTGTTTAAAGTTTTTATTCACATCGGCTACCAAGAGCGTTATCACACAGTGATCCAGAACAGCTGGTGATCTCGTGAATGCTTCAGCGTTGCTTGCCTCGAAGTGAGCATTAAAGGCATTTAGCTCGTCTGGTAGGCTCGTGTCACTGGGCAGCTCGAGTCTGGGTTTCCCTTTGTAGTCCATAATAGTTTTCAAGCCCTGCCACATCCGACGAGCGTCAGAGCCGGTGTAGTAGGAGTCAATCTTAATCCTGTATTGACGCTTTGCTTGTTTGATAGTTCATCTGAGGGCATAGTGGGATTTCTTATAAACATCTGGATTAGTCTCCCGCTCCTTGAAAGCGGCAGCTCTAGCTTTTAGCTCGATGCGGATGTTGCCTGTAATCCATGGCTTCTGGTTGGGATATGTACGTACAGTCATTGTGGGGATGACGTCATCGATGCACTTATTAATGAGGCCGGTGACTGAGGTGGTGTACTACACAATGCCATTGGATGAATCCTCTAACATATTCCAGTCTGTGCTAGCCAAACAGTCCTGTAGTGTAGCATCCGCGTCATCTGACCACTTCCGTATTGAGCCAGTCATTGGTACTTCCTGCTTTAGTTTTTGTTTGTCAGGAGGATATAATTATGGTCAGATTTACCAAATGGAGGGTGGGGGAGACCTTTGTATGCATCTCTGTGTGTGGAGTAAAGGTGGTCTAGGATTTCTTTTTTCTGGTTGCACATGTGACATGCTGGTAAAAATGTGTTAAAACTGATTTAAGTTTGCCTGCATTAAAGTCCCCGGCCACTAAGAGAGCCGCTTCCTTATAGAGTATTTATTGATGGTTCATATCTTCCATCAGTTTAGAGCATCAATCGACATCCATTCTATTCAAGTGCATCCCTTCTGATGGGGTTCAACGGTAAGAGTTATGCTATAGGGTATCGTATAGCTTGGGAGAGGGGAGGCTGGATGTGTGTGTGTGTGTGTGTGTGTGTGTGTGTGTGTGTGTGTGTGTGTGTGTGTGTGTGTGTGTGTGTGTGTGTGTGTGTGTGTGTGTGTATAAACAGACATGAGGTGGCATCACCCTAGAGGGAATGCAGCGCTGTCAATCAAAATCTTGACAATAATACCATAATTACCCCCCAGGGTGTTTCAGATGGAGCTTTCTGCGTCCCAAATGGCACCCAACTCCCTATATAGTGCACTGCTTTTGCCTGATGGGCCCTGGTCAAAAGTAGTGCACTATATAGGACAGAGAATGTATTGACAACTAACTAGAACGTGATGTACCTTGGGGTTGCCGGTTCTTGTGCCTCGTTTCATCCCTTTCTGTCTAAAATCATCCTCATCATCACCAATCATGGAAGAGGTACATAAATGATGTCTTTGTGCTCTGAGAAGGAAATCAGCATGACCTAAACTCTGCTCTGAGAAGGAAGTCAGCAGGAATGAAATCCAAAGTCTGCGGAATAAGAGCTGTGAATGGAGACTGATGAGAGAAAAATAAACTCTCTGGACTTATAGATCATTAAAGAGAACTAGATGGTAACTTGACAAGTAAAGTTGTGGGGCTATCTAAAGCTCATTAAAAGTATTTGTGGTACAGTTTTACTTTACTATATAAAGCAAAGCAGTTAAATACATTATAGTCAAAGTTAAATCTAGTAAAATAATTGATCTGATTACTTTGATAGACTACTATGTCAACATTATTACTTTGGATTGTGGGCAGATTTGATTTGATTTGATTTGAGTTACATCCCAAAAATGTCTAAACTACAGTTGTTGCCTGTGAAAACTGATAGAAGAAAAATAGGACAAAGAGATATTCTGTCAGGAGATGGGAATAAAAGGTAGGATCATGTGGATAACACTTGTAGGAAAACAAAGCAACTCTGAGTCAATCATGCTGTGTGTTTCAGATAAATAGATGCACCATTTACTTTTGAAAAATGTTCAGTGTGAATAAAGTATGATTTTAGTTGAATGATGACGTGACCAAGCGGCGTGGTAAGGAAGAACGTGGGAGGAGCTCCTGGATCGCCTGCCCTGGGAGAAGGTAGAAGCAGAGAGGAAGGCGAAGGCAACATGTTACGGATACAGTTATCCTATGTGTGTATCCTGTGTGTGTGTGTTTCTTTTCTCTCCTTCTCCCCTCACAGGTGAAAATCATCACTCCCCAATCAGTCAACAATCAATCCTCAATCAGAAGACACACCTCCTGTTTCCTACCCTATCACAGTTCCTTCCCCATGGTTTAAAAACCCCATCATTTGTTTGCTCTGGAGCTCAATCTCTTTGTAAATGCCATGTTTGTAGACCTCTGTGTTTCACTCGCGCTCTGTGTCTTAACCTCTCTTTTGTTTGAGCACCTCCAAATCACTTTCATCTCCTGTGAGTATTGTTTTGGTTCTGGTGTTTGTTTGTTGCTGGTGGGAAAAGGGGGAAACCAAGACAAGTCGCCCATGGGCATACACTACCCGTAGGTGAACTTTGTTAAATACACTAGTTAGAACTGGGCGGACCAACCACTGTATTTTTGGTTGGTTAGTTAGTTAGCTGTTGTTAAAGTAGGCTAGTCTAGCTTAGGGGTGTTTTTGCATATTTATTGTTTCTTTCCTTGGGTCCAGCTCAGCCCCTTTTCCTGCTCCCCCCATTACCGTGTGTTTATAAATAAACCCTGAGTTTGACGGGATTATTTCAGTTGTCGTGGTTATTTCGTTCACACTTGCTTTGTCACAACTATAATTTGCATGAGATATGTTACGGGTCTCATTACCATCCCCCCTAGACTGTCGGGCCAAAAGGGATTCGTAACACAGCAGCTAAAGCAGAGCGGCAGCGTTATGAGGGAACACGGCTAGCAAGGAAGCCCGAGAGGCACTGGGGAGTGTGGCAGAGTCAGGTTGGAGACCTGAGCCAACTCCCCATGGCACGGCGAGCGTCGTACTGGTCAGGCACCATGTTATGCGGTGGAGCACACGGTGTCTCCAGTACGCGTTCTTAGCCCGGTGCTCTACATTCCAGCTCCCCGCATCTGCCGGGCTAGGGTGAGCATCCAGCCAGAACAGGTTGTGCCAGCTCTGCGCTCAAGACTGCCAGTGCGCCTCCACGGCCCAGTGTATCCGGTGCCTCGGCCAAGGAAGAAGCCTCCTGTATGTCTGCCCAGCCTGGTGAGTCCTGTGCCTGCTCCCAGAGCCAGGCCTCCTGTGTGTCTCTCCACTCCAGTGATCCATGGCAAGAAGCCTCCAGTGATGATCCATGGCAAGAAGCCTCCAGTGATGAGCCATGGCAAGAAGCCTCCAGTGATGAGCCATGGCAAGAAGCCTCCAGTGATGAGCCATGGCAAGAAGCCTCCAGTGATGATCCATGGCATGAAGCCTCCAGTGATGATCCATGGCATGAAGCCTCCAGTGATGATCCATGGCATGAAGTCTCCAGTGATGATCCATGGCATGAAGCCTCCAGTGATGATCCATGGCATGAAGCCTCCAGTGATGATCCATGGCATGAAGCCTCCAGTGATGATCCATGGCATGAAGCCTCCAGTGATGATCCACGGCATGAAGCCTCCAGTGATGATCCACGGCATGAAGCCTCCAGTGATGATCCACGGCATGAAGCCTCCAGTGATGATCCACGGCAAAAAGCCTCCAGTGATGATCCACGGCAAAAAGCCTCCAGTGATGATCCACGGCAAAAAGCCTCCAGTGATGATCCATGGCAAGAAGCCTCCAGTGATGAGCCATGGCAAGAAGCCTCCAGTGATGAGCCATGGCAAGAAGCCTCCAGTGATGATCCATGGCAAGAAGCCTCAAGTGATGATCCATGGCATGAAGCCTCCAGCGACGTCCTCCAGCCCGGAGCCTCCAGCGACGTCCTCCAGCCCGGAGCCTCCAGCGACGTCCTCCAGCCCGGAGCCTCCAGCGACGTCCTCCAGCCCGGAGCCTCCAGCGACGTCCTCCAGCCCGGAGCCTCCAGCGACGTCCTCCAGCCCGGAGCCTCCAGCGACGTCCTCCAGCCCGGAGCCTCCAGCGACGTCCTCCAGCCCGGAGCCTCTAGCGACGTCCTCCAGTCCGGAGCCTCCAGCGACGTCCTCCAGTCCCGAGCCTCCAGAGACGGCCTCCAGTCCGGGGCCCGCAGCGAGGGTGCCCAGTCCGGGGCCCGCAGCGAGGGTGCCCAGTCCGGGGCCGGCAGCGAGGGTGCCCAGTCCGGGGTCGGCGACGAGGGTCCCCGCACCAGAGGTGCCACCAAAGTTGGGAGAGCCAGTGGTGGAGTGGGGTCTGCGTCCTGCACCTGAGCCATCACAGCGGATAAATGCCCACACAGACCCTCCCCTATAGGTTCAGGTTTTGCGGCCGGAGTCCACACCTTTGGGGTGGGTGGGGGGGTACTGTCACGCCCTGACCTTAGAGATCCTTTTTATGTCTCTATTTGGTTTGGTCAAACATCCCAAGGAGCACTGTGCAAGCGATAATATTAAAATGGAAGGAGTATCAGACCACTGCAAATCTACCAAGACCTGGCCGTCCCTCTAAACTTTCAGCTCATACAAGGAGAAGACTGATCAGAGATGCAGCCAAGAGGCCCATGATCACTCTGGATGAACTGCAGAGATCTACAGCTGAGGTGGGAGACTCTGTCCATAGGACAACAATCAGTTGTATATTGCACAAATCTGGCCTTTATGGAAGAGTGGCAAGAAGAAAGCCATTTCTTAAAGATATCCATAAAAAGTGTTGTTTAAAGTTTGCCACAAGCCACCTGGGAGACACACCAAACATGTGGAAGAAGGTGCTCTGGTCAGATGAAACCAAAATTGAACTTTTTGGCAACAATGCAAAACGTTATGTTTGGCGTAAAAGCAACACAGCTGAACACACCATCCCCACTGTCAAACATGGTGGTGGCAGCATCATGGTTTGGGCCTGCTTTTCTTCAGCAGGGACAGGGAAGATGGTTAAAATTGATGGGAAGATGGATGGAGCCAAATACAGGACCATTCTGGAAGAAAACCTGATGGAGTCTGCAAAAGACCTGAGACTGGGACGGAGATTTGTCTTCCAACAAGACAATGATCCAAAACATAAAGCAAAATCTACAATGGAATGGTTCAAAAATAAACATATCCAGGTGTTAGAATGGCCAAGTCAAAGTCCAGACCTGAATCCAATCGAGAATCTGTGGAAAGAACTGAAAACTGCTGTTCACAAATGCTCTCCATCCAACTTCACTGAGCTCGAGCTGTTTTGCAAGGAGGAATGGGAAAAAATGTCAGTCTCTCGATGTGCAAAACTGATAGAGACATACCCCAAGCGACTTACAGCTGTAATCGCAGCAAAAGGTGGCGCTACAAAGTATTAACTTAAGGGGGCTGAATAATTATGCACGCCCAATTTTTCAGTTTTTGATTTGTTAAAAAAGTTTGAAATATCCAATAAATGTCGTTCCACTTCATGATTGTGTCCCACTTGTTGTTGATTCTTCACAAAAAAATACAGTTTTATATCTTTATGTTTGAAGCCTGAAATGTGGCAAAAGGTCGCAAAGTTCAAGGGGGCCGAATACTTTCGCAAGGCACTGTACATACCCCAACCAGGAGCCATGGATTACAGGCCACATTCGCACTGAGCTAAAGGGTAGAGCTGCCGCTTTCAAGGTGCGGGACTCTAACCCAGAAGCTTACAAGAAATCCCGCTATGCCCTGCGACAAACCATGAAACAGACAAAGCGTCAATACAGGGCTAAGATTGAATCATACTACACCGGCTCCGACGCTTGTCAGATGTGGCAGGGCTTGCAAACTATTACAGACTACAAAGGGAAGCACAGCCAAAAGCTGCCCAGTGACACAAGCCTACCAGACGAGCTAAATTACTTCTATGCTCGCTTCAAGGCAAGCAACACTGAGGCATGCAAGAGAGCATCAGCTGTTCCGGACGGCTGTGTGATCATGCTCTCAGTAGCCGACATGAGTAAGACCTTTAAACAGGTCAGCATTCACAAGGCTGCAAGGCCAGATGGATTACCAGGACGTGTGCTCCGGGCATGTGCTGACCAACTGGCAGGTGTCTTCACTGACATTTTCAACATGTCCCTGATTGAGTCTGTAATATCAATATGCTTCAAGCAGGCCACCATAGTCCCTGTGCCCAAGAACACAAAGGCAACCTGCCAAAATGACTACAGACCCGTGGCACTCACGTACGTAGCCATGAAGTGCTTTGAAAGGCTGGTAATGGCTCACATCAACACCATTATCCAAGAAACCCTAGACCCACTCCAATTTGCATACTGCCCCAACAGATCCACAGATGATGCCATCTCTATTGCACTCCACACTGCCCTTTCCCACCTGGACAAAAGGAACACCTATGTGAGAATGCTATTCATTGACTACAGCTCAGCGTTCAACACCATAGTACCCTCAAAGCTCAACACTAAGCTAAGGAATCTGCGACTAAACAGCTCCCTCTGCAACTGGATCCTGGACTTCCTGACGGGCCGCCCCCAGGTGGTGAGGGCAGGTAGCAACACATCTGCCACGCTGATCCTCATCACTGGAGCTCCCCAGGGGTACGTGCTCAGTCCCTTCCTGTACTCCCTGTTCACCCACGACTGCATGGCCAGGCACGACTCCAACACCATCATTAAGTTTGCTGATGACACAAGTGGTAGGCCTGATCACCGACAACGACGAGACAGCCTATAGGGAGGAGGTCAGAGACCTGGCCGGGTGGTGCCAGAATAACAACCTATCCCTCAACGTAACCAAGACTAAGGAGATGATTGTGGACTACGGGAAAAGGAGCACCGAGCATGTCCCCATTCTCATCGACGGGGCTGTAGTGGAGCAGGTTGAGAGCTTCAAATTCCATGGTGTCCACATCAACAACAAACAAGAATGGTCCAAACACACCAAGACAGTCGTGCCCTCCAATTGCCCAAGACAGTCGTGCACGACAAAGCCTATTCCCCCTCAAGAAACTAAAAAGATTTGGCATGGGTCAGAGGGTACTGGGCGTACTGCCCAGTACATCACTGGGGCAAAGCTGCCTGCCATCCAGGACCTCTACACCAGGCGGTGTCAGAGGAAGGCCCTGAAAATTGTCAAAGACCCCAGCCACCCCAGTCATAGACACCATAGACTCTCTACTACCGCATGGCAAGAGGTACCGGAGTGCCAAGCCTAGGACAAAAAGGCTTCTCAACAGTTTTTACCCCCAAGACATAAGGCTCCTGAACAGGTAACCAAATATTTACCTGGACTATTTGCATTGTGTGCCCCCCCCCAACCCCTCTTTTACGCTGCTGCTCCTCTCTGTTTATCTTATATGCATAGTCACTTTAACTATACATTCATGTACATACTACCTGAATTGGCCCGACCAACCAGGGCTCCCGCACATTGGTTAACTGGGCTATCTGCATTGTGTCCCACCACCCACCAACCCCTCTTTTCACACTACTGCTACTCTCTGTTCATCATATATGCATAGTCACTTTAACCATACCCACATGTACATACTACCTCAATCAGCCTGACTAACCGGTGTCTGTATATAGCCTTGCTACTCTCATTTTCAAATGTCTTTTTACTGTTGTTTTACTTCTTCACTTACCTACACCTACATGCCAGACCAGAGCTAGACCAGAGCTGGTGCGATCAGTGCTAGCTAGCTACACCCAGGACCAGAGCTAGACCAGAGCAGTTGTTGTGGTCAGTATTTATGGCCAGTAGTTGTCGTCAGTAGTTGTGGTCAGTAGCTGTGTTGTCGGTTATTGTGGTCAGTAGTTGCGTTGTTGTGGTCATAAGTTGTGTGGTGCAGTTGTTTTGTGGTTAGTAGTTGTGTGGTTGTTGTCAGTAGTTTTGGTTAGTACTTGTGTGGTTAGTTTGTTGTGGTCAGTAGTTTTAGTTAGTAGTTGTGTGGTTAGTTTGTTGTGGTCAGTAGTTTTGTGGTGGTGTTCAGTAGTTGTGGTCAGTGGTTGTGGTCAGTTGTTTTGTGTTGGTGTTCAGTAGTTGTGGTCAGTGGTTGTGGTCAGTTGTTTTGTGTTGGTGTTCAGTAGTTGTGTTCAGTAGTTGTGGTTAGTTGTTTTGTGTTGGTGTTCTGTAGTTGTTTTCAGCAGTTGTTTTGTGAGTAGTTGTGTGGTTCAGTATTTGTGGTCATTATTTGTGGTCAGTAGTTTTGTTGTGGTCAGAAGTTGTGGGGTTATGGCCTGCAGCATACCACCCTCTAACTTTTTGTCTGATTTGTTGGGAAAGTGGTCCATTTCAGCTGTTTTCTAAAAAGTTACAGAAAATGTTGTTGATGCGGTTACTAACACAGCTGTAACATTGCATTGGTACCAGATAATTCTGTTCCGATTTCAGATTTGAATAGCAGGGAAGATTATAAAGTTGTCATAACTTAGACAAAGGGTTTGAAGTTGTTGGAAAAGTGGTCAAAATAGCTAATTTGTGAAAATGTTGCATTTGCAGTGAATGGAATGTGGGAAGTAATGATGTCAGAATGGGGCATTTAGAATGTTTAGGAAATTACATTAAAGTGGATGGAGGACAAAAAGAACAACACATCTGCCACACTGATCCTCAACACGGGGGCCCCTCAGGGGTGCGTGCTTAGTCCCCTTCTGTACTCCATGTTCACCCATGACTGAAAGACCAAGCACGACTCCAACACTGTCATGGTTCATGTGGGGTCAAATTACATTATGAGCGGCAGCTCAGAACAGCTGAAAATGGATTTTAAAGAACTGATTGGGTCTCTACCTGACACCTCTTCTGAGGAGGAGTAGCGAGAAGGATCGGAGGACCAATGCGCAGCGTGGTAAGTGTCCATAATGTTTCATCAAAACACAACAGAACACTGGAACAAAACAATAAACGTGAATAAACGAAACAGTCCCGTGTGGCAACAAGCACTGACACGGAAGACAAACACCAACAACTCAAAAGTGAAACCAGGCTACCTAAGTATGATTCTCAATCAGGGACAACGATTGACAGCTGCCTCTGATTGAGAACCATACTAGGCCGAACACAGAAATCCCAAATTATAGAAAAACGAACATAGACAACCCACCCAACTCATGCCCTGACCATACTAAAACAAAGACATAACAAAGGAACAAAGGTCAGAACGTGACAACCTGGCTACGAGACTATTGCAGCTCTGTGGGTGTAACATTTATTGACACTACTCATCCAAGTATATCTGACCAAATTATGAAAAAAAATTATAAATTATTGTAATTTTGAATTCCGTAAAGTAAGTGTGGAAGAGGTGAAATTATTGTTGTCTATCAACAATGACAATCCACAGGGGTCTGACAACTTGGATAGAAATTTACTGAGGATAATATCAGACGATATTACCATGATATTTCCAACAGTCTTGAAGGAGTTCCCACATATGCCGAGCACTCTCTGGCTGCTTTTCCTTCACTCTGCAGAACAACTCATCACAAACCATCTCTCCTTCTTTGTCATGTACTGTCATGTTGTCTTGTCTCTGTCCTTTCCCTTCACCCTGTCTCCCTCTGCTGGTCGTGTTAGGTTACCTTTTCTCCCCCGCTTTCCCCCAGCTGTCCCTTGTCTCCTCTAACTACCCATTCACCCCGTTCCCCACCTGTTCCCTTTTTTCCCTCTGATTAGGTCCCTATATCTCTCTCTGTTTCTGCTCCTGTCCTTGTCGGATTCTTGTTTGTTTGTGTCATTCATGCCTGAACCAGACTGTCGTCATGTTTGCTGTAACCTTGTCCTGTCCTGTCGGAATCTGCCGGTCCATCTGAGCCTACCTATGTTTGGTAATTAAAGAAGCTCTGTTTAAGTTGATTCGCTTTTGGGTCCTCATTCACGCACCGTAACAGAAGAATCCGACCAAGAATGGACCCAGCGACTTCGGACCCTCTCCACTCAGCCGTCGAGATCCAGGGAGCGATGCTAGGCAGACACAAGCAGGAATTGTCTGCTGCTCGACATGCCGTTGAGACCCTGGCCACCCAAGTCTCCAACCTCACAGAACAGGTTCACCATCTCCGCCTCGATCCACCGGCCACTTCCAGGGCTTTCGAATCTCCGGAGCCCAGAATCAATAACCCGCCGTGTTACTCTGGGGAGCCCACTGAATGCCGCTCGTTCCTCACCCAGTGTGATATTGTGTTTTCTCTCCAGCCCAACACTTACTCCAGGAGCACTGCTCGTGTCGCCTACGTCATATCTCTCCTTATTGGACGGGCTCGTGAGTGGGGCACGGCAATCTGGGAGGCAAGGGCTGAGTGTACTAACCAGTATCAAGACTTTAAGGAGGAGATGATACGGGTTTTTGATCGATCTGTTTTTGGGGAGGAGGCTTCCAGGGCCCTGTCTTCCCTATGTCAAGGCAATCGATCCATAACAGACTACTCTATTGAGTTTCGCACTCTTGCTGTCTCCAGTGGCTGGAACGAGCCGGCCTTGCTCGCTCGTCTTCTGGAGGGTTTCCGCGCAGAGGTAAAGGATGAGATTCTCTCCCGGGAGGTTCCTTCCAGCGTGGATTCCTTGATTGAACTCGCTATTCGCATTGAGAGACGGGTTGATCTTCGTCACCGAGCTCGTGGAAAGGAGCTCGCGCTCTCCGTCGCCTCCCTCTCCGCATCACTACCATCTTCCTCTGCCGGCTCGGGTGCTGAGCCCATGCAGCTGGGAGGTATCCGCATCTCGACTGAGGAGAGGGAACGGAGAATCACCAACCGCCTCTGTCTCTATTGCGGTTCCGCTGGTCATTTTGTCACTTCATGTCCAGTAAAAGGCCAGAGCTCGTCAGTAAGCGGAGGGCTACTGGTGAGCGCTACTACTCCTGTCTCTCCTTCAAGATCCTGCACTACCTTGTCGGTCCATCTACGCTGGACCGGTTCGTCAGCTTCCTGCAGTGCCTTAATAGACTCTGGGGCGGAGGGCTGTTTTATGGACGAGACCTGGGCTCGGGAACATGACATTCCTCTCAGACAGTTAAAGGAGCCCACGGCCTTGTTCGCCCTGGATGGTAGTCCTCTCCCCAGGATTCAGCGTGAGACGCTACCTTTAACCCTCACTGTTTCTGGTAATCATAGTGAAACCATTTCTTTTTTAATTTTTCGTTCACCTTTTACACCTGTTGTTTTGGGCCATCCCTGGCTAGTTTGTCATAATCCTTCCATTAATTGGTCTAGTAATTCTATCCTCTCCTGGAACGTCTCTTGTCATGTGAAATGTTTAATGTCTGCTATCCCTCCTGTTTCCTCTGTCTCTTCTTCACAGGAGGAGCCTGGTGATTTGACAGGGGTGCCGGAGGAATATCACGATCTGCGCACGGTGTTCAGTCGGTCCAGGGCCACCTCTCTTCCTCCACACCGGTCGTATGATTGTAGTATTGATCTCCTTCCGGGAACCACCCCCCCCCGGGGTAGACTATACTCTCTGTCGGCTCCCGAACGTAAGGCTCTCGAAGATTATTTGTCTGTAGCTCTTGACGCCGGTACCATAGTCCCCTCCTCCTCTCCCGCCGGAGCGGGGTTTTTTTTTGTCAAGAAGAAGGACGGGTCTCTGCGCCCCTGCATAGATTATCGAGGGCTGAATGACATAACAGTGAAGAATCGTTATCCGCTTCCTCTTATGTCTTCAGCCTTCGAGATCCTGCAGGGAGCCAGGTTTTTCACTAAGTTGGACCTTCGTAACGCTTACCATCTCGTGCGCATCAGGGAGGGGGACGAGTGGAAGACGGCGTTTAACACTCCGTTAGGGCACTTTGAATACCGGGTTCTTCCTTTCGGCCTCGCTAACGCTCCAGCTGTCTTTCAGGCATTAGTCAATGATGTCCTGAGAGACATGCTGAACATCTTTGTTTTCGTTTACCTTGACGATATCCTGATTTTTTCACCGTCACTCCAGATTCATGTTCAGCACGTTCGACGTGTCCTCCAGCGCCTTTTAGAGAATTGTCTTTTTGTGAAGGCTGAGAAGTGCACTTTTCATGCCTCCTCCGTCACATTTCTCGGTTCTGTTATTTCCGCTGAAGGCATTAAGATGGATCCCGCTAAGGTCCAAGCTGTCATTGATTGGCCCGTCCCTAAGTCACGCGTCGAGCTGCAGCGCTTTCTCGGCTTCGCGAACTTCTATCGTCGTTTCATCCGTAATTTCGGTCAGGTGGCAGCTCCTCTCACAGCCCTTACTTCTGTCAAGACGTGCTTTAAGTGGTCCGTTTCCGCCCAGGGAGCTTTTGATCTCCTCAAGAATCGTTTTACATCCGCTCCTATCCTTGTTACACCTGACGTCTCTAGACAGTTCGTTGTCGAGGTTGACGCGTCAGAGGTGGGAGTGGGAGCCATCCTTTCTCAGCGCTCCCTCTCTGACGACAAGGTCCACCCATGCGCGTATTTTTCTCATCGCCTGTCGCCGTCGGAACGTAACTATGATGTGGGTAACCGCGAACTGCTCGCCATCCGGTTAGCCCTAGGCGAATGGCGACAGTGGTTGGAGGGGGCGACCGTTCCTTTTGTCGTTTGGACTGACCATAGGAACCTTGAGTACATCCGTTCTGCCAAACGACTTAATGCGCGTCAGGCGCGTTGGGCGCTGTTTTTCGCTCGTTTCGAGTTCGTGATTTCTTATCGTCCGGGCTCTAAGAACACCAAGCCTGATGCTTTGTCTCGTCTCTTCAGTTCTTCAGTAGCCTCCACTGACCCCGAGGGGATTCTCCCTGAGGGGCGTGTTGTCGGGTTGACTGTCTGGGGAATTGAGAGGCAGGTAAAGCAAGCACTCACTCAAACTCCGTCGCCGCGCGCTTGTCCTAGGAACCTTCTTTTCGTTCCCGTTCCTACTCGTCTGGCCGTTCTTCAGTGGGCTCACTCTGCCAAGTTAGCCGGCCACCCTGGCGTTCGGGGTACGCTTGCTTCCATTCGCCAGCGTTTCTGGTGGCCCACCCGGGAGCATGACACGCGTCGTTTCGTGGCTGCTTGTTCGGTCTGCGCGCAGACTAAGTCCGGTAACTCTCCTCCTGCCGGCCGTCTCAGGCCGCTTCCTATTCCCTCTCGACCGTGGTCTCACATCGCCTTAGATTTTGTCACCGGACTGCCTTCGTCAGCGGGGAAGACTGTTATTCTTACGGTTGTCGATAGGTTCTCTAAGGCGGCTCATTTCATTCCCCTTGCTAAGCTTCCTTCTGCTAAAGAGACGGCACAAATCATCATCGAGAATGTTTTCAGAATTCATGGCCTTCCGTCAGACGTCGTTTCGGACAGAGGTCCGCAATTCACGTCTCAATTTTGGAGGGAGTTTTGCCGTTTGATTGGGGCTTCCGTCAGTCTCTCTTCCGGCTTTCACCCCCAGTCTAACGGTCAAGCAGAACGGGCCAATCAGACTATTGGTCGCATCTTACGCAGTCTTTCTTTTCGCAACCCTGCGTCTTGGTCAGAACAGCTCCCCTGGGCAGAATACGCCCACAACTCGCTTCCTTCGTCTGCGACCGGGCTATCTCCTTTTCAGAGTAGCCTCGGGTACCAGCCTCCGTTGTTCTCATCTCAGTTCGCCGAGTCCAGCGTCCCCTCCGCTCAGGCTTTTGTCCAACGTTGCGAGCGCACCTGGAAGAGGGTCAGGTCTGCACTTTGCCGTTATAGGGCGCAGACTGTGAGAGCTGCTAATAAGCGTAGAACTAAGAGCCCTAGGTATTGTCGCGGTCAGAGAGTTTGGCTCTCCACTCAGAACCTTTCCCTTAAGACGGCTTCTCGCAAGTTGACCCCGCGGTTCATTGGTCCATTCCGTATCTCTCAGGTCATTAATCCTGTCGCAGTGCGACTTCTTCTTCCGCGATATCTTCGTCGCGTCCACCCGGTCTTCCATGTCTCCTGTGTTAAGCCCGTTCTTCGCGCCCCCGCTCGTCTTCCCCCCCCCCCCCCATCCTTGTCGAGGGCGCACCTATCTACAGGGTCCGTAAGATCTTGGACATGCGTCCTCGGGGCCGTGGTCATCAGTACCTAGTTGACTGGGAGGGGTACGGTCCTGAGGAGAGGAGTTGGGTTCCCTCTCGGGACGTGCTGGACCGTGCGCTGATTGATGATTTCCTCCGTTGCCGCCAGGTTTCCTCCTCGAGTGCGCCAGGAGGCGCTCGGTGAGTGGGGGGGTACTGTCATGTACTGTCATGTTGTCTTGTCTCTGTCCTTTCCCTTCACCCTGTCTCCCTCTGCTGGTCGTGTTAGGTTACCTTTTCTCCCCCGCTTTCCCCCAGCTGTCCCTTGTCTCCTCTAACTACCCATTCACCCCGTTCCCCACCTGTTCCCTTTTTTCCCTCTGATTAGGTCCCTATATCTCTCTCTGTTTCTGCTCCTGTCCTTGTCGGATTCTTGTTTGTTTGTGTCATTCATGCCTGAACCAGACTGTCGTCATGTTTGCTGTAACCTTGTCCTGTCCTGTCGGAATCTGCCGGTCCATCTGAGCCTACCTATGTTTGGTAATTAAAGAAGCTCTGTTTAAGTTGATTCGCTTTTGGGTCCTCATTCACGCACCGTAACATTCTTGGTCAAATAACCTTGGGCTACAATTTCTGAGGCTGGTAGCTCTAATGAACTTCCTTTCCTGTGACGGTCCTCATGAGAGCCAGTTTCATCACAGCGCATGACGGTTTTTGCAACTGTGCTTGAAGAAACTTTCAAAGTTCTTGAAATTTTCCGGATTAACTGACCTTCATGTCTTAAAGTAATGATGGACTTTCGTTTCTCTTTGCTTATTTCAGGTGGTGATGGCATAATATAGACTTGGTCTTTTACCAAATAGGGCTATCTTCTGTATATCACCCCTACCTTGTCACAACACAACTGACTGGCTCAACCGCATTAAGGAAAGAAATTCCACAAATTAACAAGGCACACCTGTTAATTGAAATGCATTCCAGGTGACAACCTCATGAAGCTGGTTGAGAAAATCATTTTTTTTATAGGGGTGCCTCAGTACCCTCAGCACCTCTACTTCCAGCAGCTATGTACAGAGGCATGGAGCATGTTACCCCAACAAGGAGGTAACATTTAGACCTCACTACTACAGAAGGCTTACTGGATTTCCTATCCAAAAACATTGACCCCTAGTGGTCTGAATATTAACTTTGACCTCAGGCCCTTTTTATGAACAATTATTCATAAGGGCATGAGTCTTATGAATTTATGGATTCAGCTTCCCACCCAAGATATTCCCTTTGTTGATGATGCTAAATATGCATTACGTTTGAACCAAACGATGACAAGTTTCAAATTAAATTATGAAACATGTACAGTGCCTTCAGAAAGTAGTCACATCCCTGAACTTGTTCCACATTTTGTTGTGTTACAGCCTGAATTGAAAATGGATTACATTATTACAAGCTGCAAAGTCTAGTGTCTATCAGACCTCGGGATAAGACCCAGGTGCAGACAGTGGGCAGGCAAATGACAGGTCAAGGGCCGGCAGAGGACAGTAATCCAGGGCAGTGTCACAAGGTACAGAATGGCAGGCAGGGTCAGGGCAGGCAGAATAGTCCCTGTTTTCCGGGTTTTGCCCAGAGGGAAAACAGGGACTAGAGGGAAAGCAGGGACTAGAGGGAAAACAGGGACTAGAGGGAAAACAGGGACTAGAGAGAATTGGGACTAGAGAGAAAACAGGGACTAGAGGGAAAACAGGGACTAGAGGGAAAACAGCAGTACAGGAAAAACTCTGGTAGGCTTGATGAGACAAGACGAACTGGCAACAGACAAACAGAGTACACAGGTATAAATGCACAGGGGATAAATGGGGAAGATGCGCAACACCTGGAGGAGGTTTAGAGACAAGCACAATCAGATCAGCGTGTGACTGTGTCAATAAGTATTCTAACTCTTTGTTTTGGCAAGCCTAATTAAGTTCAGTAGTAAAAATGTGCTTAACAAATTGTATAAGTTGCATGGACTCACTCCGTGGTCAATTATAGTGGTTAACATGATTTTTGATTGACTACCCCATCTCTGTACCCCAAACAAACTCAGCAAAAAAATAATCGCCCCTTTTTCAGGACCCTGTGTTTCAAAGATAATTCATAAAAATCCAAATAATTTCACAGATCTTCATTGTAAAAGGTTTTAACTACTGTTTCTCATGCTTGTTCAATGAAGCATAAACAATTAATGAACATGCACGTGTGGAACGGTCGTTAAGACACTAACAGCTTACAGACGGTAGGCAATTAAGGTCACAGTTATGAAAACGTAGGACCTAAAGAGGCCTTTCTACTGACTCTGAAAAACACCAAAAGAAAGATGCCCAGGGTCCCTGCTCATCTGCGTGAACGTGCCTTAGGCATGCTGCAAGGATAAATCAGGACTGCAGATGTGGCCAGGGCAATAAATTGCAATGTCAATACTGTGAGACGCCTAAGACAGTGCTACAGGGAGTCAGGACGGAGAGCTGATCGTCCTCGCAGTGGCAGGCCACATATAACAAGACCTGCACAGGATTGGTACATCCGAACATCACACCTGCGGGACAGGAACAGGATGGCAACAACAACTGCCCGAGTTACACCAGGAACGCACAATCTGTCCATCAGTGCTCAGGCTGTTCGCAATAGTCTGAGAGAGGCTGGACTGATGGCTTAAGTTCACCTGTAAGGCAGGTCCTCACCAGATATCACCGGCAACAATGTCGCCTATAGGCACAAACCCACCGTCGCTGGACCAGACAGGACTGGCAAAAAGTGCTCTTCACTGACGAGTTGCTGTTTTGTCTCACCAGGGGTGATGGTCAGATTCATGTTTCTCGTTGAAGGAATGAGCGTTACACCGAGGCCTGTACATTGGAGCGGGATCAATTTGGAGGTGGAGGGTCTGTCACGGTCTGGGACGCTGTGTCACAGCCTCATCGGACTGAGCTTGTTGTCATTGCAGGCAATCTCATCACTGTGGGTTACAGGGAAGACATCCTCCTCCCTCATGTGGTACCCTTCCTGCAGGCTCATCCTGACATGACCCTCCAGCATGACAATGCCACCAGCCATACTGCTCGTTCTGTGCGTGATTTCCTGCAAGACAGGAATGTCAGTGTTCTGCCATGGCCAGCGAAGAGCCCGGATCCCAATTCCATTGAGCACATCTGGGATCTGTTGGATCGGAGGTTGAGGGCTAGGGCCATTCACCCCAGAAATATCTTGGAACTTGCAGGTGCCTTGGTGGAAGAGTGGGGTAACATCTCACAGTAAGAACTGGCAAATCTGGTGCAGTCCATGAGGAGGAGATGCACTGCAGTACTTAATGCAGCTGGTGGTCCACACCAGATACTGACTGTTACTTTTGATTTTGACCCCCCCCCCCCCTTTGTTCAGGGACACATTGTTAAATTTCTGTTAGTCACATGTCTGTGGAACTTGTTCAGTTTATGTCTCAGTTGTTTGTTATGTTCATACAAATATTTACACAATATTTACACAAAAATTTGCTGAAAATAAACGCAGTTGACAATGGAGGGTGTTCCTTTTTTGCTGAGTTTACATCATCATACAATTTTCTGTAAGGTCCTCTCTATAGAGTAATTAATCAACCACAAAGTCCAGGACAGCATTTCAATGCCTCAATCTACCGATTGGTAGATTGGTAAAAAATGTCCCTCGAGGTTAATTACACTTTGGATGTTGTATCAATACACCCCGTCACTACAAAGATACAGGCGTCCTTCCTAACTCAGTTGACGGAGAGTGGTGATTTTAAAACAGTTACAGAGTTTAATGGCTGTAATAGGAGAAAACTGAGGATGGATCAACAACATTGTAGTTACTCCACAATACTAACATAAACAAAAGTGAAAAGAAGGAAGCCTTCAGAGAATATAAATACTACAAAACATGCATCCTGTTTGCAAGAAGGCACTTAAGTAATACTACACAAAATGTGGCAAAGAAATTAACTTCATGTCCTGAATACATGGCAAAATGTTTGGGGCAAATCCAACAACACATTATTGAGTACCACTCTTCATATTTTCAAGCATGGTGGTGGCTGCATCATGTTATGGGTATGCTCGTCACCGGCAAGGACTAGGGAGGTTTTTTTGTTAGAGCGCTGGGCACACTGATTGGTGTCATCTCGTTAATCAGTATGTTTTACACCTGTGCTGGCTTCTCCATCTCTTTAGTGGGAAGGTGTTTCAACCTGTGCTGGTTGAGGTGTTATTTAAGAGTGTCTGCCCCAGTGCTCCAGTTGTCTTGAGAGATGTGGAGGGTTAACACCTTTAGTTGGCTCTCCCTATTTTAATCTCTAGACACACAATCCTTTATCTGATTTCCCTGGTTTTGTAATGCTCCACCTCTTTGGTTTGCTTCCTGTCTTTAAGTTTGGTGCGGGTTTTTCTTAAGTGGGCACTCATGTTGGTTGTCTTTTAGGTCCCAGTTGTTGTTGCTAGTCAACTTTCAGTGGACCCCCCCCATGAGTGTCTTTCAGAACCCCTCCTAGAACCACACCTGTTTTGTTTTGGTTGTTGTCAGTGACTCTTTATTTCCCCTTTCTGTTCTTACTGGGGAATGTAATAGGGTATGAATACTTTCTGAAGGCACTGTATAGGAAATAGTATTGGATGTTGATGTTAATACTATGTACAACATCTAATCTTGTTGCAATATGGTAAATAATTCTCATCATCTTGATAACTATGACACACCCCTCACTATTGTCATTGGTTGCACTAATTGCACTGTACATAACCTGGTTCAAGCATTTGTTCACCCTGAACCTCTACCAACTTTTCTGAGTGTGTGTCAGCTCATGCTTATCACAATCTACAAGAACAAAGATGAATGGGTGGAGCACCATCTGATTACTACTTATCCATAGAGAAGAGGTGATCAGATGGTGTGTTGTGTCACTGCAGGTTCGGAAACAAGGTAGAAAACACCCAGTGTCAGTTAGCTGACGTGAGCTCACACTGCTAGGGAGTTACATCAGCCATCACGCACACACGCATTCTCCCTCCCTCCCTGCCTCCCTCCATGCACCAGGGTAAGACATAACCCCCATGGAGAAGTCCTAGAGGTGTCAATGGTGTTTATGAGATATCCTCCTTCCACCATATCGTTTCCTGTCTTCATATCCATTGTCTTTTGTTATCTTAATGTGTATTTATTGATAGATTTTTGATGCTTGTGTTATTGTTATTGTTTGTGTTATTGCTTGGATAACCTTATCTACTATTATTGGTGTGTTTGTATATGTGCTGCCTGCTGGGCAGAACACTGGAAGAATCATTGGAAAGTTTGTTTATCAATTTGTCACTTAATCCCTAAGGCGTCGGTGGTCAGCTGGCAATTTGACTTAATTCATTCAACAGTTCTGGTCTCATTATCTTCCATTTCAACAGTACTGGTGGCATTATCTTCCCATTCAACAGTACTGGTGGCATTATCTTCCCATTCAACAGTACTGGTGGCAGTATCTTCCCATTTCAACATGATCTACTGTTACATTCCATCTATTCCATTTTCCTAAAAGATTGATATTTTTTACAAAAAAGAGCCTGCAAAAGAGGTTGGCTGAGAAGAAGTTACCAATTTTGTCTTTCTATGTCAGTACAGTCCTGACACTCCCACATCGTCTCACTTTCCAGAAGCACACAATTTATCTGACATGACCTCCAACTAACCAAACCCAAGGACAGACAGTAAACTCCTGAAGCTGAAGACAGTTGTCCCTTTATCTGAACGGCAGGCAATCCTACACATACACACAGAGTTATCAGAGCTATAATTTCACTCCTACGCATGCACACAGTGTTATCAGAGATATAATGTCACTCCTCTCTGGCTGATGTAATGCTCTTGGGCTGTGTCCCAAATGGCCCTCCATTCCCTTTAGGGTGGACTTCTGTTGCACTACTACCGATTGGCTCTGGTCAAAATAAGTGCCCTATATACGGAATAGGGTGTCATTTGGGACGCACTAGTCTCTCCGAATAGAAGTTACAGTGTGTGTGGCTACAGTCAGCTCAGCCAATAGCAGCAGGACAGGTTCAGGAGGAGGCTGAGCTTCAGACCAACAATGAATGAATGAATGAATGACACACACACACACACACACACACACCGAATAGAACAGATGCGCCAAATACAACAGGTGTAGACCTTTCAGTGAAGTGCTTACTTACAAGCCCTTAACCAACAATGCAGTTTCAAGGCTGGAGGCTATATACAGTGTATTACGGTACAGAGTCGGTGTGGAGGCTATATACAGGGTATTATGGTACAGAGTCAATGTGGAGGCTATATACAGGGTATTATGGTACAGAGTCAATGTGGAGGCTATATACAGGGGGTACCGGTACAGAGTCAATGTGGAGGCTATATACAGGAGGTACCGGTACAGAGTCAATGTGGAGGCTATATACAGGAGGTACCGGTACAGAGTCAATGTGGAGGCTATATACAGGAGGTACCGGTACAGAGTCAATGTGGAGGCTATATACAGGAGGTACCGGTACAGAGTCAATGTGTCAAAGTGTGGCGCACCGGTGTCAAGGTAATTATGAACATGCAGGCAGGGTTATTAAAGTTGCTGTGCATAGACAATAACAGATAATAACAGAGAGTAGCGTAGAAGTGGGGGGGCAATGCAAATAGTCTGGGTAGCCATTTGATTAGCTGTTCAGGAGTTTTATGGCTTGGGTGTGGAAGCTGTTTAGAAGCCTCTTGGACCAAGGCTTGGCACTCCGGTACCGCGTGCCGTGCAGTAGCAGAGAGAACAGTCTATGACTAGGGTGGCTGGAGTCTTTGTTAATTTTTAGGGCCTTCCTCTGGCACCACCTGGTATAGAGATCCTGGATGGCAGGAAGCTTGGCTCCGGTGATGTACTGGGCCGAACGCACTACCCTCTGTAGTGCCTTGCGGTCGGCGACTGAGCAGTTGCCATACTAGGCAGTGATGCAACCCGTCAGGATGCTCTCGATGGTGCAGCTATAGAACCTTTTGAGGATCTGAGGACCCTGAGGACAAATCTTTTCAGTCTCCTGAGGGGTAATAGGTTTTGTCGAGCCCTCTTCACGACTGTCTTGATGTGCTTGGACCATGTTAGTTTGTTGGTGATGTGTACGCCAAGAAACTTGAAGCTCTCAACCTGCTCCACTACAGCCCCGTCAATGAGAATGGGGACGTGCTTGGTCCACCTTTTCCTGTAGTCCACAATCATCTCCATTGTCTTGATCACGTTGAGGGAGAGGTTGTTGTCCTTGCACCACACGGTCAGGTCTCTGACCTCCTCCCATAGGCTGTCTCATTGTTGTCGGTGACACTGTTGTGTCATCGGCAAACTTTTTTATTTATTTTTATTTATTTATTTCACCTTTATTTAACCAGGTAGGCAAGTTGAGAACAAGTTCTCATTTACAATTGCGACCTGGCCAAGATAAAGCAAAGCAGTTCGACACATATAACGACACAGAGTTACACATGGAGTAAAACAAACATACAGTCAATAATACAGTAGAAACAAGTCGATGTATGATGTGAGCAAATGAGGTGAGTGTCACGACTTCCGCCGAAGTTGGCTCCCCTGCCTGTTCGGGCGGTGCTCGGTGGTCGTCGTCACCGTCCTACTAGCCACTACCGATCCCTTTTTCGTTTGTCTGTTGGTTTTGTCTTATTAGTTTCACCTGTGTGTATTTTAGTTTAATTAGCGCCCTTATATATAGTACGTTGTCCCGCCCTTGTTTTGTGCGGGATTGTTTTTTGTTACTCTGTTGTATGGTGGTTTTCGTGTGTGTATTCTCCTGACTATTTTGGTCCTGTGTTTGGGCTGGTCAATTGTATGCGCCCTGTGTGTTGGTGTGTTCGTTTTTGTGCGCCGGAGAATAAATTGTCAATCTACTGAACCCTGCTCTCTGCGCCTGATTCCACCCACCACTCCTAGTATCTCGTGACAGAATCCCGCACCACTACAATGGAATCAGCAGGAGCAGCCGCGTCTCCTCTCCCATCGATGGAGGAGAGGGTCCTCCATCACACCAGCGTGCTTCACAGGATTGTTTCGGCCATGGACCAAATGATGGAGAGGATGGATCGATGGGAGAGGAGTGGCCTTCCCACCTCATCAGCACCCCCTCCTTCAGCACCTCCAGTTCCTGCAACCACATCTGGCTCCGGGGCTCTTCGGCTGACGCTCCCACGGGAGTATGACGGAACGGCGGCTAGGTGCCAGGGTTTCCTTCTCCAACTGGAACTGTACCTGGCTACCGTGCGTCCTGCTCCCTCCGGGGAGGAGAGCGTGAGCGTCCTCGTCTCCTGTTTGACTGGGCGAGCCCTCGAGTGGGCCAACGGAGTGTGGAATGGTCCGGACTCGGCGAGGGATAATTACCCAGAGTTCACCCGCCGATTCCGAGCTGTGTTTGACCATCCACCAGAGGGTCGGGCGGCGGGTGAACGGCTGTTCCACCCGCGTCAGGAGACGAGGAGCGTACAGGACTTTGCCCTGGAGTTCAGGACCTTGGCCGCAGGAGCAGGGTGGAACGACAGGGCCTTGATAGATAATTTCCGATGCAGTCTCAGGGAGAACGTCCGCAGGGAGCTGGCATGTCGGGACACCACCTTCACACTGGATGAACTCATTGACTTGGCTATCCGTCTCGACAACCTGCTTGCTGCCCGCGGGCGTTCGGATCAGGTCCTGTCGTTTCCACTTCCCAGCCCTCCTGCCCCTATCCCTATGGAATTAGGAGGGGCGACTTCGAGGGGGACCGGAGGAGGAGTGTCCTCCTGCACCAGTTATGGTCGACGAGGGCATACGGCCGACCGGTGCTGGAGGAACTCGTCTGGGAGTCGGGAGGGCAGGCGGAGCACTACTCGATCACCCCAGGTGAGTAAGCACCAGACTCACCCAGAGCTTCCTGTCGGTCATATGTATGTGTTGACTTCTTTCCCTGTGTTTTTTCCCTCTCTACAGCATAAGGCGCTAGTCGACTCAGGCGCAGCTGGGAATTTCATGGATCGTGGGCTCGCGTTAAGGCTAGGGATTCCCCTGGTGTCGTTAGACCTACCTTTCCCCGTGCACTCCTTAGATAGCTGACCATTAGGGTCTGGAGTAGTTAGGGAGGCTACGGTGCCGCTGGACATGGTAACGCAGGGGGATCATAAGGAGCAGATTAGTCTGTTCATTATAGATTCACCTGCGTTTCCAGTGGTGTTGGGAATTCCCTGGCTAGCTCAACACAACCCGATGATTTCCTGGCGACAGGGGGCTCTTAAGGGGTGGTCAGAGGAGTGTTCAGGCAGGTGTATAGGAGTTTCCGTTGGTGCGACTACGGTGGAGAGTCCAGACCAGGTTTCCACCGTGCGCATTCCCTCTGAATATGCCGATTTGGCTATCGCCTTCAGTAAAAAGAGGGCGACCCAATTACCACCCCATCATCGAGAGGACTGCGCAATAAACCTTCTGGAGAACGATGCACTTCCTAGGAGTCACGTGTATCCATTGTCCCAGGAGGAGACGGTAGCGATGGAAACATATGTTGCTGAATCGCTGGGACAGGGGTACATTCGGCCCTCCGCATCACCCGTCTCCTCAAGCTTCTTTTTTGTGAAGAAGAAGGATGGAGGTCTGCGTCCGTGCATTGATTATAGAGGTCTAAATTCCATCACAGTGGGGTTTAGTTACCCACTACCTCTCATCGCTACGGCGGTGGAATCATTTCACGGGGCGCGCTTCTTCACAAAACTGGACCTGAGGAGCGCGTATAATCTGGTGCGTATCCGGGGAGGAGATGAGTGGAAAACCATATTTAGTACTACATCTGGTCATTATGAGTACCGCGTCATGCCGTATGGGTTGAAGAATGCTCCAGCCGTCTTCCAATCCTTCGTAGATGAGATTCTCCGAGACCTGCTCGGGCAGGGAGTGGTAGTGTACATCGATGACATCTTGATCTATTCTGCCACACGCGCGGCGCGTGTGTCTCTGGTGCGTAAGGTACTTGGGCGACTGCTGGAGCATGACCTGTATTGCAAGGCGGAGAAATGTGAGTTTTTCAAACAGTCCATTTCCTTCCTGGGGTATCGTATTTCCACCTCCGAGGCGTTGATGGAGGATGACCGCGTTAGAGCCGTGTGTAATTGGCCGACTCCGACCACGGTGAAAGAAGTGCAGCGGTTTTTAGGGTTTGCCAATTACTACCGGAGGTTTATCCGGGGTTTTGGTCAGGTGGCTGCTCCCATCACCTCACTGCTGAAGGGAGGACCGGTGCGCTTGCGTTGGTCAGCAGAGGCGGGCAGAGCTTTCAGTCGTTTGAAAGAGCTGTTCACCATTGCGCCCGTGTTGGCGCATCCGGACCCCTCTTTAGCGTTCATAGTGGAGGTGGATGCGTCCGAGGCGGGGGTCGGGGCCGTGCTGTCCCAGCGCTCGGGCGTGCCCCCCAAGCTCCGCCCGTGTGCTTTCTTTTCGAGCAAGCTCGGTCCAGCGGAGCGAAACTATGACGTGGGGGACCGGGAGTTGTTAGCTGTAGTCAAGGCTCTGAAGGTGTGGAGACATTGGCTTGAGGGGCCGAAACACCCTTCTCTGATCTGGACTGACCATCGTAATCTCGAGCATATCCGGGCAGCGAGGAGACTAAATCCACGTCAGGCTAGATGGGCCATGTTTTTTACCAGGTTTCGGTTTACCATCTCATACCGGCCAGGCTCCCAAAACACCAAAGCCGACGCGCTGTCCCGCCTCTATGATACCGAGGAGCGGTCCGTTGAGCCAACTCCCATCATTCCACCGTCATGTCTCGTGGTATGGGAGGTGGACGCGGAGATAGAGGAGGCCTCACGGTTAGAACCGGCCCCCCCTAACTGTCCAGTGGGGACTCAGTAAATGCCGAGGGGGGTCCGGGATAAGCTGATCCGGTGGGCTCATACTCTCCCCTCCTCGGGTCATCCTGGCATCGAGAGGACAGTGCGGAGTCTTAGAGGGAGATACTGGTGGCCCACGCTGGCTAAAGACGTGAGATTTTATGTCTCCTCCTGCTCAGTGTGTGCTCAGAGCAAGGCTCCTCGGCACCTGCCTAGAGGGAAGTTACAACCCCTCCCCGTTCCACAACGGCCGTGGACCCACTTATCGGTGGACTTTCTTATCGACCTTCCCCCGTCCCAAGGAAGTACTACGATCCTGGTCGTTGTGGATCGGTTTTCTAAGTCCTGTCGTCTCATCCCGTTGCCCGGTCTCCCTACGGCCCTGCAGACTGCGGAGGCACTATGGGGTGCCTGAGGACATCGTTTCTGATCGGGGTCCCCAATTCACGTCCAGAGTGTGGAGGGCGTTTATGGAGAGACTGGGGGTCTCGGTCAGCTTAACCTCAGGTTTTCATCCCGAGAGTAATGGGCAGGTGGAGCGCGTAAACCAGGATGTGGGCAGGTTTCTGCGGTCCTATTGCCGGGACCGGCCTGGTGAGTGGGCACGGTATGTTCCTTGGGCTGAACTCGCTCAGAACTCCCTACGCCACTCCTCAACTAACTTGTCCCCTTTTGAGTGTGTGTTAGGTTACCAGCTGGTCCTGGCCCCATGGCATCAGAGCCAGACCGAGGCTCCTGCGGTGGAGGAATGGGTACAGCGCTCCAAGGACACCTGGAAAGCCG
Source organism: Oncorhynchus mykiss (assembly GCF_057628025.1). Classification (NCBI taxonomy): domain Eukaryota; kingdom Metazoa; phylum Chordata; class Actinopteri; order Salmoniformes; family Salmonidae; genus Oncorhynchus; species Oncorhynchus mykiss. The sequence continues at coordinate 103,576,517 of NC_143023.1, read as the reverse complement.
TTCAGGATTCGCTAAGGTTAGCGGGAGAACGGCAGAAGAGGAGCGCTGACCAGCACCGCAGTGAGGCCCCCGTGTTTGCACCGGGGGACAGGGTCTGGCTCTCGACCCAAAACCTGCCCCCCCGCCTGCCCTGTCGGAAGCTGGGGCCGCAGTGTGTGGGGCCGTTCAAAGTCCTGAGGAGAATAAACGAGGTGTGTTACAGGTTACAACTTCCTAGGTATTCCCGTATTAACCCCTCGTTTCATGTGTCTCTCCTCAGGCCGGTGGTGGCTGGTCCCCTGCAAGAAGGTGAGGTGCCTGAAGTCCCTCCGCCCCCTCTGGACATCGAGGGTTCCCCGGCGTACACGGTTCGGAGCATTCTGGATTCAAGACGCCGGGTGGGGGGCCTACAGTACCTCGTGGACTGGGAGGGGTACGGTCCGGAGGAGAGATGCTGGGTTCCGGTGGGGGACATTTTGGACCCTTCTCTCCTGAGAGATTTCCACCGCCTCCACCCAGATCGCCCGGCACCTCGTCCTCCGGGTTGTCCTCGAGGCCGGTGGCGGCGCATCAGGGGGCCGCGCGTCAGGGGGGGGTACTGTCACGACTTCCGCCGAAGTTGGCTCCCCTGCCTGTTCGGGTGGTGCTTGGCAGTCGTCGTCACCGTCCTACTAGCCACTACCGATCCCTTTTTCGTTTGTCTGTTGGTTTTGTCTTATTAGTTTCACCTGTGTGTATTTTAGTTTAATTAACGTCCTTATATATAGTAGGTTGTCCCGCCCTTGTTTTGTGCGGGATTGTTTTTTGTTACTCTGTTGTATGATGATTTCCGTGTGTGTATTCTCCGGACTGTTTTGGTCCTGTGTTTGGGCTGGTCAATTGTATGCGCCCTGTGTGTTGGCGTGACCGTTTTTGTGCGCCGGAGAATAAATTGTCAATCTACTGAACCCTGCTCTCTGCGCTTGATTCCACCCACCACTCCTAGTATCTCGTGACAGTGAGATAAGGGAGGTAAAGGCAAAAAAAGGCCATGGTGGCAAAGTAAATACAAAGTAGTAAGTAAAACACTGGAATGGTAGATTTGCAGTGGAAGAACTTGCAAGGTAGAAATAAAAATAATGGGGTGCAAAGGAGCAAAATAAATAAATAAATAAATAAAATAAATACAGTTGGAAAAGAGGTAGTTGTTTGGGCTAAATTATAGGTGGGCTATGTACAGGTGCAGTAATCTGTGAGCTGCTCTGACAGCTGGTGCTTAAAGCTAGTAAGGGTTTCCAGTTTCAGAGATTTTTGTAGTTTGTTCCAGTCATTGGCAGCAGAGAACTGGAAGGAGAGGCAGCCAAAGAAAGAATTGGTTTTGGGGGTGACCAGAGAGACATACCTGCTGGAGCGCGTGCTACAGGTGGGTGATGCTGTGGTGACCAGCGAGCTGAGGTAAGGGGGGACTTTACCTAGCAGGGTCTTGTAGATGACATGGAGCCAGTGGGTTTGGCGATGAGTATGAAGTTTTGGAAGCTTTGGTGACGAAATGGATGGCACTGTGATAGACTGTATCCAATTTGTTGAGTAGGGTATTGGAGGCTATTTTGTAAATGACATCGCCGAAGTCGAGGATTATAAAGGATGGTCAGTTTTACAAGGGTATGTTTGGCAGCATGAGTGAAGGATGCTTTGTTGCGAAATAGGAAGCCAATTCTAGATTTAACTTTGGATTAGAGATGTTTGATGTGGGTCTGGAAGGAGAGTTTACAGTCTAACCAGACACCTAGGTATTTGTAGTTGTCCACGTATTCTTAGTCAGAGCCGTCCAGAGTAGTGATGTTGGACAGGCGGGCAGGTGCAGGCAGCGATCGGTTGAAGAGCATGCATTTAGTTTTACTTGTATTTAAGAGCAATTGGAGGACACGGAAGGAGAGTTGTATGGCATTGAAGCTTGCCTGGAGTGTTGTTAACACAGTGTCCAAAAAAGGGCCAGAAGTATACAGAATGGTGTCGTCTGCGTAGAGGTGGATCAGAGACTCACCAGCAGCAAGAGCGACATCATAGATGTATACAGAGAAGAGAGTTGGGCCAAGAATTGAACCCTGTGGCACCCCCATAGACTGCCAGAGGCCCGGACAGCAGACCCTCCGATTTGACACACTAAACTCTATCAGATAAGTAGTTGGTGAACCAGGCGAGGCAATCATTTGAGAAACCAAGGCTGTCGAGTCTGCCGATGAGGATGTGGTGATTGACAGAGTCGAAAGCCTTGGCCAGATCAATGAATACGGCTGCACAGTAATGTTTCTTATCGATGGCGGTTAAGATATCGTTTAGGACCTTGAGCGTGGCTGAGGTGCACCCATGACCAGCTCTGAAACCAGAATGCATAGCAGAGATTCGAAATGGTCGGTAATCTGTTTGTTGACTTGGCTTTCAAATACCTTAGAAAGGCAGGGTAGGATAGATATAGGTCTGTAGCAGTTTGGGTCAAGAGTGTCCCCCCCTTTGAAGAGGCGGATGACCGCAGCTGCTTTCCAATCTTTGGGAATCTCAGACGACACGAAAGAGAGGTTGAACAGGCTAGTAATAGGGGTGGCAACAATTTCGACAGATCATTTTAGAAAGAAAGGGTCCAGATTTTCTAGCCCGGCTGATTTGTAGGGGTCCAGATTTTGCAGCTCTTTCAGAACATCAGCTGACTGGATTTGGGAGAAGGAGAAGTGGGGAGTGCAGTGGGGAGTTGCTGTGGGGAGTGCAGTGTTGTTGACTGGGATAGGGGCAGCCAGGTGGAAAGCATGGCCAGCCGTAGAAAAATGCTTATATAAATTCTCAATTATAGTGGATTTATCAGTATTGACAGTGTTTCCTATCTTCAGTGCAGTGGGCAGCTGGGAGGAGGTGTTCTTATTCTCCATGGACTTTACAGTGTCCCAGAACTTTTTTGAGTTAGTGTTGCAGGAAGCAAATTTCTGCTTGAAAAAGCTAGCCTTGGCTTTTCTAACTGCCTGTGTATAATGGTTTCTAGCTTCCCTGAAAAGCTGCATATCACGGGGGCTGTTCGATGCTATTGCAGAACGCCACAGAATGTTTTTGTGTTGGTTAAGGGCAGTCAGGTCTGGGGAGAACCAAGGGCTATATCTGTTCCTGGTTCTAAATTTTTTGAATGGGGCATGCTTATTTAAGATGGTTAGGAAGGCATTTTTTTTAAATAACCAGGCCTCCTCTACTGACGGGATGAGATCAATATCCTTCCAGGATACCCCGGCCAGGTCGATTAGAAAGGCCTGCTCGTTGAAGTGTTTCAGAGAGCGTTTGACAGTGATGAGTGGAGGTCGTTTGACCGCTGACCCATTACGGATGCAGGCACTGAGGCAGTGATCGATGAGATCTTGGTTGAAGACAGCAGAGGTGTATTTAGAGGGCAAGTTGGTTAGGATGATATCTATGAGGGTGCCCGTGTTTACGGCTTTGGGGAGGTACCTGGTAGGTTCATTGATCATTTGTGTGAGATTGAGGGCATCAAGCTTAGATTGTAGGATGGCTGGAGTGCTAAGCATGTTCCAGTTTAGGTCGCCTAGCAGCACGAGCTCTGAAGATAGATGGGGGGCAATCAGTTCACATATGGTGTCCAGGGCACAGCTGGGTGCAGAGGGTGGTCTATAGCAGGCGGCAACGGTGAGAGACTTGTTTTTAGAGAGGTGGATTTTTAAAAGTAGAAGTTCAAATTGTTTGGGTACAGACGTGGATAGTAGGACAGAACTCTGCAGGCTATATTTGCAGTAGATTGCAACACCGCCCCCCTTGGCAAAATGTTGTAGTTTAGGATGAACATTTCAGAATTTTTGGTGGTCTTCCTAAGCCAGGATTCAGATACAGCTAGAACATCCGGGTTGGCAGAGTGTGCTAAAGCAGTGAATAAAACAAACTTAGGGAGGAGGCTTCTAATGTTAACATGCATGAAACCAAGGCTATTACAGATACAGAAGTCATCAAAAGAGAGCGCCTGGGGAATAGGAGTGGAGCTAGGCGCTGCAGGGCCTGGATTCACCTCTACATCACCAGAGGAACAGAGGAGGAATAGGATAAGGGTACGGCTAAAAGCAATGAGAATTGGTCGTCTAGAACGTCTGGAACAGAGAGTAAAAGGAGGTTTCTGGGGGCGATAAAATAGCTTCAAGGTATAATGTACAGACAAATGTATGGTAGGATGTGAATACAGTGGAGGTAAACCTAGGTATTGAGTGATGATGAGAGAGATATTGTCTCTAGAAACATCATTGAAACCAGGAGATGTCACAAGCTAGCATAGGATGGAGGTCTGTTTTCAGCCACCTCGTGCGTTTCCATCGGTAGGATTAGTGGGGTTCCGTGTGGTAGAGGGGATCAATCCAATTCGCAAAAAAAAAAAAATATATAGTTATAGAGGCCCAAGAAAAAAATTGTCCGATAGGTCTATTCAGATAGCAGCCGATAAGACAGCTAACGATTAGTGGACCGCAGATGGGCGTTCAGGTAACGTCGCGACGGAGGAGCCAGCTGGATAACTCCCTCGGGCAGATAACGTCGGTAGTCCAGTTGTGAAGGCCTGGTGGGGCTCTGCGTTGGCAGTAAAACGGGTCCGGATAGGTGATTGTAGCCAGGAGTGATTGATGGAACTCTTCAGCTGGCTAGCTCCGAAAGAATTGCTTTGCTCCGGAATCGACGGAATTGCTTTGCTCCGGAATCGACGTAAGCCGATAGTCACACAGATAGCAGCTAGCTAGCTGTGAAATCCAGGTATAAATGTCCAGAGCTTGCGGTTGAAATCCAGGGACATGGAGAGGAAAATAGGTCCGGTATGTTTCAGTCCGAGCCGCGCCGTACAAATCTGCCGATAGATTTTTGAGCTACAGGATAGCTGATGACCACAAACCGTGGTTAGCTGAATACTAACGATTAGCCAGTAAAGAAGCTAACTAGCTTCTGGCTAGCTTCTGATAAGCTTCTGGTTAGCTTCAGGCTAGCTTCTGGCTAGCTTCAGGCTAGCTTCTGGCTAGCTTCTGGTTAGCTTCTGGCTAGCTTCTGATAAGCTTCTGGTTAGCTTCAGGCTAGCTTCTGGCTAGCTTCAGGCTAGCTTCTGGCTAGCTTCTGGTTAGCTTCTGGCTACCTTCTGGTTAGCTTCAGGCTAGCTTCTGGCTAGCTTCTGGTTAGCTTTTGGTTAGCTTCTGGTTAGCTTCCTGTCTAGCTTCTGGTTAGCTTCCTGGCTAGCTTCTGGTTAGATTCTATGGAGGATTACAGATGAGGTAAATAATACTTTTTTTTTTTAAATATATAAATTGGTGAGGCGGGTTGCAGGAGAGTGTTTTGAAGATGAGTTTATGGAAAATAAAAAATATATATATAAAAAGGTATGCGAAGAAAGTTGTAAATATATATATATATATATATATATATATATATATATATATATATATATATATATATATATATATATATATATATATATATATATATATATATATATATATACGGGACACAACAAGACGAGGACAAAAGACGTCTGACTGCTATGCCATCTTGGCTAAGAGTAACTTAATGATGGTGTTGGAGTTGTGCGTGGCCATGCAGTCATGAGTGAACAGGGAGTACAGGAGTGGACTGAGCACGTACCCCTGAGGGGCCCCCGTGTTGAGGATCAGTGTGGCGGATGTGTTGTTACCTACCCTTACCACCTGGGGGTGGCCCATCAGGAAGTCTAGAATCCAGTTGCAGAGGGAGGTGTTTAGTCCCAGGGTCCTTAGCTTAGTGATGAACTTTGAGGGCACTGTGGTGTTGAACGCTGAGCTGTTGTAAATTAATAGCATTCTCACATAGGTGTTCCTTTTGTCCAGGTTAGAAAGAGCAGTGTGGGGTGCAATAGAGATAGCATAAGGTTGAAAACGTCCTGGAAATCAGTACGTGTAAATGTTGACCTGTTAAAAAGGTATTTCTCACATTGGCTGCGGAGAGAGTGATCACACAGTCATACTGACCAGCTGATGCTCTCATGCAGGTTTCAGTGTTACTTGCCTCGAACCGAGCATAGAAGTTATTTAGCTCGTCTGGTAGGCTCGTGTCACTGAGCAGCTATCGGTTGTGCTTCCCTTTGTAGTCTGTAATAGTTTGCAAGCCCAGCCACATCTGACGAGCATCGGAGCCGGTGTAGTACAATTCGATCTTAGTCCTGTATTGACACTTTGCCTGTTTCATGGTTCGTCGGAGGGCATAGCAGGATTTCTTATAAGCTTCCGGGTTAGAGTCCCGCTCCTTGAAAGCGGCAGCTCTACCCTTTAGCTCGGTGCGAATTTTGCCTGTAATCCATGACTTCTGGTTGGAGTATGTACGTACAGTCACAGTGGGGACAACGTCATCGATGCACTTATTGATAAAACCAGTGACTGATGTGGTGTACTCCTCAATGCCATTGGAAGAATCCCAGAACATGTTCCAGTCTGTGCAAAACAGTCCAGTAGTTTATCATCTGCTTCATCTTTGTTATAGACAGAGTCACTGGGGCTTCCTGTGTTCTTTTGCATACCTTAATCTTTTCTTTTTATTGGCCAATCTGAGATATGGCCTTTTCTTTGCAACTCTGCCAAGAAGGCCAGCATCCCGGATTTGCCTCTTCGATGTTGACGTTGAGACTGGTGTTTTGCAGGTACTATTTAATGAAGTTGCCAGTTGCGGACTTGTGAGGCTTCTGTTTCTCAAACTAGATACTCTAATGTACTTGTACTCAGTTGTGCACCGGGGCCTCCCACTCCTCCCACTCGGCTTTCTATCTCGCAACAAAGCCTCCTTCACTCATGCTTCTAAACATACCCTTGTAAAACGGACTATTCTACCGATCCTTGATTTCGGCGATGTAATTTACAAAATAGCCTCCAACACTCTACTCAGCAAATTAGATGCTGTCTATCACAGTGCCATCCGTTTTGTCACCAAAGCCCCATATACTACCCACCACTGCGACCTGTATGCTCTCGTTGGCTGGTCCTCGCTTCATATTCGTCGCCAAACCCACTGGCTCCAGGTCATCTATAAGTCTTTACTAGGTTAAGCCCCGTCTTATCTCAGCTCAATGGTGACCATAGCAACACCAAAATGTAGCACGCGCTCCAGCACGTACAGTATATCTCACTGGTCATCCCCAAAGCCAACACCTCCTTTGGCCACATTTCCTTCCAGTTCTCTGCTGCCAGTAACTATAACGAACTGCAAAAATCACTGAAGCTGGAGTCTTATATCTACCTCTCTAACTTTAAGCATCAGCTGTCAGAGCAGCTTACCAATCACTGTACCTGTACACAGCCAATCTGTAAATAGCCCACCCAACTACCTCATCCCCATATTGTTATTTATTTTTGCTCTTTGCACCCCAGTATCTCTACTGGCACATCATCATCTGCACATCTATCACTCCAGTGTTAATGCTAAATTTTAATTATTTTGCAACTATGGCTTATTTATTGCCTTACCTCCCTAATCTTACGACATTTGCACACACTGTATACAGATTATTCTATTGTGTTATTGACTGTACATTTGTTAATCCAATGTGTAACTCTGTGTTGTTGTTTTTGTCGCAATGCTTTGCTTTATCTTGGCCAGGTCGCATGCGTAGTTGTTCTCAACTGGCCAACATGGTTAAATAAAGGTGAAATAAAAAATGTTTAAAAAGGAGAGTAGATGGACCTGGGTCAGATGGATAGTAGATGGGACCTGGCTACATAGTGTCAGATGGATAGTAGATGGGACCTGGGTCAGAAGGATAGTAGATGGGACCTGGCTACATAGGGTCAGAAGTATAGTAGATGGACCTGGCTACATAGGGTCAGAAGGATAGTAGATGGGCCTGGCTACATAGAGTCAGAAGTATAGTAGATGGGACCTGGCTACATAGGGTCAGAAGGATAGTAGATGGGACCTGGCTACATAGGGTCAGAAGGATAGTAGATGGGAGCTGGCTACATAGGGTCAGAAGGATAGTAGATGGGAGCTGGCTACATAGGGTCAGAAGGATAGTAGATGGGAGCTGGCTACATAGGGTCAGAAGGATAGTAGATGGGAGCTGGCTACATAGGGTCAGAAGGATAGTAGATGGACCTGGCTACAAAGGGTCAGAAGGATAGTAGATGGGACCTGGCTACATAGGGTCAGATGGATAGTAGATGGGAGCTGGCTACATAGGGTCAGAAGTATAGTAGATGGGGCCTCGGTCAGAAGGATAGTAGATGGGACCTGGCTACATAGGGTCAGAAGTATAGTAGATGGGACCTGGCTACATAGGGTCAGAAGGATAGTAGATGGGACCTGGCTACATAGGGTCAGAAGGATAGTAGATGGGAGCTGGCTACATAGGGTCAGAAGGATAGTAGATGGGAGCTGGCTACATAGGGTCAGAAGGATAGTAGATGGGAGCTGGCTACATAGGGTCAGAAGGATAGTAGATGGGAGCTGGCTACATAGGGTCAGAAGGATAGTAGATGGACCTGGCTACATAGGGTCAGAAGGATAGTAGATGGGACCTGGCTACATAGGGTCAGATGGATAGTAGATGGGAGCTGGCTACATAGGGTCAGAAGTATAGTAGATCGGGCCTGGGTCAGAAGGATAGTAGATGGGACCTGGCTACATAGGGTCAGAAGTATAGTAGATGGACCTGGCTACATAGGGTCAGAAGGATAGTAGATGGGCCTGGCTACATAGAGTCAGAAGTATAGTAGATGGGACCTGGCTACATAGGGTCAGAAGGATAGTAGATGGGACCTGGCTACATAGGGTCAGAAGGATAGTAGATGGGAGCTGGCTACATAGGGTCAGAAGGATAGTAGATGGAAGCTGGCTACATAGGGTCAGAAGGATAGTAGATGGGAGCTGGCTACATAGGGTCAGAAGGATAGTAGATGGGAGCTGGCTACATAGGGTCAGAAGGATAGCAGATGGACCTGGCTACATAGGGTCAGAAGGAGAGTAGATGGGACCTGGCTACATAGGGTCAGATGGATAGTAGATGGGAGCTGGCTACATAGGGTCAGAAGTATAGTAGATGGGGCCTCGGTCAGAAGGATAGTAGATGGGACCTGGCTACATAGGGTCAGAAGTATAGTAGATGGACCTGGCTACATAGGGTCAGAAGGATAGTAGATGGGCCTGGCTACATAGAGTCAGAAGTATAGTAGATGGGACCTGGCTACATAGGGTCAGAAGGATAGTAGATGGGACCTGGCTACATAGGGTCAGAAGGATAGTAGATGGGAGCTGGCTACATAGGGTCAGAAGGATAGTAGATGGGAGCTGGCTACATAGGGTCAGAAGGATAGTAGATGGGAGCTGGCTACATAGGGTCAGAAGGATAGTAGATGGGAGCTGGCTACATAGGGTCAGAAGGATAGTAGATGGACCTGGCTACATAGGGTCAGAAGGATAGTAGATGGGACCTGGCTACATAGGGTCAGATGGATAGTAGATGGGAGCTGGCTACATAGGGTCAGAAGTATAGTAGATGGGGCCTGGGTCAGAAGGATAGTAGATGGGACCTGGCTACATAGGGTCAGAAGTATAGTAGATGGACCTGGCTACATAGGGTCAGAAGGATAGTAGATGGGCCTGGCTACATAGAGTCAGAAGTATAGTAGATGGGACCTGGCTACATAGGGTCAGAAGGATAGTAGATGGGACCTGGCTACATAGGGTCAGAAGGATAGTAGATGGGAGCTGGCTACATAGGGTCAGAAGGATAGTAGATGGGAGCTGGCTACATAGGGTCAGAAGGATAGTAGATGGGAGCTGGCTACATAGGGTCAGAAGGATAGTAGATGGACCTGGCTACATAGGGTCAGAAGGATAGTAGATGGGACCTGGCTACATAGGGTCAGATGGATAGTAGATGGGAGCTGGCTACATAGGGTCAGAAGGATAGTAGATGGGAGCTGGCTACATAGGGTCAGAAGGATAGTAGATGGGAGCTGGCTACATAGGGTCAGAAGGATAGTAGATGGGAGCTGGCTACATAGGGACAGAAGGATAGTAGATGGGAGCTGGCTACATAGGGTCAGAAGGATAGTAGATGGACCTGGCTACATAGGGTCAGAAGGACAGTAGATGGACCTGGCTACATAGGGTTAGGAGGATAGTAGATGGACCTGGCTACATAGGGTCAGGAGGATAGTAGATGGATCTGGCCACATAGGGTCAGAAGGATAGTAGATGGACCTGGCTACATAGGGTCAGGAGGATAGTAGATGGGAGCTGGCTACATAGGGTCAGAAGTATAGTAGATGGGGCCTGGGTCAGAAGGATAGTAGATGGGACCTGGCTACATAGGGTCAGAAGTATAGTAGATGGACCTGGCTACATAGGGTCAGAAGGATAGTAGATGGGCCTGGCTACATAGAGTCAGAAGTATAGTAGATGGGACCTGGCTACATAGGGTCAGAAGGATAGTAGATGGGACCTGGCTACATAGGGTCAGAAGGATAGTAGATGGGAGCTGGCTACATAGGGTCAGAAGGATAGTAGATGGGAGCTGGCTACATAGGGTCAGAAGGATAGTAGATGGGAGCTGGCTACATAGGGTCAGAAGGATAGTAGATGGACCTGGCTACATAGGGTCAGAAGGATAGTAGATGGGACCTGGCTACATAGGGTCAGATGGATAGTAGATGGGAGCTGGCTACATAGGGTCAGAAGGATAGTAGATGGGAGCTGGCTACATAGGGTCAGAAGGATAGTAGATGGGAGCTGGCTACATAGGGTCAGAAGGATAGTAGATGGGAGCTGGCTACATAGGGTCAGAAGGATAGTAGATGGGAGCTGGCTACATAGGGACAGGAGGATAGTAGATGGACCTGGCTACATAGGGTCAGGAGGATAGTAGATGGACCTGGCTACATAGGGTCAGGAGGATAGTAGATGGACCTGGCTACATAGGGTCAGGAGGATAGTAGATGGATCTGGCCACATAGGGTCAGAAGGATAGTAGATGGACCTGGCTACATAGGGTCAGAAGGATAGTAGATGGGATCTGGCTACATAGGGTCAGAAGGATAGTAGATGGGAGCTGGCTACATAGGGTCAGAAGGATAGTAGATGGGAGCTGGCTACATAGGGACAGAAGGATAGTAGATGGGAGCTGGCTACATAGGGTCAGAAGGATAGTAGATGGACCTGGCTACATAGGGTCAGAAGGACAGTAGATGGACCTGGCTACATAGGGTTAGGAGGATAGTAGATGGACCTGGCTACATAGGGTCAGGAGGATAGTAGATGGATCTGGCCACATAGGGTCAGAAGGATAGTAGATGGACCTGGCTACATAGGGTCAGGAGGATAGTAGATGGGAGCTGGCTACATAGGGTCAGAAGTATAGTAGATGGGGCCTGGGTCAGAAGGATAGTAGATGGGACCTGGCTACATAGGGTCAGAAGTATAGTAGATGGACCTGGCTACATAGGGTCAGAAGGATAGTAGATGGGCCTGGCTACATAGAGTCAGAAGTATAGTAGATGGGACCTGGCTACATAGGGTCAGAAGGATAGTAGATGGGACCTGGCTACATAGGGTCAGAAGGATAGTAGATGGGAGCTGGCTACATAGGGTCAGAAGGATAGTAGATGGGAGCTGGCTACATAGGGTCAGAAGGATAGTAGATGGGAGCTGGCTACATAGGGTCAGAAGGATAGTAGATGGACCTGGCTACATAGGGTCAGAAGGATAGTAGATGGGACCTGGCTACATAGGGTCAGATGGATAGTAGATGGGAGCTGGCTACATAGGGTCAGAAGGATAGTAGATGGGAGCTGGCTACATAGGGTCAGAAGGATAGTAGATGGGAGCTGGCTACATAGGGTCAGAAGGATAGTAGATGGGAGCTGGCTACATAGGGTCAGAAGGATAGTAGATGGGAGCTGGCTACATAGGGACAGGAGGATAGTAGATGGACCTGGCTACATAGGGTCAGGAGGATAGTAGATGGACCTGGCTACATAGGGTCAGGAGGATAGTAGATGGACCTGGCTACATAGGGTCAGGAGGATAGTAGATGGATCTGGCCACATAGGGTCAGAAGGATAGTAGATGGACCTGGCTACATAGGGTCAGAAGGATAGTAGATGGGATCTGGCTACATAGGCTCAGAAGGATAGTAGATGGACCTGGCTACATAGGGTCAGAAGGATAGTAGATGGGACCTGGCTACATAGGCTCAGAAGGATAGTAGATGGACCTGGCTACATAGGGTCAGAAGGATAGTGCACCTGCAGACAACAAAATAACATTAATATAAATTACAATTAATTGTCTCACCCCTGTCAGTCTGTCTTTACACAGCTCAGTGAAAGGTATATGCCTGCCTCCCATATATTTATACACTACCGGTCAATAGTTACAACATCTACTTATTCAAGGGATTTTCTTTATTTTTTAAATTTTTACATTGTAGAATAATAGTAAAGACATCAAAACTATGAAATAACACATATGGGATCTTGTAAGTGACCAAAAAAGTGTTAAACAAATCAAAATCTATTTTATATTCTTCAAAGTAGCCACCCTTTGTCTTGATGACAGCTTTGCACACTCTTGCCATTCTCTCAACCAGCTTCATGAGGTGGTCACCTGGAATGCAGTCAATCATTACTTTAAGACATGAAGGTCAGTCAATCTGGAACATTTCATGAACTTTGACATTTCTTTAAGTGCATGATTCCATGTGTTATTTCATAGTGTTGATGTCTTCACTATTATTCTACAATGTAGAAAAGAGTAAAAATAAAGAAAAACCCTGGATTGAGTAGGTGTGTCCAAATTCTTGACTGGTACTGTATGTGTCCCTCAGTGTTTGTCATTGGTGTTACCATCTTGAAAATCACTTATTACAAAGATAAACATGCCCTTGTGCATTCCCTCCAAAAACGTAGTGTGCAAAATTAGCTACAAATTAAAAAGAGGATTGCAGTGTCACCTGGTGAGCTTAATTTAAATGGAAGGAAATTACATTAAGCAAAATTATTAATCACGTCACTATTACATATTTTTTTTAGGTGTTATTGACCTTAAATTTGAGCATCTTTGGCCTCCATGTCTGAAACTCCTCATTTACAGTGCATTGGGAACGTATTCCTTTCCTTTTTCCACATTATGTTACAGCCTTATTCTAAAATGGATTAAATATTTTTTCCTCATCAATCTACAAACAATACCCTGTAATGAGAAAGCAAAAACATTTTTGCCATTTTTGCAAAAAGTGAGATTACATTTTATATATATATATATATATATATATATATATATATATATATATATATATATATATATATATATATATATATATATATATATGCTCCTATATATATATTTATATACTATACTATATACAAATTCTATAAATTATTATATATTATATAAATTTGCCAAAAAGTTTTTGCTGTTTCGATATGGGGTATTGTGTAGGAGGGGGTATTGACGAGGAAAAAAACAAATTAATCAATTTTATAATAAGTCTGTAATGTAACAAAATGTGGAAAAAGTCAAGTGGTCTGAATACTTTCTGAATGCAGTGTACTTACTACTCCTGCTGGTACCACAATGTTACCCTAATGAAGCTACCAACCCTAACATCTCTCCTCAGCCTGCACCTGAGTCTGCTCCTCAGCCTGCAGCTCAGTCTGCTCCTCAGCCTGCAGCTCAGCCTGCTCCTCAGCCTGCTCCTCAGCCTGCACCTCAGTCTGCTCCTCAGCCTGCACCTCAGTCTGCTCCTCAGCCTGCTGTCAGCCTGCTCCTCAGCCTGCTCCTCAGCCTGCTCCTCAGCCTGCTCATCAGCCTGCTCATCAGCCTGCTCATCAGCCTGCTCATCAGCCTGCTCATCATCCAGCACCCTGTTACATTGCTGCTTGTAGTTATATTTCAACTTGTCTTAGCTCCAATCTTCAATCAGTAGTTGAAGCTATATAATAATCTCTTTAAAGTATTATGAAACCAATAATTATATTAAACCCCCTTCAAAAAATGTCAAACTGACAATTTATCTCGATGGTGTTGGAATCAAATAAATACCACCAATTAAAACATTTGCATTATGCTATCAAAACAATTGAAATGAAATGGTTGATATAGCTATAGGCTTAATGAGAGTGAGAGTGACAATCAACACAAGAGTGACAATAGGGATAATCCTATTAGAAGTCTTCAGGTACAGAGGGGTATTAGTTATAATTCTGATCCACTGTGAAGACCTCTATCTGTCCCCCAGTGTGTCCTATGTGAACCTGCCGTGAACCGTACCCTACAGCTCTACGGTGAACCTCTCCACTGTTTGCGCCAATGCACCCCAGCTGTGGAGAAATTACACCTCCTCATCTGGTACCAGGTAGGACTGAGTGTACTTCTAGATAACTTCAGGTAGGACTGAGTGTACTTCTAGATAACTTCAGGTAGGACTGAGTGTACAGCTAGATAACTTCAGGTAGGACTGAGTGTACATCTAGATAACTTCAGGTAGGACTGAGTGTACAGCTAGATAACTTCAGGTAGGACTGAGTGTACATCTAGATAACTTCAGGTAGGACTGAGTGTACTTCTAGATAACTTCAGGTAGGACTGAGTGTACATCTAGATAACTTCAGGTAGGACTGAGTGTACTTCTAGATAACTTCAGGTAGGACTGAGTGTACTTCTAGATAACTTCCTTTTTCGGACCTAGAAAGTTGTCCATTTTATGTTAACATTTTGATAAGAGATTGGAAATATTATGCATGATAGCAACATTTGTGATTTTAGAAAATGATACAGAATACTGTATATATTATGTGAAGACATTGTTTTACTGTATATGAATGTTTTGTCAACATTTATAAATCAAATCAAATCAAATGTTATTGGTCATATTCACATGGTTAGCAGATGTTAATGCGAGTGTAGCGAAATGCTTGCGCTTCTAGTTCCGACAATGCAGTAATAACCAACAAGTAATCTAGCTAACAATTCCACAACTACTACCTCATACACACAAGTGTAAAGGGATAAAGAATATGTACATAAAAATATATGAATGAGTGATGGTACAGAGCAGCATAGGCAAGATACAGTAGATGGTATCGAGTACAGTATATACATATGAGATGAGTATGTAAACAAAGTGGCATAGTTTAAAGTGGCTAGTGATACATGTATTACATAAAGATGCAGTAGATGATATAGAGTACAGTATATACATATGAGATGAGTAATGTAGGGTATGTAAACATTATATTAAGTAGCATTGTTTAAAGTGGCTAGTGATACAGTATATTTTACATCAATTTCCATCAATTCCCATTATTAAAAGTGGCTGGAGTTGAGTCAGTGTCAGTGTGTTGGCAGCAGCCATTCAATGTTAGTGGTGGCTGTTTAACAGTCTGATGGCCTTGAGATAGAAGCTGTTTTTCAGTCTCTCTGTCCCTGCTTTGATGCACCTGTACTGACCTCGCCTTCTGGATGATAGCGGGGTGAACAGGCAGTGGCTCGGGTGTTTGTTGTCCTTGATGATCTTTATGGCCTTCCAGTGACATCGGGTGAGTGCTTTTGGTGACAAGCCAAATTTCTTCAGCCTCCTGAGGTTGAAGAGCACTGCTGCGCTTTCTTCACGACGCTGTCTGTGTGGGTGGACCAATTCAGTTTGTCCGTGATGTGTACGCTGAGGAACTTAAAACTTACTACCCTCTCCACTACTGTCCCATCGATGTGGATAGGGGGGTGCTCCCTCTGCTGTTTCCTGAAGTCCACGATCATGTCCTTTGTTTTGTTGACTTTGAGTGTGAGGTTATTTTCTTGACACCACACTCCGAGGGCCCTCACCTCCTCACTGTAGACTGTCTCATCGTTGTTGGTAATCAAACCTACCACTGTAGTGTTGTCTGCAAACTTGATGATTGAGTTGGAGGAGTGCATGGACACGCAGTCATGGGTGAACAGAGAGTAGAGGATGGGCTGAGAACGCACCCTTGTGGGGCCTCAGTGTTGAGGATCAGTGAAGTGGAGATGTTGTTTCCTCCCTTCACCACCTGGGGTCGTCCCGTCAGGAAGTCCAGGACACAATTCCAGAGGGCGGGGTTTGAGCCCCTTGGTCTCAAGCATAATGATGATCTTGGAGGGTACTATGGTGTTGAATGCTGAGCTCTAGTCATGTGAACACCATTCTTACATAGGTATTCCTCTTGTCCAGATGGGATAGGGCAGTGTGATGGCGATTGTATCGTCTGTGGACCTATTGGGTCGGTAAGCAAATTGAAGTGGGTCTAGGAGGAGGTGATATGATCCTTGACTAGTCTCTCAAAGCACTTCACGATGACAGAAGTGAGTGCAACGGGGCGATAGTCATTTAGTTCAGGTACCTTTGCATTCTTGGGTACAGGAACAATGGTGGACATCTCGAAGCATGTGGACACGGCCGGGGATGCCGTCTGGGCCGGCAGCCTTGCGAGGGTTAACACGTTTAAATGTCTTTCTCAGGTCGGCCACGGAGAAGGAGAGCCCACACAGTCCTTAGTAGTGATCTTTACTTTTCACTCTCTTTCTATTGCTCACTATAGCCACATATTTATTGAATACAACAGGGGGCAATAGCCTAATGACTCATAGTAACATGTACATGTATGGCCTGCTCCTTATCCCCAGACACTCATGTCTCAATGTGATAATAATTATCCTGACATTAAAGAGACGGAGGATTTATTATTCAAAAGACTGTTGTCACCTGTTGCTTAACCTGTCATCTCTGGGCCCATATTCATAAACAGGTCTCAGAGTAGTAGGAGGGCTGATCTGGGGTCAGTTTAGCCATTGAGACCATAAACCAGTCTCAGAGTAGTAGGAGGGCTGATCTGGGGTCAGTTTAGCCATTTAGACCATAAGAAATAAGATTAAATGGACGCTTTATGCATACGGAACCTGATTCATTCAAACTTGGTGTTTCCTTCCCTTTACAACAGGTTGGGGAGGAGCTGGATTCTTCCCTGATTCACTCTGCCAGGGACCTGTATTCTGAATCACTCTGCCAGGGACCTGTATTCTGAATCACTCTGCCAGGGACCTGTATTCTGAATCACTCTGCCAGGGACCTGTATTCTGAATCACTCTGCCAGGGACCTGTATTCTGAATCACTCTGCCAGGGACCTGTATTCTGAATCACTCTGCCATTACTCATCTCACCCTAACCCTAACCCTGTATTCTGAATCCAATTCAATGGTGCAATTAACGACTTCTCAGGCTGAGGAGTGAGTTTACAAATCCATACCTGTTAAATAACACCACAATCACCATCTCTTCATAAATGTATTGTACCCAAAGGAAGAGACTGCAGCTGAGCCGAGTCATATTCCTCCTGTCTGTTGTTCTACTGTGTTGTCTCTACCAGCTGTCTATCACCTCCAAGCTCTCCCCAGGACCCTGGCCCCATGCCCTGCCCCAAAGAGGTGAGGGGTCTGGGGATGGAGAGGGACTGACAGGGGCCCTCCTGGAGGAGGTTACATTGGAGACCTTAAGGGAGGGGGGACACAGTGTTGACACACAAGAGGAGGAAATTATAGATTTGGTGACAACTGAAGTGTCCGATTATTACTCTGAGACGACTACAGATGATGTCACACCATCCACTACCACTGAGGTCTCATCATCATCATCATCAGTGACTACAATCCGGAGTATCATTCACTGTATATATGTAGACCTGGAGCCTCCCATTCAGATCCCCACCCTTCCCAATCCACCACCCACCCATCTAGTCCCCAACACCACCCAATCCTCCCCTGCCGACCCGGGGGACGCCCCTCATCAGAAAGGAGAGTACCCGACTGATATCTTCTCCGTGGAGGACCGGAGACGAGGCTGGGTGTCGCTCCACATCTTCGGGATGATGTACATGTTCGTCTCACTCGCCATTGTGTGTGATGAATTTTTTGTCCCTGCGCTCGGCGTCATCACAGACCAGCTCGCCATCTCCGACGACGTGGCCGGGGCAACCTTCATGGCGGCAGGAGGCTCCGCTCCGGAGCTGTTCACCTCGCTGATTGGCGTGTTCATCTCTCATAGCAATGTGGGCATCGGGACGATCGTGGGGTCGGCGGTGTTCAATATCCTGTTCGTCATCGGCATGTGTGCCATCTTCTCCAGGGAGATGCTGCACCTCACCTGGTGGCCCCTGTTCAGGGACGTCTCCTTCTATATCATAGGTAATAATATACTATCACATGTAAAGGCAGATGCTGCACCTCAGCACTTTCTGCATCAGCAGTTGTCAAAGTGCCTAACAGTAACTCGGCTCTGGCCTCAGAGAGCAAAGGTAGAAGCGAGAGCACAGTGGCCAGGAGAAACTACCTAGAAGGAAGACACCTACTGTACAGAGGAACCTGGCTCAGAGGGGCTATATTCCTCTGGCTGTACCAGGTGGAGATTAAGAGTACATGTGGCCATCAAGGCCAGATAGTTTCTGAGTCCAGAGGACGGGAGAGAAGAGGTTCCACTCATAAATAAATGATAGTGTGCTTGGAGCCAGCAGTCGATCTCAATCACAAAAAAATGTAAGGATAAAGGCCAGCACTCACTGGCATATAATATAAAGGCCAGCACTCACTGGCATATAATTGCAATTGAAGCAATTTGGGATGCAACTATTATTCACAACATGATCATTTACCTAACCTCTAACCTCTTGCTGTGTCCTCTAACCTCTTGCTGTGCCTCTAACCTCTTGCTGTGTCCTCTAACCTCTTGCTGTGTCCTCTAACCTCTTGCTGTGTCCTCTAACCTCTTGCTGTGTCCTCTAACCTCTTGCTGTGTCCTCTAACCTCTTGCTGTGTCCTCTAACCTCTTGCTGTGTCCTCTAACATCTTGCTGTGTCCTCTAACCTCTTGCTGTGTCCTCTAACCTCTTGCTGTGTCTTCTAACCTCTTGCTGTGTCCTCTAACCTCTTGCTGTGTCCTCTAACCTCTTGCTGTGTCCTCTAACCTCTTGCTGTGTCCTCTAACCTCTTGCTGTGTCCTCTAACCTCTTGTTGTGTCCTCTAACCTCTTGCTGTGTCCTCTAACCTCTTGCTGTGTCCTCTAACCTCTTGTTGTGTCCTCTAACCTCTTGCTGTGTCCTCTAACCTCTTGCTGTGTCCTCTAACCTCTTGCTGTGTCCTCTAACCTCTTGCTGTGTCCTCTAACCTCTTGCTGTGTCCTCTAACCTCTTGCTGTGTCCTCTAACCTCTTGCTGTGTCCTCTAACCTCTTGCTGTGTCCTCTAACCCCTTACTATTGATGAATTAACATCTATATTGTTTTCAGACCTGATCATGTTGATAATCTTCTTCCTGGACAACACCATCATGTGGTATGAGAGTATAATGCTGGTGGCTGGCTACAGCTCCTATGTCTGCTTCATGAAGTACAACGTTCAGCTGGAGGCAGCATTCAAGAACCAGCTCAGGAAACACCAGCACATCATTAATATCATCACTGTGGCTGTTGAGGATGAACCTGATAAGGTACATTTTATTTGCATTTATTTATTTAACTAGGCAAGTCAGTTAAGAACAAATTCTTAAGAGTATACAGGAGAACTTACAATACCGTTCAAAAGTTTGGGGTCACTTAGAAACGTCCTTGTTTGTGGGTTTGATTATGGCTCAAAATGGCCAGAAACCAAGAACTTTCTTCTGAAACTCGTCAGTCTATTCTTGTTCTGAGAAATGAAAGCTCAACGTCAACAGTGAAGAGGCGACTCCGGGATGCTGGCTTTCTAGGCAGAGTTGCAAAGAAAAATGCCATATTTCAGACTGGCCAATAAAAAGACAAGATTAAGATGGGCAAAAGAACACAGACACTGGACAGAGGAACTCTGCCTAGAAGACCAGCATCCGGGAGTCGCCTCTTCACTGTTGACGTTGAGACTGGTGTTTTGCGAGTACTATTTAATGAAGCTGCCAGTTGAGGATTTGTGAGGCGTCTGTTTCTCAAACTAGACACTCTAATTTTTAGTTATGTATTAATTTCACCTTTATTTAACCAGGTAGGCCAGTTGAGAACAAGTTCTCATTTACAACTGCGACCTGTCCAAAATAAAGCAAAGCAGTGTGATACAAACAACACAGCGTTAGTTACACATGGAATAAACAAACATACAGTCAATAACACAATAGAAAAGTCTATATACAGTGTGTGCAAATGGCGTAAGGAGGCAAGGCAATAAATAGGCCGTAGTAGCGAAGTAATTACAATTTAGCAGATTAACACTGGAGTGATAGATGGGCAGATGATGATGTGCAAGTAGAAATACTGGAAATACTGGTGTGCAAAAGAGCAAAAAAGTAAATAAAACAATATGGGGATGAGGTAGGTAGTTGGATGGGCTATTTACAGATGGGCTATTTACAGATGGGCTGTGTACAGTTGCAGCGATCGGTAAGCTGCTCAGATAGCTGATGCTTAAAGTTAGCGATTTTTGCAATTTGTTCCAGTCATTGGCAGCAGAGAACTGGAAGGAAAGGCGGCCAAAGGAGGTGTTGGCTTTGGGGATGACCAGTGAGATATAACTGCAGCGTGCAATGGGTGGGTGTTGTTATCGTGACCAGTGAGCTGAGATAAGGCGCAGCTTTACATTGCAGAGACTTATAGATGACCTGGAGCCAGTGGGTCTGGCGACGAATATGTAGCGAGGGCCAGCCGTCGAGAGCATACAGGTCGCAGTGGTGGGTGGTATAAGGGCTTTGGTGACAAAACGGATGGCACTGTGATAGACTGCATCTAGTTTGCTGAGTAGAGTGTTGGAGGCTATTTTGTAAATGACATCGCCAAAGTCGAGGATCGGTAGGATAGTCAGTTTTACGAGGGTATGTTTGGCAGCATGAGTGAAGGAGGCTTTGTTGCAAAATAGGAAGCTAATTCAATATTTAATTTTTGATTGGAGATGTTTAATATGAGTCTGGAGGGAGAGTTTACAGTCTAGCCAGACACCTAGGTATTTGCAGTTGTCCTCTTGCTCAGTTGTGCACCGGGGCCTCCCACTCCTTTTTCTATTCTGGTTAGAGCCAGTTTGCGCTGTTCTGTGAAGGGAGTAGTACACAGCATTGTACGAGATCTTCAGTTTTTTTTGCAATTTCTCTCATGGATTAGCTTTCATTTCTTAGAACAAGAATAGACTGATGAGTGTCAGAAGAAAGTTATTTGTTTCTGGCCATTTTGAGCCTGTAATCAAACCCGCAAATGCAGATGCTCCAGATTCTCAACTAGACTAAAGAAGTCCAGTTTTATTGCTTCTTTAATCAGAGCAACAGTTTTCAGCTGTGCTATCATAATTGCAAAAGGGTTTTCTAATGATCAATTAGCCTTTTAAAATTATAAACTTGGATTAGCTAACACAATGTGCCATTGGAACACAGGAGGGATGGTTGCTGATAATGGGCCTCTGTACACTATGTAGATATTCCATTAAAAATCAGCAGTTTCCAGCTACAATGGTCATTTACAACATTAACAATGTCTACACTGTATTTCTGATCAATTTTATGTTATTTTAATGGACAAAGTATTAGCAGGAAATGTCTAAGTGACCGCAAACTCTTGAATGGTAGTGTGTATTTTAACTATTTTTGGTATAGTGTTCCTTTGTTACAGATACTGTCACGATGTTCGTAATAATGGTCGGACCAAGACGCAGCGCGATATGAGTTCCACATACTTTAATATTAGTTAAACTTAACAAAACAAAACAATAAACGAACAAACCGTGACTACTGAGGTGCTATGTGCACTAACTCCAAACATAAACAATATCCCATAACCCACAGGTGGAAAAAATTCTACTTAAGTATGATCCCCAATTAGAGACAACGATAGCCAGCTGCCTCTAATTGGGAATTATACCAAAACCCCAACATAGAGGCAGCGTAGCCTAGTGGTTAGAGGCAGATAGCCTAGTGGTTAGAGGCAGGTAGCCTAGTGGTTAGAGGCAGATAGCCTAGTGGTTAGAGGCAGATAGCCTAGTGGTTAGAGGCAGGTAGCCTAGTGGTTAGAGGCAGGTAGCCTAGTGGTTAGAGGCAGGTAGCCTAGTGGTTAGAGGCAGATAGCCTAGTGGTTAGAGGCAGGTAGCCTAGTGGTTAGAGGCAGGTAGCCTAGTGGTTAGAGGCAGATAGCCTAGTGGTTAGAGGCAGGTAGCCTAGTGGTTAGAGGCAGGTAGCCTAGTGGTTAGAGGCAGATAGCCTAGTGGTTAGAGGCAGGTAGCCTAGTGGTTAGAGGCAGCGTAGCCTAGTGGTTAGAGGCAGCGTAGCCTAGTGGTTAGAGGCAGCGTAGCCTAGTGGTTAGAGGCAGCGTAGCCTAGTGGTTAGAGGCAGGTAGCCTAGTGGTTAGAGGCAGCGTAGCCTAGTGGTTAGAGCGTTGGACTAGTAACCGAAAGGTTTCTAGATAGAATCCCGAGCTGACAAGGTAAAAATCTGTCGTTCTGCCCAGAACAAGGCAGTTAACCCACTGTTCCTAGGCTGTCATTGAAAATAAGAATTTGTTCTTAACTGACTTGCCTAGTTAAATAAAGGTGAAATAAAAAAATAAATAGTAGCAATTGGGAGGGATATCTGCACGTCAGGGGTCGATAATGAAGATCATTTTGTGAGAACAGACATGGAGGCTGGCTCCTGTGTAAGGAGAATCATGTCATACAGCTCATTATTCATCTGGTTCCCTCAAACATACATGGAGGACCTGATTAAGCCATATATCTCCTTTAAAATCCCTCCATAAACTTAATCCAAGTTTTTAAGTCACATGTTGTTGATCATAGGCTCTAATTCAGCCATATTTCCTTTAAAGTTAAAGCAGGTTCTCAAAGCAAATGATACAGCCACAGCAACCCAAGTGCAGCGTGGGCAGTTCTGGTTCTTTAATAAGGGAGAGCTGAGCCTAAGAGTATCACTTGAGATGATCTGCCATGGGAATGATATCAGTGTACACACACCTGGTGTTGTTAGGAGTGGGAGGATTCTTACCTAGGCCCTTGTAGAACCTAAGCTGATCACGAAACCCTTCCAAGCCTGAGGGGCTGCAGTGATACACACACTTTTTCTTGAAGCTTCAACATATACACCTAACTCCTGTAATGGTGAATGAGCATCATATAGATTTACATAGGGTAATGCTTCATCAGGGGTTGTTGTTGCGCCCAATACCTAATTCCCTTATTACAACCAAAACATTATGTATGTACTGTAGCTGTGAGCTCTACTGCCCCTCCTTTATATAAGGGACGGCGTGTTCTGGAATGTTTAAGATCTGGTGAACTCTTGTTGTCCACAGGATGAGACAGCAGGTCAGAATAGTAGCCCTCCTGCCCCAGAAGACAAGAAACTATTAAAGGTAAACAACTAGGCAGTGATCAAGTAGTAGTTTAGTAGGATCCCCAATAGTAGTTTAGTAGGAACCCCAGTAGTAGTTTAGTAGGATCCCCAGTAGTAGTTTAGTAGGAACCCCAGTAGTAGTTTAGTAGGATCCCCAGTGGTAGTTTACTAGGATCCCCAGGGTAGTTTACTAGGATCCCCAGGGGTAGTTTACTAGGATCCCCAGGGGTAGTTTACTAGGATCCCCAGGGGTAGTTTACTAGGATCCCCAGGGGTAGTTTACTAGGATCCCCAGGGGTAGTTTACTAGGATCCCCAGTGGTAGTTTACTAGGATCCCCAGTAGTAGTTTAGTAGGAACCCCAGTAGTAGTTTACTAGGATCCCCAGTAGTAGTTTAGTAGGAACCCCAGTAGTAGTTTAGTAGGAACCCCAGTAGTAGTTTACTAGGAACCCCAGTAGTAGTTTAGTAGGATCCCCGGGGTAGTTTACTAGGATCCCCAGGGGTAGTTTACTAGGATCCCCAGGGGTAGTTTAGTAGGATCCCCAGTAGTAGTTTAGTAGGATCCCCAGTAGTAGTTTACTAGGATCCCCAGTAGTAGTTTAGTAGGATCCCCAGTAGTAGTTTACTAGGATCCCCAGTAGTAGTTTACTGGGATCCACAGTAGTAGTTTAGTAGGATCCACAGTAGTAGTTTACTAGGATCCCCAGTAGTAGTTTACTGGGATCCACAGTAGTAGTTTACTAGGATCCCCAGGGGTAGTTTAGTAGGATCCCCAGTAGTAGTTTACTGGGATCCACAGTAGTAGTTTACTAGGATCCACAGTAGTAGTTTAGTAGGATCCCCAGTAGTAGTTTAGTAGGATCCCCAGTAGTAGTTTAGTAGGATCCCCAGTAGTAGTTTACTGGGATCCACAGTAGTAGTTTACTAGGATCCCCAGTAGTAGTTTACTGGGATCCACAGTAGTAGTTTACTAGGATCCCCAGTAGTAGTTTACTAGGATCCCCAGTAGTAGTTTACTAGGATCCCCAGTAGTAGTTTAGTAGGATCCCCAGTAGTAGTTTACTAGGATCCCCAGTAGTAGTTTAGTAGGATCCCCAGTAGTAGTTTACTAGGATCCCCAGTAGTAGTTTACTAGGATCCCCAGTAGTAGTTTACTGGGATCCACAGTAGTAGTTTACTGGGATCCACAGTAGTAGTTTACTAGGATCCCCAGTAGTAGTTTACTAGGATCCACAGTAGTAGTTTACTAGGATCCCCAGTAGTAGTTTAGTAGGAACCCCAGTAGTAGTTTAGTAGGAACCCCAGTAGTAGTTTACTAGGATCCCTAGGGGTAGTTTACTAGGATCCCCAGGGGTAGTTTACTAGGATCCCCAGGGGTAGTTTACTAGGATCCCCAGGGGTAGTTTACTAGGATCCCCAGGGGTAGTTTACTAGGATCCCCAGGGGTAGTTTACTAGGATCCCCCGTAGTAGTTTACTAGGATCCCTAGGGGTAGTTTACTAGGATCCCCAGGGGTAGTTTACTAGGATCCCCAGGGGTAGTTTACTAGGATCCCCAGGGGTAGTTTACTAGGATCCCCAGGGGTAGTTTACTAGGATCCCTAGGGGTAGTTTACTAGGATCCCCAGGGGTAGTTTACTAGGATCCCCAGGGGTAGTTTACTAGGATCCCCAGTAGTAGTTTACTAGGATCCCCAGGGGTAGTTTACTAGGATCCCCAGGGGTAGTTTACTAGGATCCCCAGGGGTAGTTTACTAGGATCCCCAGGGGTAGTTTACTAGGATCCCCAGGGGTAGTTTACTAGGATCCCCCGTAGTAGTTTACTAGGATCCCTAGGGGTAGTTTACTAGGATCCCCAGGGGTAGTTTACTAGGATCCCCAGGGGTAGTTTACTAGGATCCCCAGGGGTAGTTTACTAGGATCCCCAGGGGTAGTTTAGTAGGATCCCCAGGGGTAGTTTACTAGGATCCCCAGGGGTAGTTTAGTAGGATCCCCAGGGGTAGTTTATCAGGATCCTATTAGCTACTGCAAAAGCAGCAGCTACATTACATAATGCAGAAGATTCATAGACAAGAACAGAACTACATACATTTAAAATAAGTATGAACGCTTTTATGTATGAATGCCTCCATAATCATTTGATTCAGATAGTTTCCTCCTGTAATGGGTATCCTGGGGTAGAGTGTTCACAGTAGCCACCCGCAATGGTTTTTCTAACGGTGAATTAAATATTTATTAACATAAAATAACCAGGCCTGGAATGTTTTGCCTTGTTAATGTCAATTGCCCTTAATGGATTACCTGCGGTTCAGTGTAACGGGTTCCAGTCTACCACCCATGAAGGGTTATCTGAGGTATTGTGTAACGGGTTGCAGTCTACCACCCCTAAAGGGTTATCTAAAAGGTACAGTGTAACAGGTTAGACTCCTGCTGATATATATTGAATCAGAATCTGATGGAGTTGTTAGACTCCTGCTGATATATAATGAATCAGATTGAGTTGTTAGTCTCCTGCTGATATATAATGAATCAGATTGAGTTGTTAGTCTCCTGCTGATATATAATGAATCAGATTGAGGTGTTAGTCTCCTGCTGATATATAATGAATCAGATTGAGTTGTTAGTCTCCTGCTGATATATAATGAATCAGAATCTGATTGAGTTGTTAGTCTCCTGCTGATATATAATGAATCAGATTGAGTTGTTAGTCTCCTGCTGATATATAATGAATCAGATTGAGTTGTTAGTCTCCTGCTGATATATAATGAATCAGATTGAGGTGTTAGTCTCCTGCTGATATATAATGAATCAGATGGAGTTGTTAGACTCCTGCTGATATATAATGAATCAGATTGAGTTGTTAGACTCCTGCTGATATATAATGAATCAGATTGAGTTGTTAGTCTCCTGCTGATATATAATGAATCAGATTGAGTTGTTAGTCTCCTGCTGATATATAATGAATCAGATTGAGTTGTTAGTCTCCTGCTGATATATAATGAATCAGATTGAGTTGTTAGTCTCCTGCTGATATATAATGAATCAGATTGAGTTGTTAGACTCCTGCTGATATATAATGAATCAGATTGAGTTGTTAGTCTCCTGCTGATATATAATGAATCAGATTGAGTTGTTAGTCTCCTGCTGATATATAATGAATCAGATTGAGGTGTTAGTCTCCTGCTGATATATAATGAATCAGATTGAGTTGTTAGTCTCCTGCTGATATATAATGAATCAGATTGAGGTGTTAGTCTCCTGCTGATATATAATGAATCAGATTGAGTTGTTAGACTCCTGCTGATATATAATGAATCAGATTGAGTTGTTAGACTCCTGCTGATATATAATGAATCAGATTGAGTTGTTAGTCTCCTGCTGATATATAATGAATCAGATTGAGTTGTTAGTCTCCTGCTGATATATAATGAATCAGATGGAGTTGTTAGACTCCTGCTGATATATAATGAATCAGATTGAGTTGTTAGTCTCCTGCTGATATATAATGAATCAGATTGAGTTGTTAGTCTCCTGCTGATATATAATGAATCAGATTGAGTTGTTAGACTCCTGCTGATATATAATGAATCAGATTGAGTTGTTAGTCTCCTGCTGATATATAATGAATCAGATTGAGTTGTTAGTCTCCTGCTGATATATAATGAATCAGATTGAGTTGTTAGTCTCCTGCTGATATATAATGAATCAGAATGAGTTGTTAGTCTCCTGCTGATATATAATGAATCAGAATCTGATTGAGTTGTTAGTCTCCTGCTGATATATAATGAATCAGATTGAGTTGTTAGTCTCCTGCTGATATATAATGAATCAGATTGAGTTGTTAGTCTCCTGCTGATATATAATGAATCAGATTGAGTTGTTAGACTCCTGCTGATATATAATGAATCAGAATCTGATTGAGTTGTTAGTCTCCTGCTGATATATAATGAATCAGAATCTGATTGAGTTGTTAGTCTCCTGCTGATATATAATGAATCAGATTGAGTTGTTAGTCTCCTGCTGATATATAATGAATCAGATTGAGTTGTTAGTCTCCTGCTGATATATAATGAATCAGATTGAGTTGTTAGTCTCCTGCTGATATATAATGAATCAGATTGAGTTGTTAGTCTCCTGCTGATATATAATGAATCAGATTGAGTTGTTAGTCTCCTGCTGATATATAATGAATCAGAATCTGATTGAGTTGTTAGTCTCCTGCTGATATATAATGAATCAGAATCTGATTGAGTTGTTAGTCTCCTGCTGATATATAATGAATCAGAATCTGATTGAGTTGTTAGTCTCCTGCTGATATATAATGAATCAGATTGAGTTGTTAGTCTCCTGCTGATATATAATGAATCAGATTGAGTTGTTAGTCTCCTGCTGATATATAATGAATCAGAATCTGATTGAGTTGTTAGACTCCTGCTGATATATAATGAATCAGAATCTGATTGAGTTGTTAGTCTCCTGCTGATATATAATGAATCAGATTGAGGTGTTAGTCTCCTGCTGATATATAATGAATCAGATTGAGTTGTTAGTCTCCTGCTGATATATAATGAATCAGATTGAGTTGTTAGTCTCCTGCTGATATATAATGAATCAGATTGAGTTGTTAGTCTCCTGCTGATATATAATGAATCAGATTGAGTTGTTAGTCTCCTGCTGATATATAATGAATCAGATTGAGGTGTTAGACTCCTGCTGATATATAATGAATCAGATTGAGGTGTTAGACTCCTGCTGATATATAATGAATCAGAATCTGATTGAGTTGTTAGTCTCCTGCTGATATATAATGAATCAGATTGAGGTGTTAGTCTCCTGCTGATATATAATGAATCAGATTGAGTTGTTAGTCTCCTGCTGATATATAATGAATCAGATTGAGTTGTTAGTCTCCTGCTGATATATAATGAATCAGATTGAGTTGTTAGTCTCCTGCTGATATATAATGAATCAGATTGAGTTGTTAGTCTCCTGCTGATATATAATGAATCAGATTGAGTTGTTAGTCTCCTGCTGATATATAATGAATCAGATTGAGTTGTTAGTCTCCTGCTGATATATAATGAATCAGATTGAGTTGTTAGTCTCCTGCTGATATATAATGAATCAGATTGAGTTGTTAGTCTCCTGCTGATATATAATGAATCAGATTGAGTTGTTAGTCTCCTGCTGATATATAATGAATCAGATTGAGTTGTTAGTCTCCTGCTGATATATAATGAATCAGATTGAGTTGTTAGTCTCCTGCTGATATATAATGAATCAGATTGAGTTGTTAGTCTCCTGCTGATATATAATGAATCAGATTGAGTTGTTAGTCTCCTGCTGATATATAATGAATCAGATTGAGTTGTTAGTCTCCTGCTGATATATAATGAATCAGAATCTGATTGAGTTGTTAGTCTCCTGCTGATATATAATGAATCAGAATCTGATTGAGTTGTTAGTCTCCTGCTGATATATAATGAATCAGAATCTGATTGAGTTGTTAGTCTCCTGCTGATATATAATGAATCAGATTGAGTTGTTAGTCTCCTGCTGATATATAATGAATCAGATTGAGTTGTTAGTCTCCTGCTGATATATAATGAATCAGAATCTGATTGAGTTGTTAGACTCCTGCTGATATATAATGAATCAGAATCTGATTGAGTTGTTAGTCTCCTGCTGATATATAATGAATCAGATTGAGGTGTTAGTCTCCTGCTGATATATAATGAATCAGATTGAGTTGTTAGTCTCCTGCTGATATATAATGAATCAGATTGAGTTGTTAGTCTCCTGCTGATATATAATGAATCAGATTGAGTTGTTAGTCTCCTGCTGATATATAATGAATCAGATTGAGTTGTTAGTCTCCTGCTGATATATAATGAATCAGATTGAGGTGTTAGACTCCTGCTGATATATAATGAATCAGATTGAGGTGTTAGACTCCTGCTGATATATAATGAATCAGAATCTGATTGAGTTGTTAGTCTCCTGCTGATATATAATGAATCAGATTGAGGTGTTAGTCTCCTGCTGATATATAATGAATCAGATTGAGTTGTTAGTCTCCTGCTGATATATAATGAATCAGATTGAGTTGTTAGTCTCCTGCTGATATATAATGAATCAGATTGAGTTGTTAGTCTCCTGCTGATATATAATGAATCAGATTGAGTTGTTAGTCTCCTGCTGATATATAATGAATCAGATTGAGTTGTTAGTCTCCTGCTGATATATAATGAATCAGATTGAGTTGTTAGTCTCCTGCTGATATATAATGAATCAGATTGAGTTGTTAGTCTCCTGCTGATATATAATGAATCAGATTGAGTTGTTAGTCTCCTGCTGATATATAATGAATCAGATTGAGTTGTTAGTCTCCTGCTGATATATAATGAATCAGATTGAGTTGTTAGTCTCCTGCTGATATATAATGAATCAGATTGAGTTGTTAGTCTCCTGCTGATATATAATGAATCAGATTGAGTTGTTAGTCTCCTGCTGATATATAATGAATCAGATTGAGTTGTTAGTCTCCTGCTGATATATAATGAATCAGATTGAGTTGTTAGTCTCCTGCTGATATATAATGAATCAGATTGAGTTGTTAGTCTCCTGCTGATATATAATGAATCAGATTGAGTTGTTAGTCTCCTGCTGATATATAATGAATCAGAATTAGATGGAGTTGTTAGACTCCTGCTGATATATAATGAATCAGATTGAGTTGTTAGTCTCCTGCTGATATATAATGAATCAGAATCTGATTGAGTTGTTAGTCTCCTGCTGATATATAATGAATCAGATTGAGGTGTTAGTCTCCTGCTGATATATAATGAATCAGAATCTGATTGAGTTGTTAGTCTCCTGCTGATATATAATGAATCAGATTGAGGTGTTAGTCTCCTGCTGATATATAATGAATCAGATTGAGTTGTTAGTCTCCTGCTGATATATAATGAATCAGAATCTGATTGAGTTGTTAGTCTCCTGCTGATATATAATGAATCAGAAGTTTCACCTGAGGTTCTTGGCTCCCACTGAGGCTTTCACCTCAACCACCATGATCAGAGTTAACAGACGTGAACGCAGTAACCTTTAATTGTGTTTCCTCCTAAAGAATAAACTTAATGGTTTTCACCTGAACAGCTGGTCTTCCATTTCCATTCTCATCCCCTACATCATATTCACATCCAGCAGCATCCACCACACACATACAGATCAGTACATACGTAGGTATACACTCAAGGAAAGAACTACAGTTAATCCGGAAAGTATTCAGACCCCTTCACTTTTTCCACATTTTGTTACGTTACAGCCTTATTCTGAAATGGATCAAATGCTTTTTTCACACTCTACACACAATACCCCATAACGCCGAAGCTAAAACTGGTTTTCAGAAATGTTTACAAATGTATTCAAAATTAGAAATACCTTACTTACATAAGCATTCAGACCCTTTGCTATGAGACTCGAAATTGAGCTCAGGTGCATCCTGTTTCCATTGATCATCCTTGAGATGTTTCTACAACTTGTTTGGAGTTTCTACAACTAGATTTGGAAAGGCACACGCCTGTCTATAAGGTCCCACAGTTGACAGTGCATGTCAGAACAAAAACCAAGCCATGAGGTTGAAGGAACTGTCCGTAGAGCTCCGAGGCAGGATTGTGTCGAGGCACAGATCTGGGGAAGGGTACCAAAAAGTGTCTGCATCATTGAAGGTCTCCAAGAACACAGTGGCCTCCATCATTCTTAAATGGAAGAAGTTTGGAACCAGCAAGACTCTTCCTAAAGCTGGCCGCCCGGCCAAACTGAGAAATCGGGGGAGAAGGACCTTGGTCATTGACGTGACCAAGAACCTGATGGTCCCTCTGACAGAGCTCCAGAGTTCCTCTGTGGAGATGGGAGAACCTTCCAGAAGGACAACAATCTCTGCAGCACTCCACCAATCAGGCCTTTATGGTAGAGTAGCCAGACAGAAGCCACTCCTCAGTAAAAGGCACATGGCCCCCTTGGAGTTTGCCAAAAAGCACCTAAAGGACTCTCAGACGCTGAGAAACAAGATTCTCTGGTCTGATGAAACCAAGATGGAACTCTTTGGCCTGAATGCAAAGCATCACGTCTGGAGGAAACCTGGCACCATCCCTACAGAGAAGCATGGTGGTGGCAGCATGGGGATGTGGGAATGTTTTTCAGCGGCAGGGACTGGGAGAATAGTCAGGATCAAGGGAAAGATGAACGGAGCAAAGTACAGAGAGATCCTTGATGAAACCTTACTGCAGAGCACTCAGAACTCAGACTGGGGCAAAGGTTCACCTTCCAACAGGACGACAATCCTAAGCACACAGCCAAGACAAGACATGTGTGGCTTTGGGACAAGTCTCTAAATGTCCTTGAGTGGCACAGCCAGAGCCCGGACTTGAACATGATCAAACATCGCTGGAGAGACCTGAAAATAACTGTGCAGTGGCGCTCTCCATCCAACCTGATAAAGCATGAGAGGATCTGCAGAGAAGAATGGGAGCTACTCCCCAAATACATGTGTGCCAAGCTTGCAGCGTAATACCCAAGAAGACTCAAGTCTGTAATCGCTGCCAAAGGTGCCTAAACAAAGTACTGAGTAAAGGGTCTGAATACTTGTGTTAAAATTGAAAAAATGTAATATCACATTTACATATTTGCAAAA
This sequence comes from Oncorhynchus mykiss, assembly GCF_057628025.1. Classification (NCBI taxonomy): domain Eukaryota; kingdom Metazoa; phylum Chordata; class Actinopteri; order Salmoniformes; family Salmonidae; genus Oncorhynchus; species Oncorhynchus mykiss. The sequence goes on along the minus strand of NC_143023.1, from coordinate 103,544,499 downwards.
ATGTCTAAAAACCTTTTATTCTTTGTCATTATAGTCATTTGAGTAGCCATTTGATTAGGTGTTCAGGAGTCTTACGGCTTGGGGTAGAAGCTGTTTAGAAGCCTTTTGGACCTAGACGGAGACGGAGCAGTTGCCATACCAGGCAGTGATGCAACCAATGGTGCAGCTGTATAACCTTTTGAGGATCTGAAGACTCATGCCAAATCTTTTCAGTCTCCTGAGGGGGAATAGGTTTTGTCGAGCCCTCTTCACGACTGTCTTGGTGTGCTTGGGCCATGTTAGTTTGTTGATTATGTGGACGCCAAGGAACTTGAAGCTCTCAACCTGCTCCACTGCAACCCCGTCGCTGAGAATGGGGGCGTGCTCGATCCTCTTTTTCCTGGTGTCCACAATCATTTCCTTTGTCTTGATCACGTTGAGGGAGAGGTTGTTGTCCTGGAAACACACTGCCAGGTCTCTGACCTCCTCCCTATAGGCTGTCTCATCGTTGAGGGAGAGGTTGTTGTCCTGGCACCACACGGTCAGGTCTCTGACCTCCTCCCTATAGGCTGTCTCATCGTTGAGGGAGAGGTTGTTGTCCTGGCACCACACGGTCAGGTCTCTGACCTCCTCCCATAGGCTGTCTCATCGTTGAGGGAGAGGTTGTTGTCCTGGCACCACACGGTCAGGTCTCTGACCTCCTCCCTATAGGCTGTCTCATCGTTGAGGGAGAGGTTGTTGTCCTGGCACCACATGGTGTAGATTGATGAGGAAATTAAACTATTGAATCCATTTTAGAATAAGGCAGTAACGTAGCAAAATGTGGAAAAAGTCAAGGGGTCTCAATACTTTCCGAATACACTATACATTAAAAAAATACACTTTAAAATAAGAATAAACACTGTATACACTTCAGCCTACCATTCCATACGTCACTAATAATTTGCTTTCCTGAGGCCCTGATATCCTGAGTCTCACATTGTCAGCGTTGTGCTGTGATGTGCTGTTTTATTTGTTTTTTCATCTCATTTTGATGGTTGCTTGTCACATATATACTGAACACCACACTTACTGAACACCACACTTACTGAACACCACACTTACTGATCACCACACTTACTGATCACCACACTTACTGATCACCACACTTACTGATCACCACACTTACTGATCACCACACTTACTGAACATCACACTTACTGATCACCACACTTACTGAACACCACACTTACTGATCACCACACTTACTGATCACCACACTTACTGATCACCACACTTACTGAACACCACACTTACTGATCACCACACTTACTGATCACCACACTCACTGAACTTCACACTTACTGAACTTACGCTACAACATATTTCACATGAAAGTTTGATCTCACCCCTCTCTCTCTCTTGATCTCACCCCTCCCTCTCTCTTGCTCTCACCACTCCTTCTCTCTTGATCCCACCCCTCTCTCTCTTGATCTCACCCCTCTCTCTTGATCTCACTCCTCCCTCTCTCTTGCTCTCACCACTCCTTCTCTCTTGATCTCACCCCTCTCTCTCTTGATCTCACCCCTCCCTCTCTCTTGCTCTCACCCCTCCCTCTCTCTTGCTCTCACCACTCCTTCTCTCTTGATCTCACCCCTCTCTCTCTTGATCTCACCCCTCTCTCTTGATCTCACCCCTCCCTCTCTCTTGATCTCACCCCTCCCTCTCTCTTGATCTCACCCCTCCCTCTCCCTTGATCTCACCCCTCCCTCTCCCTTGATCTCACCCCTCCCTCTCCCTTGATCTCACCCCTCCCTCTCCCTTGATCTCACCCCTCCCTCTCCCTTGAGCTCACCCCTCCCTCTCCCTTGAGCTCACCCCCCCCCCCCCCCCCCTCTCCCTTGAGCTCACCTCTCCCTTGAGCTCACCCCTCCCTCTCTCTTGCTCTCACCCCTCCCTCTCTCGGTCTCACCCTTCTCTCTCTCGGTCTCACCCTTCTCTCTCTCGGTCTCACCCCTCCCTCTCTCTATCTCTCTCTCTCTCGCTCTTGGTCTCACCCCTCTCTCTCTCTCTCTCTTGATCTCCCCCCAGTTGAAGCCTGTCCTCCAGAGAGGAGGAAGTTCAGCCTCTCTTCACAACTCCACCATGAGGAACACCATGTACAAGCTGATGATTCACACACTAGACCCCCTGGGAAACAGTAGGTTACCTTCTAGAAAAGACAACAGACCTGAGTTCAAATACTATCACACATCATTTCAAATAGTTTAGCTGGGCTTGACTGAGATCGTCTGGTGCAATGGACCAGATCCCTTATCTTTCACTCCAAGCAGTCTTAATCACATGCAATAAGTATTTGAAATATTTCAAGTAGACATTGTGTTTATTTTTGGACACATTTTAAATGTGTTGTAAACAGTTTAGCTTGCTGGGTAACCTGTGTCAATTTAAAAGTGGCATAAGAAATGACTTTGTACCTGCCACTACAGCTATCAATAGTATGATAACTTCTTACAATGTTTCTATATTAACATTAAACAGTATATACTGTAGTATGATATTTGTTCACTCTGACCCATACCAAAACAGTGAAACCTGTTGATATAGACGGAGTGCCTTTGTCCTTCTCTCAGTCAGTCAGTGTGATTAATTATCAAAGTGTTCCACGTTAAGCTTTGGCTAGCACTAAATCCAGATTGGTCCTAAGCAGATTAATGCCTGTGTCAGTTTATCACCTCAACAAGGCTCTCATTCATACAGCACTACAGTATAGTAGACAAGTGGTCACATAGGGACAGAAATGGCACCCTATTCCCTAAACAGTGCACTACATCTGACATACACTAGGTAGGGAATAGGTTAACACTGGGGACGCAACCAGACAATCAGGATCCACAACAGAATAGTGAAACAGCAAACACAACACAGGAAACACTATCCAGTAACACAGACAACACAACACTATCCAGTAACACAGACAAAACTAACACTTTGGTTGGTAGACGATGTGTATGGGTGGTTGGGGATGTGTGTGTTTGTTTGGGGATGTTGTGGTGGTTGGGGATGTGTGTGTGTGTGTGTGTGCGTATGGGTGGTTGGGGATATGTGTGTTTGTTTGGGGATGTGTATGGGTGGTTGGGGATGAGCATGGGTGGTTGGGGATGAGCATGGGTGGTTGGGGATGAGAATGGGTGGTTGGGGATGAGCATGGGTGGTTGGGGATGAGCATGGGTGGTTGCGGATGAGCATGGGTGGTTGGGGATGAGCATGGGTGGTTGGGGATGAGCATGGGTGGTTGGGGATGAGCATGGGTGGTTGGGGATGAGCATGGGTGGTTGGGGATGAGTATGGGTGGTTGGGGATGAGTATGGGTATGGGTGGTTGGGGATGTGTATGCGTCACTTAGGCCGAGCACACCCCCATTCTCATCGACGGGGTTGCAGTAGAGCAGGTTGAGAGCTTCAACGAACTATCATGGTCCAAACACACCAAGACAGTTATGAAGAGGGCACGACAATGCCTATTCCCCCTCAGGAGACTGGAAAGTATTGTCATGGGTCCTCAGATCCTCAAAATGTTATACAGCTGCACCATCGAGAGCATCTGGTTGCATCACCGCCTGGTATGGCAGCTGCTCGGCCTCCGACCGCAAGGCACTACAGAAGGTAGTACGTACAGTCCAGTACATCACTGGGGCCAAGCTTCCTGCCATGCTTTCAGACCTCTATACCAAGCGGTGTCAGAGGAAGTCCCTAAAAATGGACTCCAGCCACACTAGTCATAGACTGTTTTCTCTGGTACCACGCGGCAATCGGTACCGGAGCGCCAAGTCTAGGTCAAAAAGGCTTCTTAACAGCTTCTACCCACAAGCTAATCAAATGGCTACCGGGACTATTTGCATTGACCCCCCCCCCCCCTGCACTTCTCTGTTTATTATCTATGCATTGTCACTTTACCTCTAACTAGATGTACATATTATCTAAATTACCTCGACTAACCGGTACCCCTGTATATAGCCTCCACATTGACTCTGTACCGTAACAGACTGTATATAGCCTCCACATTGATTCTGTACCGTAACACCCTGTATATAGCCTCCACATTGACTGTACCATAATACCCTGTATATAGCCTCCACATTGACTCTGTACCGTAATACCCAGTATATAGCCTCCACATTGACTCTGTACCGTAATACTCTGTATATAACCTCCACATTGACTCTGTACCGTAACAGCCTGTATATAGCCTCCACATTGACTCTGTACCGTAACAGCCTGTATATAGCCTCCACATTGACTCTGTACCGTAACACCCTGTATATAGCCTCCACATTGACTCTGTACCGTAACAGCCTCCACATTGACTCTGTACCGTAAAACCCTGTATATAGCCTCCACATTGACTCTGTACCGTAATACCCTGTATATAGCCTCCACATTGACTCTGTACCGTAACACCCTGTATATAGCCTCCACACTGACTCTGTACCGTAATACCCTGTATATAGCCTCCACATTGACTCTGTACCGTAATACCCTGTATATAGCCTCCACATTGACTCTGTACCGTAACACCCTGTATATAGCCTCCACATTGACTCTGTACCGTAACAGCCTCCACATTGACTCTGTACCGTAAAACCCTGTATATAGCCTCCACATTGACTCTGTACCGTAATACCCTGTATATAGCCTCCACATTGACTCTGTACCGTAACACCCTGTATATAGCCTCCACACTGACTCTGTACCGTAATACCCTGTATATAGCCTCCACATTGACTCTGTACCGTAATACCCTGTATATAGCCTCCACACTGACTCTGTACCGTAATACCCTGTATATAGCCTCCACATTGACTCTGTACCGTAATACCCTGTATATAGCCTCCACATTGACTCTGTACCGTAATACCCTGTATATAGCCTCCACATTGACTCTGTACCGTAATACCCTGTATATAGCCTCCACATTGACTCTGTACCGTAACACCCTGTATATAGCCTCCACATTGACTCTGTACCGTAACAGCCTCCACATTGACTCTGTACCGTAAAACCCTGTATATAGCCTCCACATTGACTCTGTACCGTAAAACCCTGTATATAGCCTCCACATTGACTCTGTACCGTAACAGCCTGAAAATAGCCTTGTTACTGTTATTTTATTGTTGCACTTTAACTATTTGTTATTTTTCAATTCTCTTCTAAACTGTATTGTCGGTTAAGGTCTTGTAAGTAAGCATTTCACTGTTGTATTAGGCGCATGTGACAAATATAATTTGATTTGATGTCATTTCAATCCCTTGATTATCCATACAGGAGTACAGTAGACCACCAGCGCTCAGATAGGGACCCAATTCCAACTAAACTACTGATAGAGCTGCTTCCTGTGCTTGGCCCTTGTATGTTGAACATAATAAACGGCTCCCAATCCACCAGATGTGGACCAAGCTCGTTAAAAGTGGCAGTGATAAAGCCTCTCCTGAAAAAGCCAAACCTTGACCCAGAATTTTTTTTTTTTTTAACTATCGACATATATTGAATCTCCCATTCCTCTCAAAAAAAATCTAAAAGCTGTTGCGCAGCAACTCACTGCCTTCCTGAAGACAAATAGAAACGCTTCAGTCTGGTTTCAGACCCCATCATAGCACTGAGACGGCACTTGTGAAGGTGGTAAATGACCTTTTAATGGCATCAGACTGAGGCTTTGCATCTGTCCTTGTGCTCCCAGACCTTAGTGCTGCTTTTGATACCATCAATCACCACATTATTTTGGAGAGATTGGAAACCCAAATTGGTCTACACGGACAAGTTCTGGCCTGGTTTAGATCTTATCTGTCGGAAAGATATCAGCTTGTCTCTGTAAATGATTTGTCACCTGACAAAATCAATTGTACGTTTCGGCATTCCTCAAGGATACGTTTTAGGACCACTATTGTTTTCCCTTTGGAAAGTATTCAGATCTCTTATTTCTTCTTTTACAGCCTTATTCTGAAATGGATTAAAAAACAGATTTCCCTCATCACCTCAATCTGCCCCCTAATGACAAAGCAAAAATAGGTTTTTATACATTATTGCACACATATATACATATATACATACATACATACATACATACATACATGCATACATACATGCATACATACATACATACATATAAATGAAATATAACATTTATATATATATATATATATATAAATGAAATATAACATTTACATAAGTATTCAGACCCTTGACTCCAGTGGTCGCCAACCGGTCGATCTTCAAGGCATTCCTAGTAGATCCCCAAATATTTCTGTAGAAAATACAATCTCACCAGAGGAAAGGAAGGAGGGAGCAGGGGCCGTGAGAGGTGGTTGGGAAAAATAATGTTGAACGATAATCCAACTCGGAATTCCAAGTCAGAATCTCAGGCATCTTTCTAGAGCTCTGACTTTTTGACCTGAAGGTCACTGACGTCGTGAGTTGACCTCGTTGACCATCAGATGCAGGTACCATCAGTCCAGTTAAATTAAAAGGCAAATTATTTAAATTCAGGCTCCACAGGGCCTCACAAGTGCTAAACCAACTGATCTATTTTGTCATCAAAGCTTGAGTTTTGAAATATAATATGGTCTGATTAACAATATTGGAAGGCCGATCACATAGCCAATATGCTGTGATAATGTACTAGGCCTACTGCCCAAACCTCATTCCTACAAAACTCTTTGTGTGAGGTTAATGTAAAAAATAAAAAATAAAAAGTCTGAGCAGTAGATCTCAGCTTGCTTTTCGACTGTGAAGGTGATCTTGACTTAGAAAAGGTTGGTGACCACTGCTTTACTCAGTACTTTGTTGAAGCACCGTTGGCAGCAATTACAGCATCGAGACGTCTTGGTTATGACGCTGCAGGCTTGGCACACCTGTATTTGGGGAGATTCTCCCATTCTTCTCTGCAGATCCTCTCAAGCCCTGTCAGGTTGGATGGGAAGCGTTGCTGCACAGCTATTTTCAGGTCTCTTCAGAGATGTTCAATCGGGTTCGAGTCCAGGCTCTGGCTGGGCCACTCAAGGACAGTCAGAGACTTGTCCCAAAGCCACTCCTGCATTGTCTTGGCTGTGTGCTTAGGGTCATTGTCCTTTCAGAAGGTGAAACTTCGGACGGGTCTGAGGTCCTGAGCGCTCTGGAGCAGGTTTTCATCAAGGATCTCTCTGTACTTTGCTCCGTTCATCTTGGCCTCAATACTGACTAGTCTCCCAGTCTCTGCCGCTAAAAAACATCCCCACAACATAATGCTGCCACCACCATGATTCACCATACGGATGGTGCCAGGTTCACTTCAGACGTGACGCTTGACATTCATGCCAAAGAGTTGTTCAATCTTGGTTTCAGCAGACCAGAAAATCATGCACCTTTTACTGAGGAGTGGCTTCCATCTGGCCACTCTACCATAAAGGCCTGATTGGAGGAGTGCTGCAGATATGGTTGTCCTTCTGGAAGGTTCTTCCCCAGATCTGTGCCTCAACACAATCCTCTCTCAGAGCTCTATGGACAATTCCTTTGACCTCATGGTTTGCTTTTTGCTCTGACATGCACTGACAACTGTGGGACCTTATATAGACAGGTGTGTGTCTTTCCAAATGGTGTCCAATCAATTGAATTTACCACAGGTGGACTCCAATCAAGTTGTAAAAACATCTCATGGATGATGAATGGAAACAGGATGCACCTCAATTTTGAGTCTCATAGCAAAGGGTCTGAATATTTATGTAAACAAGGGACTTCTGTTTTTAATTTTTAATACACTTGCTAAAACTTCTAAAAAACTGTTTTTGCTTTGTCATAATGGTGTGTGTAGCATAGGACGTTTATTTTGCGGGGTCTGAATACTTTCTAAAGGCACTGTATTTTCTACCTCTTGTTGATGTCATTTGGAAACACATCTTTCACTGCTATGCGGACGACACACAGCTGTACATTTCGATGAAACATGGTGAAGCCCCAAAATGTCTTACCCTGGAAGCATGTGTTTCAGACATAACAAAGTGGATGACAGGAAATGTTTTACTTTTAAACAGACAAAATAGAGACGCTAGTTCTAGATCCCAAGAAATAAATAGTTCTACTGTTGGATCTGACAATTCATCTTGATGGTTGCACAGTCGTCTCAAATAAAACTGTGAAGGACCTCTGCATTACTCTGGACCGTGATCTCTCTTTTGACAAACATATCAATAATTTTTCACAGACAATTTTTTGATTCTTCGTAACATTGCAAAAATCTGGAAAAAAATGATCTTCCTATCCGGTTTCCGTCCCCTCAGGCTCGTGTGGCGGAGGAGATCTTCGTGGGCTATACTCAGCCTTGTCTCAGGTAGTAAGTTGGTGGTCTGTTGATATCCCTCCAGTTGTGTGGGGGCTGTGCTTTCGCAAAGTGGGTGGGGTTATATCCTGCCTGTTTGGCCCTGTCCCGGGGTATTGTCGGATGGGGCCACAGTGTCCTGAGACTCCAGAGGGAGTCTGGAAGGGCATCTAGGAATCTTTGTGTTGTCTGAGAATTTGTAGCATGACTTTTGATGCTCCTTGGTTGGGGTCTGAGCAGATTGTTTGTTGCGATTGCAAACGTAATAAAATGGTTGTCGGATAGTCCAGGATTATGAGGAAAAACATTAAGAACCACAACATTTATTCCACGAGACAAAACTAGGTCCAGAGTATGACTGTGACAGTGAGTGGGTCCAAAGACATGTTGGACAAAACCCACTGAGTCGATGATGGCTCCGAAAGCCTTTTGGAGTGGGTCTGTGGACTTCCATGTGAATATTAAAGTCACCAAAGAATTGAATATTATCTGCCATGACTACAAGGTCGGATAGGAATTCAGGGAACTCAGTGAGGAACGCTGTATATGGCCCAGGAGGACTGTAAACAGTAGCTATAAAAAGTGATTGAGTAGGCTGCATAGATTTCATGACTAGAAGCTCAGAAGACGAAAACGTCATTTTTTTGGTAAATTTAAATTTGCTATTGTAAATGTTATCAACACCCCCGCCTTTGCGGGATGCGCTGGGGATATGGTCACTATTGTAACCAGGAGGTGAGGCCTCATGTAATACAGTAAATTCATAAAGCTTAAGCCATGTTTCAGTCAGGACAATCACATCAAGATTATGATCAGTAATTACTTCATTGACTATAACTGCCTTTGAAGTAAGGGTCTAACATTAAGTAGCTCTATTATGAGATGTGAGGTATCATGATCTCTTTCAATAATGACAGGAATGGAGGAGGTCTTTATTCCAGTGAGATTGCTAAGGCGAACACCGCCATGTTTAGTTTTGCCCAACCTAGGTCGAGGCACAGACACGGTCTCAATGGGAATAGCTGAGCTGACTACACTGACTGTGCTAGTAGCAGACTCCACTAAGATGGCAGACTGGCCTGCACCCTGCTGCCTGGCCTGCACCCTCTCTCATTGTGGAGCTAGGGGAGTTAGAGCCCTGTCTATGTTGGTAGACAAGATGAGAGCACCCCTCCAGCTAGGATGGAGTCCGTCACTCTTCAACAGGCCAGGCTTGGTCCTGTTTGTGGGTGAGTCCCAGAAAGAGGGCCAATTGTCTACAAATTCTATCTTTTGGGAGGGGCAGAAAACAGTTTTCAACCAGCGATTGAGTTGTGAGACTCTGCTGTAGAGCTCATCACTCCCTATAACTGGGAGGGGGCCAGAGACAATTACTCGATGCGACACATCTTTCTAGCTGATTTACACGCTGAAGCTATGTTGCGCTTGGTGATCTCTGACTGTTTCATCCTAACATCGTTGGTGCTCGCACCTACAGTCCATACCTCTTTACCTCCACCTACAGTCCCATACCTCTTTCACTCCACAGGGAGTTTAGTTGTAGCAGGGTATTGTGTTCCCTCTTCCTAGAGGCGTACGTAACAGTCAAGTACAGTAATGTGTCTTCAGACTGTCAAGTACAGTAGTGTGTCTTCAGACTGTCACGTAATGTGTCTTCAGACTGTCACGTAGAGTAATGTGTCTTCAGACTGTCACGTAGAGTAATGTGTCTTCAGACTGTCACGTAGAGTAATGTGTCTTCAGACTGTCACGTAATGTGTCTTCAGACTGTCACGTAGAGTAATGTGTCTTCAGACTGTCACGTAGAGTAATGTGTCTTCAGACTGTCACGTAGAGTAATGTGTCTTCAGACTGTCACGTAGAGTAATGTGTCTTCAGACTGTCACGTAGAGTAATGTGTCTTCAGACTGTCACGTAGAGTAGTGCGTCTTCAGACTGTCACGTAGAGTAGTGCGTCTTCAGACTGTCACGTAGAGTAATGTGTTGCTAATGATCAAGTAGTTGCATCAAGATTCCATTCATCAAAGTTATTTTACTGCAGACTAGCGAGTTATTCTCCGAAATACAGTCTGCTTGCCTTGTTTGCAGTGAAGTTTAAAAAGAAAAGGCAACCTTTCTAAACGGCATTGCCATGGGGACAGCAACGACAGACAAACCTAAAGGTGAGCTGGACACAAAGGAATGAGGAGTTCTGATGCCGAGGTGGTGGATATACAGAGTACAAAACATTAAGAACACCTGCTCTTTCCATGACGTAGACTGACCAGGTGAAAGACCAGCTGAAGAGATCCCTTATTGATGTCAACTGTTATAAATCCTCTTCAATCAGTGTAGATAAGGGAAGGAGACAGGTTAAAGGTCTTGTAACCCTTGAGACAATGGAGACATGAATTGTATGTGTGCCATTCAGAGGGTGAAACAAAAGATTTAGCTGACAGTTGGAGAGTTAAGAACTGCAGCGCTGCAGGATTTCACACTCATCAGTTCCTGCCAACTGGGCACAATTGAGGCTGTTCTGAAGGAGGGTGGGGGGACAACTCAATATTAGGAAGTTGTTCCTAATGTTTTGTTCACTCAGTGTGTAGCAGATGAGGATCTGTAAGACAAAGTCTGAAGTGTCTCCACTAGGTGGTGCAACTGGGTAAAACGCTTCAGAAAGGCGGTTACGTGTGTTTATCCTCTGGATAAAGGCATTCTGCTGTAGGAGAGGTTACTGCTACCTGCCAGCAGGTGGAGCTGTTGTCCTCTGGATAAAATCATTCTGCTGTAGGAGAGGTTACTGCTACCTGCCAGCAGGTGGAGCTGTTGTCCTCTGGATAAAATAATTCTGCTGTAGGAGAGGTTACTGCTACCTGCCAGCAGGTGGTGCTGTTGTCCTCTGGATGAAATCATTCTGCTGTAGGAGAGCCTTGGACCATGAAATGATACATGAAAATCCATTCCAACTCTGGTTTTGTCTTTGTCCAGGTCTGTACACAATAGTATAACTATGTTCCCTCTTACAAATGGCAATTATTGCTAATTTACCCTGAATTGAAAGAGTAGATGTAACAGTATGACTTTAGACCGCCCCCTTGCCCATACCCGGGCGCGAACCAGGGACCCTCTGCACACATCATCAAGAGTCACCCACGAAGCATCGTTACCCATCGCTCCACAAAAGCCGTGGCCCTTGCAGAGCAAAGGGAACTACTACTTCAAGGTCTCAGAGCAAGTGACGTCACCGATTGAAACGCTATTTAGCGTGCACCGCTAACTAAGCTAGCCGTTTCACATCCGTTACATAGACAGATTGATAACCCCCTAGAATGACTCCAAAAGACTCCTGAACACCTATTAAAATGGCTACTCAGACTATTTGCCTCCTGTGATAGTTCACTTCTTTACTATTAAATGAGGAGAGACAAACTTATCACACAAGTCAGTTATACTTAAACTAAATCTTTAACAATGAGAGCTTTGCAATAGTAATGGCATTTAGACTAATCACCGTTTCTGACGATCCGTTGAAAAGCCCCAAGACAAAAGTACAAAGGTCTTTGAGAGCCAGGATACACCCCTTTCAACCTACTTGACGAACAACATATACATAGAATGAGTCACAAGGGGAGACTTTTTAAATGAGAAAGGAGTATCCCGTAGCCAGATAGCATTCGCTATAAATTATCGTTCAGTTTGGCCCTTAATACGAGGTTCTAATCTCGTTCCTGGTATTTCATAGCACAAAAACGTCAACTCCAGACACTACCCCACACATCTAGTCTCAGACCTTATCTCCCCCAAGGCCAAAGGAGGGAGTGACTGGCGCACAGATATTGTGGAAACCAGTAATTGGTTCCCCATTAATCACACCCTCCCTTCATGTGGTTTAAGAATGATATTTTGCATAGCACCAGGAACATGTGAAAGACAAGCCTGACCTCTCCCCTCTCTGGGCCCCAGGTGACTGAGCCCCAGCTGAGGGAAGAAGTGCAACTGCCAACACCAGAGTCCAAAGGGATAAATTCTAATAAGTATCTGACATCAGCATATTATGCAGATAGGACATCTTCATTATCTATGTTACCCAACTCATTATGATTCTTCCACCTCACCCCCACCCCCCTCTTCTACGCTGCTGCTACTCTGTTATCTATGCATAGTCACTTTAACTCTACCTACATGTACATATTACCTTGACTAACCAGTACCCCCTGTATATAACCTCCACCTTGACTCTGTACCAGTACTCCCTGTATATAGCCTCCACATTGACTCTGTACCTGTACCCCCTGTATATAGCCTCCACATTGACTCTGTACCGGTACCCCCTGTATATAGCCTCCACGTTGACTCTGTACCGGTACCCCCTGTATATAGCCTCCACATTGACTTTGTACTAGTACCCCCTGTATATAGCCTCCACATTGACTCTGTACCTGTACCCCTGTATATAGCCTCCACATTGACTCTGTACCGGTACCCCCTGTATATAGCCTCCACATTGACTCTGTACCAGTACCCCCTGTATATAGCCTCCACATTGACTTTGTACCAGTACCCCCTGTATATAGCCTCCACATTGACTTTGTACCTGTACCCCCTGTATATAGCCTCCACATTGACTCTGTACCGGTACCCCCTGTATATAGCCTCCACATTGACTCTGTACCAGTACCCCCTGTATATAGTCTCCACACTGACTCTGTACCAGTACCCCCTGTATATAGCCTCCACATTGACTCTGTACCGTAATACCCTGTATATAGCCTCCACACTGACTCTGTACCGGTACCCCCTGTATATAGTCTCCACACTGACTCTGTACCGGTACCCCCTGTATATAGCCTCCACATTGACTCTGTACCGGTACCCCCTGTATATAGCCTCCACATTGACTCTGTACTGGTACCCGCTGTATATAGCCTCCACATTGACTCTGTACTGGTACCACCTGTATATAGCCTCTACATTGACTCTGTACCGTAATACCCTGTATATAGCCTCCACATTGACTCTGTACCGTAACACCCTGTATATAGCCTCCACATTGACTCTGTACCGTAACACCCTGTATATAGCCTCCACATTGACTCTGTACCGGTACCCCTGTATATAGCCTCCACATTGACTCTGTACCGTAATACCCTGTATATAGCCTCCACACTGACTCTGTACCGTAATACCCTGTATATAGCCTCCACATTGACTCTGTACCGTAATACCCTGTATATAGCCTCCACATTGACTCTGTACCGTAATACCCTGTATATAGCCTCCACATTGACTCTGTACCGTAATACCCTGTATATAGCCTCCACATTGACTCTGTACCGTAATACCCTGTATATAGCCTCCACATTGACTCTGTACCGTAACACCCTGTATATAGCCTCCACATTGACTCTGTACCGTAATACCCTGTATATAGCCTCCACATTGACTCTGTACCGTAATACCCTGTATATAGCCTCCACATTGACTCTGTACCGTAATACCCTGTATATAGCCTCCACATTGACTCTGTACCGTAATACCCTGTATATAGCCTCCACATTGACTCTGTACCGTAACACCCTGTATATAGCCTCCACATTGACTCTGTACCGTAATACCCTGTATATAGCCTCCACACTGACTCTGTACCGTAACACCCTGTATATAGCCTCCACATTGACTCTGTACCGTAATACCCTGTATATAGCCTCCACATTGACTCTGTACCGTAACACCCTGTATATAGCCTCCACATTGACTCTGTACCGTAATACCCTGTATATAGCCTCCACACTGACTCTGTACCGTAACACCCTGTATATAGCCTCCACATTGACTCTGTACCGTAATACCCTGTATATAGCCTCCACATTGACTCTGTACCGTAATACCCTGTATATAGCCTCGCTACTGTTATTGCCCTTTATTTGTTACCTTCATTTCTTATTCTTATTTTTTTTTTTGGTAATTTTTAAAACTGCATTGTTGGTTAAGTGCATGTAAGTAAGCATTTCACTGTAAAGTGCTGTATTTGGCATATGTGACACAAAAAAAACATTTGATTTTATTGTAAGCCTGGGGGGATGGTTCTACCAACCTAACATAGGGAATTGTTTTAAGGTGGTCACGCCAAGGATCCTTTAGCTAATTAATTTTGAATTTTAGGTCAGCTTATATAAAATAAAAACACAGTACCAGTCAACAGTTTGGACACACCTACTCATTCAAGGATTTTTCTTTATTTTTATATTTTCTACATTGTAGAACAATAGTGAAGACAGCATAACTATGAAATAACACATATGGAATCATGTAGTGACCAAAAAGTGTTTAAAAAAATGAAAGTATATTTCAGATTCTTCAAAGTAGCCTCCCTTTGCCTTGATGACAGCTCTGCACACTCTTGGAATTCTCTCAACCAGCGTCATGAGGTAGTCACATGGAATGCATTTTAATTAACAGGTGTGCCTTCTTAAAAGTCCATTTGTGGAATTTATTTCCTTCTTAATGCGTTTGAGCCAATCAGTTGTTGTGACAAGGAAGGGGTGGTATACAGAAGATAGCCCTCTTTGGCAAAAGACCAAGTCCATATTATGGCAAGAGCAGCTCAAATAAGCAAAGAGAAACAACAGTCCATCATTACTATAAGAAATGAAGGCCAATCAATGCAGAACATTAAGAACTTTGAAAGATTCTTCAAGCGCAAAAACATCAAGCGCTATGCTGAAACTGGCTCTCATGAGGACCGCCACAGGGAAGGAAGACCCAGAGTTACCTCAGCTGCAGAGGATAAGTTCATAAGAGTTACCAGACTCAGAAATTGCAGCCCAAATAAATGCTTCACAAAGTTCAAGTAATGGACACATCTCAACATCAACTGTTCAGAAGAGACTGAGCCTGAGCCTTCAGGCTTAGCTGCAAAAAAACACTACTAAAGGACACCAATTATAAGAGTCTTGCTTGTGCCAAGAATCACAAGCAATGGACATTAGACAAGTGGGAATCTGTCCTTTGGCCTGGAGACCAAATTTGAGATTTTTGGTTCCAACCTCCATGTCTTTGTGAGACGCAGAGTAGGTGAACGGATGATCTCTGCATGTGTGGGTTCCACCATGAAGCATGGAGGAGGAGGTGTGATGGCGCTTTTCTTGTGACACTGTCTGATTTATTTAGAATTCAAGGCACACTTATCCAGCAAGTCTACAACCGCATTCTGCAGCGATATGCCATCCCATCTATCTATCATTTGTTTTTCAACAGGACAATGACCCAAAATACAACTCCAGGCTGTGTAAGGGCTATTTGACCAAGGAGAGTGATGGAGTGCTCCATCAGATGACCGAACTCTACAATCAACCAACCTCAACCCAATTGAGATGGTTTAGGATGAGTTGGACCGCAGAGTGAAGGAAAAGCAGCCAGGAAGTGGTCAGCATGTGTGGGAACTCTTTCAAGACTGTTGGTAAAGCATTCCTCATGAAGCTGGTTGAGAGAATGCCAAGAGTGTGCAAAGCTGTCATTAATGCAAAGGGTGGCTACTTTGAAGAATCTCAAATGTGGAATTTGCCAAAAGGCATCTAAAGGACTCTCAGACCATGAGAAACAAGATTCTCTGGTAAGATGAAACCAAGATTGAAATCTTTGGCCTGAAAGCCAAGCGTCATGTCGGGAGTAAACCTGGCACCATCCCTACTGTGGAAGCATGGTGCTAGCAGCATTATGCTGTGGGATGTTTTTAAGTAGCAGGAACTGGGAGACTAGTCAGGATTGAGGAAAGATGAAAGGCGCAAAGTACAGAGAGATCCTTGATGAAAACCTGGTACAGAACTCAGGACATCAGACTGGGACTAAGGTTCCCCTTCCAACAGGACAACGAACCTAAGAACACAGCCAAGACAACGCAGGAGTGGCTTCAGGACAAGTCTCTGAATGTCCTTGAGCGACCCAGCCAGAGCCGGGACTTGAATCCGATCAAACATCTCTGGAGAGACCTGAAAATAACTGTACAGTGATGCTCCCCATCCAACCTGACAGAGCTTTAGAGGATATGTAGAGAAGAATGGGAGAAACTCCCCAAATACAGTTGTGCCAAGCTTGTAGCGTCATACCGGAGAAGACTCAAGGCTGTAATCGCTGCCAAAGGTGCATCAACAAAGTACTGAGTAAAGGGTCGGAATACTAAATGAAATATTTCAGTTCTTTATTTTTATACATTTGCTAAAAAAAATAATTAATGTATTTGCTTTTGTCGATATTGTGTGTAGATTGATGAGGGGGGAAAAAACGATTTAATCCATTTTAGAATATGTCTGTAACGTAACAAAATGTGGAAAAAGTCCAGGGGTCTGAATGCTTTCCAAATGCAGTGTACTTCCATACATATTTTAAACTGGTAACCGGTTACCTTCAGACTAGTGTCGTGAGGGTCATCCGTAGACCAAACCGTTCCGACACTACAGATGTTTTCCTGAGAAGACTGATTTTCGGGATGTCTCATGGTCTGACAAACGTTGCTGTAACTCGGTCAATTTCCACCTCAGATGCGGAAGGCTGACATAAGCAGCTGCTGTGGACACAGCCCATTAAAAAAACATCTCTCTAGCTTAAACTGATGGATTTTGATGGGGATATTTTTATTATTATGCTATTTAGATTCAAGCGGAGTCGCAGACATCAACTCTAGGGGGGTTTTAATATGGAAATTCCCACATATGATGTTTGAGTTGGTTGAACTGATAGGATAGTGCTGCTGCTGTTCTGACCAGCCCCCCCCCCCCCCCCCTTTACCATCTGTCCAGACAAAGAACCAGTTGTCCCTGCACCCTCAGCCGCCCCAGTTCCAGCCCCTGCTCCAGCCCCAACCAAGGAGGAGGAGACGAAGAAGGAGCAGCCAGAGGGTCAGATGGTACAAGACAATGACAATACATTTCCTATCAATACATACAGTACATCACTAGGGGGACTCAAGGTAACAGCTCCCTCTCTCTCCCCTTCTCTCTCTCCCTCCACTTCTTTTCTCCTCTCTCTCGTTCTTAATCTCCTTCCCTGTCTCCATCAATCTCTCCCCCCCGACCACTCCCTTCAACCCCCTCTCCCCCTACCTCTCCTTCCTCCCTCTCCCTCCTTCCCCCTCCCTTCCTTATAGGAGGACAAATCGGCAGCAGTTGGTTCGTCTTGTAGTGAGGATGATGAGGATGATGACGACAGTGATGAAGATAGTTCTGATGAGGAAAGTTCTGATGAGGAAAGTTCTGATGAAGATGACGATGAGGAAGATGAGGAAGATGATGACCTTGATGACAAGCCTCTGTCTTTGGTGTGGCCGGACACCAGATGTAAACAGGCCACATATCTGTTCCTCCTGCCTATAGTCTTCCCTCTGTGGCTCACCGTGCCCGACGTCCGTAACCCGGTAAGGCCCACACACACCCACACACACCCATACAAACACACACACCCACCAACACACACACACATACCCACAAACACACACATACCCAGTAAAAAGAAAATACCACTGTAAGACAGCACCTTATGTAGTTTGGAAAAACATGAAAGTTGACCATGGACAGCAAAGTTCAAATCAACTCAAGTACTATTGGAACCAGTGGAACTGAAGAAACTGATGGAACTGGTGGAACTGATAGTTCTATGGAACTGATAGGACTGATAGGACAGATAGGACTGATGGAACCAGTGGAACTGAGAACTGATAGAACTAGTGGAAATTATACAACTGATGGAACTGACGGAACCAGTGGAACTGACAGAACCAACGGAACTGGTGGAACTAAATAGAACTGGTGGATCTAATAGAACTGATGGAACTGGTGGAACTGATGGAACTGGTGGAACCAATGGACCTCGTGGAACCAATGGACCTCGTGGAACTGATGGAACTAGTGGACCTGATAGAACTGAAAGAACTATTGGAACTGATGGAACTGATAGAACTGATAGAACAAGTAGAACTGAACAAACTAGTGGAACTGAAGGAACTAGTGGAACTGATAGAACTAGTGGAACTGATAGAACTAGTGGAACTAGTGGACCTGATGGAACTGAAAGAACTAGTGGAACTGATAGAACTGATAGAAGTAGTGGACCTGATAGAACTAGTGGAACTGATGGAACTGATGGGAACTAGTGGAACTGGTGGAACTAGTGGAACCGATGGAACTGGTGGAACCGGTGGAACTGGTGGAACCGGTGGAACTGGTGGAACTAGTGGAACTGAAGGAACTGAAGGAACTAGTGGAACCGGTGGAACCGACGGAACTGATGGAACTGATGGAACTGATGAACTAGTGGAACTAGTGGAACTGATAGAACTAGTGGAACTAGTGGAACTGAGAACTGATAGAACTAGTGGAACTGATAGAACTTTTGGAACTGATACAACTAGTGGTACTGAGAAATGATAGAACTAGTGGTACTGAGAAATGATAGAACTAGTGGAACTGATAGAACTAGTGGACCTGATAGAACTAGTGGACCTGATAGAACTAGTGGACCTGATAGAACTGAGAGAACTGATGGAACTGGTGGAACTGATAGAACTGATAGAACTGAAAGAACTAGTGGAACTGATAGAACTGAAAGAAATAGTGGAACTGATGGAACTGATAGAACTGAAGGAACTAGTGGAGCTGATGGAACTGGTGGAACTAGTGGAACTGATAGAACTAGTGGAACTGATAGAACTAGTGGAACTGATAGAACTGAGAGAACTAGTGGAACTGATGGAACTAGTGGAACTAGTAGAACTGATAGAACTGAAAGAACTAGTGGAACTGATAGAACTGAAAGAACTAGTGGAACTGATAGAACTGAAAGAACTAGTGGACCTGATGGAACTGATGGAACTGATAGAACTGAAGGAACTAGTGGAACTGTTGGAACTGGTGGAACTGATGGAACTTTTGGAACTGATACAACTAGTGGTACTGAGAAATGATAGAACTAGTGGTACTGAGAAATGATAGAACTGATAGAACTAGTGGAACTGATAGAACTAGTGGACCTGATAGAACTAGTGGACCTGATAGAACTGAGAGAACTGATGGAACTGATGGAACTAGTGGAACTGATAGAACTGAAAGAACTAGTGGAACTGATGGAACTGATAGAACTGAAGGAACTAGTGGAACTGATGGAACTGGTGGAACTAGTGGACCTGATAGAACTAGTGGAACTGATGGAACTGAAAGAACTAGTGGAACTGATAGAACTGAAAGAACTAGTGGAACTGATGGAACTGATAGAACTGAAGGAACTAGTGGAACTGATGGAACTGGTGGAACTAGTGGACCTGATAGAACTAGTGGAACTGATGGAACTGAAAGAACTAGTGGAACTGAGAACTGATAGAACTAGTGGAACTGATGGAACTGAAAGAACTAGTGGAACTGAGAACTGATAGAACTAGTGGAACTAGTGGAACTGATGGAACTGATGGAACTAGTGGAACTGATAGAACTAGTGGACCTGATGGAACTGAAAGAACTAGTGGAACTGATAGAACTAGTGGAACTGATGGAACTGAAAGAACTAGTGGAACTGAGAACTGATAGAACTAGTGGAACTGAGAACTGATAGAACTAGTGGAACTGAGAACTGATAGAACTAGTGGAACTGATAGAAGGGGTGGAACTGATGGAACTGAAAGAACTAGTGGAACTGATGGAACTGAAAGAACTAGTGGAACTGATAGAACTGAAAGAACTAGTGGAACTGATAGAACTAGTGGAACTGATAGAACTAGTGGAACTGATAGAACTAGTGGAACTGAGAACTAGTGGAACTGGTAGAACTAGTGGAACTGATAGAACTGAGAGAACTAGTGGAACTGATGGAACTAGTGGAACTGATAGAACTGAAAGAACTAGTGGAACTGAAAGAACTAGTGGAACTGATGGAACTGATAGAACTGATGGAACTAGTGGAACTGATAGAACTAGTGGAACTGATGGAACTGATAGAACTGAAAGAACTAGTGGAACTGAAAGAACTAGTGGAACTGAAAGAACTAGTGGAACTGATGGAACTGATAGAACTGAAATAACTAGTGGAACTGAAAGAACTAGTGGAACTGATGGAACTGATAGAACTGAAAGAACTAGTGGAACTGAAAGAACTAGTGGAACTGATGGAACTGATAGAACTGAAAGAACTAGTGGAACTGAAAGAACTAGTGGAACTGATGGAACTGATAGAACTGAAAGAACTAGTGGAACTGAAAGAACTAGTGGAACTGATGGAACTGATAGAACTGATGGAACTGAAGGAACTAGTGGAACTGAAGGAACTAGTGGAACTGCAGGAACTAGTGGAACTGAAGGAACTAGTGGAACTGATGGAACTGATGGAACTAGTGGACCTGATAGAACTGATAGAACTGAAAGAACTAGTGGAACTGATAGAACTGAAAGAACTAGTGGAACTGATAGAACTGAAAGAACTAGTGGAACTGATAGAACTGAAAGAACTAGTGGAACTGATAGAACTAGTGGAACTGATAGAACTAGTGGAACTGATAGAACTAGTGGAACTGATAGAACTGATAGAACTAGTGAAACTGATGGAACTAGTGGACCTGATGGAACTAGTGGACCTGATGGAACTAGTGGACCTGATGGAACTAGTGGACCTGATGGAACTAGTGGACCTGATGGAACTAGTGGACCTGATGGAACTGATGGACCTGATAGAACTGATGGAACTGAAAGAACTAGTGGAACTGATGCAACTGAAAAAACTAGTGGAACTGAGAACTGATAGAACTAGTGGAACTGATAGAAGGGGTGGAACTGATGGAACTGAAAGAACTAGTGGAACTGATGGAACTGAAAGAACTAGTGGAACTGATAGAACTGATAGAACTGGTGGAACTGATAGAACTGGTGGAACTGATAGAACTGGTGGAACTGATAGAACTGGTGGAACTGATAGAACTAGTGGAACTGATAGAACTAGTGGAAGTGACTTACTCAAATTCCTGTAATCCTTGCCTGTATTTGATGTTGTCATTTACTGTCCCTGAGTCTATCAAACTGTATGGTGGAAGTATACCTCAGTTAGAGAAAAACAATGTATTCTGTCACTGCCTATCTGTTCTGCAGATATATAAGAGGTTTTTTGTGATCACCTTCCTGGGGTCTATCCTATGGATCGCCGTCTTCTCCTACCTCATGGTGTGGTGGGCACATCAGGTAAGTTATACTAACTGCATCCCCAGGCGTTTGTATGAGTCTAATACACAAGAATAGTAGAATAATTAAAGAAGGCTGGTAGAAGAGGTAGTCTTCCTTTTGGCACTACCGTCAAATAGAGTCAAATAGAACAAACTATTAGAACCAACACCCAGTGTTACTCTCACTACCGCTACTGAGTCAAATAACACTATTAGAACCAACACCCAGTGTTACTCTCACTACCGCTACTGAGTCAAATAGAACAAACTATTAGAACCAACACCCAGTGTTACTCTCACTACCACTACTGAGTCAAATAGAACAAACTATTAGAACCAAGACCCAGTGTTACTCTCACTACCACTACTGAGTCAAATAGAACAAACTATTAGAACCAAGACCCAGTGTTACTCTCACTACCACTACTGAGTCAAATAGAACAAACTATTAGAACCAACACCCAGTGTTACTCTCACTACCACTACTGAGTCAAATAGAACAAACTATTAGAACCAACACCCAGTGTTACTCTCACTACCGCTACTGAGTCAAATAGAACAAACTATTAGAACCAACACCCAGTGTTACTCTCACTACCACTATTGAGTCAAATAACACTATTAGAACCAACACCCAGTGTTCCTCTCACTACCACTACTGAGTCAAATAGAACAAACTATTAGAACCAAGACCCAGTGTTACTCTCACTACCACTACTGAGTCAAATAGAACAAACTATTAGAACCAACACCCAGTGTTCCTCTCACTACCACTACTGAGTCAAATATAACAAACTATTTCCTATTAGAACGTAACACAACACCCTGTTTCTGTCAGGTGGGAGAGACCATAGGCATCTCAGAGGAGATCATGGGCCTAACCATCCTGGCTGCAGGAACGTCCATCCCTGACCTCATCACTAG
Organism: Oncorhynchus mykiss; assembly: GCF_057628025.1. NCBI lineage: Eukaryota > Metazoa > Chordata > Actinopteri > Salmoniformes > Salmonidae > Oncorhynchus > Oncorhynchus mykiss. Next base: position 103,522,103 of record NC_143023.1, on the reverse strand, counting down.
TGTTATTGTGGCCCGTAAAGGACTGGGGGATATGGCTGTGTCCAGTTCTGTGGGCTCCAACATCTTCGACATCACCATGGGGTGAGTGCCATCACCTTCACACTGAATGATGTTAAACTACACTAAAGCTACCCTTAAGAAAAATTAAGTTTACTTAACTCAAATTCATTTTAAAAGCTAGTTCCCTACATCCCAAACTACTTAGTTATAAATTACCATATCTCAATCTGGAATGTCAGACTACAAAGATTACTCTGGAGCTGGGGATTTTCCCTGCAATCTGGAGCCATAATCATGCTTCATACTATTTTTAAAAAATGTATATTTTTATGCATATCTAAGCATACCTTATGAGCTGTCTGTATCTTCCTGACTGGTGGTTCTTTTTTATTCATAAAGAAACTAAAAACTCTGCTAATATCTGGGTAAAAGATTGAAAGGAATGTGAGTCTTATTCAGTACATGTAGTTATTGCCCGCTTTCTAAAGTCTATGAACCTTTCCAGCAGGAATGCCAGTACTCTAACTTGATTGATAACATGAAATGTCTTCTTGGTAGCTACTTATGAGGTTGGGAACCTATCGAGCTAAAGCCAACTTCATAAAATTGCTATGTGGTTAGTGTTATTACAGAGAAATATAAAAAAATGTAACAAAAAAACAGGTCAAATTACATTTTAGTCAACGCTCTTATCCAGTGCAATTATGCTCAAGTGCCTTGATCAAGGGCACATCCACAGTGTTCACATTTTCAGCTAGGGTATTCCAGACAAACCTTTCAGTTCCTGGCCCAACGCGCTAACCGCTAGGCTACCGGCTGCCCTATTTGAGGGAGCATGTGCCCCCTAAGGGCATGACGCCCCTGCTCTGGATTCAGATGTTAACCAAATGTGTAATTTGGCCTATTAAACACAAAAACTATGTTTTAAGTGAGAAGTAGGAAGGTCTGTTGCAGAAAAATAAAATTAATTATTGCTTAGTTCACCCATATTTTATTTATGGATAGTATGCAGTTTCAGTAGTTAGCTACACCGCTACATGGTAAAACAGTATGTAGTTCCAGTAGTTAGCTACACCGCTACGTGGTAAAACAGTAGTGTGTAGTTCCAGTACTTAGCTACACCGCTACATGGTAAAACAGTAGTGTGTAGTTCCAGTAGTTAGCTACACCGCTACATGGTAAAACAGTAGTGTGTAGTTCCAGTAGTTAGCTACACCACTACATGGTAAAACAGCTGTTAACTACTGAAAACACTACCTACATTTGAATTCAGTTCAACTACCACCAAGCTACTCCAAAATGTATTCACATTCCTAGATGTAGTTCACTAGTCCCCAGAACTATGGGCTAACATCCTGTAACTGGTTCAGGCTCTGAGAAAGAGGCTTAAAGGACTATGGAGAAAAGGGGTTATGAGTCCAATTGATTAAAATTTGTCGACCTAGCTGTACAAGGTAATAATATCTTTCTCTCAACCCCCCCCCCCCCCCCCCCCCCCCCCCCCTCAGCCTGCCAGTCCCGTGGTTATTGTGGTCGTCGTTCAATGGTTTTGCTCCGGTGCCCGTCAGCTCCAACGGCCTGTTCTGTGCCATTGTGTTGCTCTTCCTCATGCTCCTCTTCGTCATCATCAGTATTGCTGTGTGTAAGTGGAGGATGAACAAGATGCTGGGATCTACCATGTTCCTTCTCTATTTTGTCTTCCTGGTGCTGAGTGTTCTGCTAGAGGACAGAGTTATCATCTGTCCTGTGTCCATCTGACACTATTGTCTTCCTGGTGCTGAATGTTCTGCTAGAGGACAGAGTTATCATTGATTGAATTTGACAATTTGTCAAATACATATGGGCGCTTCAGCCGGTGACACCTCCACAAAATAGTTTGCTTCATAACATGAGATAATGTTTATTAGGAAATTGTACTAATTAAGTGCACACACACAAACGCACACACCCAAACGTACACGCACACACACAAATGCAGACACACACACACACACAGAAACATACACACACGTGCTGGAGGATCAAGTCATTATATGCTCTGTTTCCATCTGAGTCTGATTGTGTGAGGCCTCTCTTTTGAGGCTGATTGTGTGAGGCCTCTCTTTTGGGGCTGATTGTGTGAGGCCTCTCTTTTGGGGCTGATTGTGTGAGGCCTCTCTTTTGTCCAGCATGGTGTCTGACCAGATTAGTCTATAGGCATGGTTCCAAATTAAATAGATACTTCAGTTTAAAGAAAGTCGCTAACTAGCATTTGCAAGTAGATACCATAGACGTCCAGTCATTGCGCTAACACTAGTTAGCATTGGCTCACGGAACTACCTCTAATTTTCTTCATATTGGATGCAGAGACATACAGATGGTATCCATGAGTTCATTTGACTCTGGGGAAGTACATAAAGTGCTTCTTTGCCAACATCCAGAAGTATCCCTTCAACATTTTTCATTGGTAGCACTGGTGCTCCCAACTTTAAAAAGTTAGGAGCACCACATGAAACTTAGGAGCACCAGAAAACAGGATGTGTTTAATTCAGAGATACAGCCTATATTAGGCTTTTATGAATTCTACTTTTGAAGCATGTGTTGTGTCCTAGAAACTAATATGTAACACGGTAAAGAAATGTGTTTATTATAAAAGCTAAAATGTTGATACTAATACCTGTCATTGACATTACAAAAGTTATTTTTTAGTATTAGTAATATTAGGTTTCTGCATTGTGTAAAGCACAATTTTCCTATTGAGATACATTGAATTGGAAATTGTACGCTGTCCCTTTAAACACTTCAGGTTTGTGATGACAACATGCAAGAGATCTGTCATTCATTCATTGCTGTGATCATTGACCTCATGAAGAAGATATCCCTCTTCCTTTCTTTCTGTGTCCTCAGATGTTCGTATATACTGGTGAAGTTACCAGGTTGTTAGCTAGCCAATGAGGTTACATGACTGAACGAAGTATAAACAAATGGTTAACGACGCACAAGTAGTTTTAGAATGGCCCAAGACATAATTTCAGAATGTAAAATGTGGTCCCTGCGGTCCGCTATAGACAAGTTGGTTGTTTCCCAACAAAACCGACACATGCCCAAATATGGGGCAAAACAGACTGGGTTGACTTAGATTGTTGACAACATGTTAACAATATTTATTGAAAACATAAATGAAGCTAGCTAGCTAGCAAATTTTAGCCATATTAGAATAGACAACTCTATTAGAAAACACCTCAAAACAAGACATGGTATCAATAACAAGGTCAAACTAGCTGAAACGAGTCACTTACTATTCGCCACATGGCAGCTTCTCGTCATTGTAGCTAGCTGTCTGGCCATCCAGAACCATAACAACACATTAAGCTATTCACTTTATTGTACAGTAGAAGATGTTTTAACTCAGACAGCTTTTAGGGAAACACTTGTGACATTCTCTCGTTGGGTTAAACCACAGAAGATATTTTGACCTGGTTGGGCTAGAAGCAGGCCGTTTTCCCTGTAGTAATGATATAACCATGGCGCTAACTAATCTGTTCTCACTTTGTTCTCTAGGGCACTCTGAAACTATGGTACAGAGAAGCCTGATCATTACAATTATTATCTGGGAGATTCTTTTCCTAGTCGCTCCCAAAATAAAACTACTGGTCATACAACAAAATATTTCATATGCCATCAAACTGGTCGCACTTAACAGCCCTGTCTCTGTCTGGCTCGATGGACCTTTGAATGCATCATCAAAATATCCCAATCATTTGATTTCTAAAAGCTGTAGCAATGTCTACATTGAGTTGTTAGTGGATTAGGACTATCCGAGGCTCTCTGACTGGCAACACAGTCAACACAATGTTAATTGAGATGTTGCCGAATTTCAATCACTTAAAAATGTCTGGTTTTGACTTTCAGAAATGCTGACCTAAGTATAAAGAAGTGCGAGTAGTGAAACGAGATGTATTATTTATTTTATTAATATAATATTATTACCAACAATGACTTTATTGCTTTAAGTAATGTGATAAAAGCCCAAGTAGAAAACAAAGCAGTTGAATAATAGATGTACAGACAGTGAAAAGCTACTGTTCTCACTCAGTATCAAGGTTATTTATATTTGTTTTAAGATTTTTATTTGAAATTCAGTTTATCAGTTCATATTCAGATCCGATTTCCTATTTTATATTTAGTTTTATACAAACATTTCTATTTCGTTTTCATGTTATTTAGTTTCAGTTTTAATGTTAGTGTCACGTCTACTCCCCTCTGGAGTTCGACGTTGCCGGTTTACGAACCACCGGTCCTGGGATCCATCATTACGTACACCTACATGTCATCATGAACCTCCATTACCTCCCCTTTATCCGTCACTCCCTTAGGTCCCCAGGCAGTATTGATGCTGTGATATGAAGCTACTGTTATGTTGTCTGGTTCAATGGTTGTTGTATTATTAAACGTTTCGCCTGCTTCTCCACTCACAGCGTCTTTGTTACAGTTAGGAACAGAAAGTAGCGTATGTGGGGGTGGGGGGTTTACCACTAAATTATTGTCAAAATTAATATAACCAGAAATGAGCTGTTTGGTCTAATTAAGTTTAGACATGTGTGGAGCAAGCAGTCATTTAGCTTTTGGTCTATTAAGGTCTTGAATGGTGCTCATCTCAATGGGCGCATGCCTCTGCTCAGACACTGCATTCGTCTGCCAGATCTTGCATCACCTGGACAGGTGTTTAACATATCAGCTAACCATAGAGTAGTTGCTGCCTTGGCTAATGGGGATCCATAATAAATACAAATAAACTCAGGAAAAAAAGACACGTCCCTTTTTCAGGACCCTGTCTTTCAAAGATAATTTGTAAAAATAAAAATAACTTCACAGATCTTCATTGTAAAGGGTTTAAACACTGTTTCCCATGCTTGTTCAATAAACCATAAACAATTAATGAACATGCACGTGTGGAACGGTCGTTAAGACACTAACAGCTATGAAAACTTAGGACACTAAAGAGGCCTTTCTACTGACTATGAAAAACACCAAAAGAAAGATGCCCAGGGTCCCTGCTCATCTGCATGAATGTGCCTTAGGCATGCTGTAAGGAGGCATGAGGACTGCAGATTTGGCCAGGGCAATACATTGCAATGTCCATACTGTGAGACGCCTAAGACAGCGCTACAGGAAGACAGGATGGACAGCTGATCATCCTCGCAGTCTCAGACCACGTGTAACAACACCTGCACAGGATCGGTACATCCGAACATCACAACTGCGAGACAGTTACAGGATGGCAACAACTGCCCGAGTTACACCAGGAATGCACAATCCCTCCATCAGTGCTCAGACTGTCCACAATAGGCTGAGACAGGCTAGACTGAGGGCTGTGCATTCCTGTTGTAAGGCAGGTCCTCACCAGACATCACCGGCAACAACGTCGCCTATGGGCACAAACCCACCGTCGCTGGACCAGACAGGACTGGCAAAGTGCTCTTCACTGACGAGTCGTGGTTTTGTCTCACCAGGGGTGATGGTCGGATTTGCGTTTATCGTCGAAGGAATGAGCGTTACACCGAGGTCTGTACTCTGGGGCGGGATCGATTTGGAGGTGGAGGGTCCGTCATGGTCTGGGGCGGTGTGTCACAGTATCATCGGACCGAGCTTGTTGTCATTCCAGGCAATCTCAACGCTGTGCGTTACAGGGAAGACATCCTCCTCCCTCATGTGGTACCCTTCCTGCAGGCTCATCCTGACATGACCCTCCAGCATGACAATGCCACCAGCCATACTGCTTGTTCTGTGCGTGATTTCCTGCAAGACAGGAATGTCAGTGTTCTGCCATGGCCAGCGAAGAGCCTAGATCTCAATCCCATAGAGCATGTCTGGGACCTGTTGGATCGGAGGGTGAGGGCTAGGGCCATTCCCCCCAGAAATATCTGGGAACTTGCAGGTGCCTTGGCGGAAGAGTAGGGTAACATCTCACAGCAAGAACTGGCAAATCTGGTGCAGTCCATGAGGAGGAGATGCACTGCAGTACTTATTGCAGCTGGTGGCCACACCAGATACTGACTGTTACTTTTGATTTTGATCCTCCCACCCTTTGTTCAGGGACACATTATTACATTTATGTTAGTCACATGTCTGTGCAACTTGTTCAGTTTATATCTAAGTTGTTGAATCTTGTTATATTCATACATATATTTACGCATGTTAAGTTTGCTGAAAATAAACGCAGTTGACAGTGAGGGTGTTTCTTTTTTTGCTGAGTTTACATCATCATATAGGCCACGTTCCCCTGCTTAGAAGTTGCATGCATCAACCAATGGTTGTGTGCCACGTCATCAACTGTGTCATCGACTGACAGATTGATATAACATAATGATGCAATTAGCTGATATGTAAAATACCTATCCAGGTGTTGCAAGATCTGGCAATGTCTAAGCAGTGGAACGCAGCCAATATCTGTGGTGCAGTTCATGGCAACACCATCTTGATGGGTCTACCTTTAAATTAAAATCCGCCAGATTCAGAAGCTTGAAACCACATAAAATGTTTGGCCGTAATTTTGAGAAAAAAATCTAAAACTTAACATAATTCATGATGATTTTTATTTCTTTTTGGTTAGCTTTGGATTCAAAGATAATAGTTTCAGTATAGTTCAAACAGGTTTGTTAATTATTTTATTTCAGTTTACTACATAGTTTTTTCAAGATGAGTTTCAGTTTTAGTTTCCTATAATAACCGTCCTCAGTATGACTCAAAAATATCAGAGTAATAGATGATGTGATTTATCATTGACATCTAATGATAGTGTTGGAGTAGTGTTTGGCCACGCAGTCGTGAGTGAACAGAGTACAGGAGGGGACTAAGGAACACCATAGCTCCCACGAAGCTCATCACAAAGCTAAGGACCCTGGGACTAAACACCTCCTTCTGCAACTGGATCCTGGACTCCCTGACGGGCCGCGCCCAGGTGGTAAGAGTAGGCAAACAACACATCTGCCACGCTGATCCTCAACACTAGGGCCCCTCAGGGGTGTGTTATTCTTACTACACATTTCAACTCACTTGAAAACCAGGATTCAGTTACATCAGGAAGACCTTTTCACATCTTGTACACAGGCCTTCTCTACACAAGGCTCAAAGCATTAACTTTTAATTCTTGATGCACCCATCCCGTTAGCGGGATCATTTTCGTCAACCACCGCTGAATTGCACAGCGCCAAATTCAAATGAAATTACTAAAAATATTTAATTTTCATGCAATCACAAGTGCAATATATCAAAACACAGCTTAGCTTGTTGTTAGTCCACCTGGCGTGTCAGATTTCAATAGCTTTTCGGCGAAAGCATACCAAGTGTTTATGTAAGGACATCTCTCTCAGTAGACAAAATATTACAAACAGCTAGCAGCCAAGTAGATTGGTCACGAAAGTCCGAAAAGCAATAAATTAAAATGCTTTCCTTTGATTAACTTAGGATGTTTGCACTCACGAGACTCCCAGTTACACAATAAATGTTCCCTTTGTTCCATAAAGATTATTTTTTATATCCAAAATAGCTCCATTTGGTTGGCGTGTTATGTTCAGAAATCCACAGGCTCGAGCGGTCACGACATCGCAGACGAAAATTCCAAATAGTATCCGTAATGTTCGTAGAAACATTTCAAACGTTTTTTATAATCAATCTTCAGGATGTTTTTACAATATATAATCAATAATATATCAACTGGGACTGTAGCTTCTTCAATAGGAGAGAGAGAGAAAATGGCTGCTCCAAGCTGTAGCACATACAAATGCTGCTGGCACCCAGCCATACAATGACGGGATGTGATCTTTCTCGCTCATTTTTCAAAATAAAAGCCTGAAACCATGTCTAAAGACTGTTCACACCTTGGGGAAGCCATGGGAAAAGGAATCTGGTTGATATCCCTTTAAATGGAGCGAAGGCAGGCTATGGAACATGGAGCTTTCAAAAGAGGCCACTTCCTGGTTTGATTTTCCTCAGGTTTTCGCCTGCAATATCAGTTCTGTTATACTCACAGACAATATTTTTGACCATTTTGGAAACTTTAGAGTGTTTTCTATCCTAATCTGACAATTATATGCATATTCTAGATTCAGGGCCTGAGAAATAGGCAGTTTAATATGGGTAGGTTTTTCATCCAAACATCAAAATACTGCCCCCTACACTCAAGAGGTTAAAACGTCTTTACCGGTAGTGCTGTGAAGCAAATGATCGCGGTTACAATACTGCTACAACTAGCAGGCAGACAGAAAATGGTATTGTTGGAAATCAACTCCTCCAGTCAGTAGCTTAGTTATAGTTTTTGTAAAACTTCAGTCTACAGCAATTGTAGATCTTATCAAATTTAGGAACGTCTAAAAGAGTCTACTGAGATACAACAATAATTTTATTAATACCCCTTAAACAAATTTCACATACTTCAACTCTAATTGTCTTACAAAAAACAATATTTGAAAATATTTTTCAAGCAGTACATCTCCCTTACAAAACAATCATCAAAATAAATATCATGTAAAGCAACCTTAAACAACTATATCCCGCTAATTGAACCCATAAATAATTCTCCCATCATTACTACACCGGTGGTTAATGCTCATTTTCTACATACCTTTGTCATTTATTTCAGTCAGGAACTTTGGGAAGAATGGTCACAGCACCCACATGCTTTTTGTGTTTCCTAAACTTCACTTAATCAATCCAATTGATTGTAAAATGGAACTCCACACGCAAGCCTAGTTAGTAAGATATCCGTCTTCAGCTTTCAGCTTCACGTCCTCGTCTCGTTAATAATCAAAAAATTAATTTATCTTCCAGATACTTCCACTGCCGGCCCAGTTCAGTTTCTTCTTTTCCATGTATTCGTTTTACCAGCCCTCTTCTTCGCTCATCATGCAACGGTATAGCCCAAATAATGATATTTTAGGCAAACCCATACTCTCGACATTATTATCTCGTTTTGCGCGTTCCACTTCCAGAGTAGTTTTAGATTTCTTTCAGGCGCAATTCATGTCAATCCTTCATACTTTTAGAATCTCCTTCAACTAATTGTCGCGTATCATGTCATTATTTTTCATTCGTCCAGTAGTCTACAGGCTTCGTGTTCTACGAGTTCAGTTATCCTTACTCTTTTCTTACAGAAATTATTTCAGTTATGACGTTACTTAATTAATTGTATTTTCATAATATTGTTGAAACCTATTTCAAAGTCTTACTTAAATCCTATCCACCTTCTTCTATGAAACAAAAACATTTCACTTAATCACCAGTTTCTCATTTATTTACTTAGTTGCCCTACTACTTCCACCTAATCTGTCACGGTGCTCTCTTTAATACACACTGAGAAAACAAAAACAACACACAAAACAAACTCTATTTGGTTAGGAACATCTTCCTTTCTTATTAAAAATGTCCAATTGATTCATGACTAATATACACAGTTGAAGTTGGAAGTTTACATACACCTTAGCCAAATACATTTAAACTCAGTTTTTCACAATTCCTGACATTTAATCCTAGTAAAATGTCCCTGTTTTAGGTCAGTTAGGATCACCACTTTATTTCAAGAATGTGAAATGTCAGAATAATAGTAGAGAGAAAGATTTATTTCAGCTTTAATATCTTTCATCACATTCCCGGTGGGTCAGAAGTTTACATACACTCAATTAGTATTTGGTAGCATTGCCTTTAAATTATTTAACTTGGGAGAAATATTTTGGGTAGCCTTCCACAAGCTTCCCACAATAAGTTGGGTGAATTTTGGCCCATTCCTCCTGACAGAGCTGTTGTAACTGAGTCAGGTTTGTAGGCCTCCTTGCTCACACATGCTTTTTCAGTTCTGCCCACACATTTCCTATAGGATTGAGGTCCGTGCTTTGTGATGGACACTCAAATAGCTTCACTTTGTTGTCCTCAAGCCATTTTCCACAACTTTAGAAGTATGCTTGGGGTCATTGTCCATTTGAAAGCCCCATTTGCGACCAAGCTTTAACTGATGTCTTGAGATGATGCTTCAATATATATATCCACATAATTTCCCTCCCTCATGTCACCATCTATTTTGTGAAGTGCACCAGTGCCTCCTGCAGCAAAGCACCCCCACAACATGATGCTGCCACACCCGTGCTTCACGGTTGGGATGGTGTTCTTTGGCTTGCAAGCCTCCCTCTTTTTCCTCCAAACATAACAATGGTCATTATGGCCAAACAGTTCTATTTTTGCTTCATCAGATCAAAGAACACTTCTCCAAAAAGTATGATCTTTGTCCCCATGTGCAGTTGCAAACCTCTGGTTATTTTATGGCGGTTTTGGAGCAGTGGCTTCTTCCTTGCTGAGCGGCCTTTCAGGTTATGTTGATATAGGACTTGTTTTACTGTGGATATAGATACTTTTGGACCTGTTTCCTCCAGCATCTTCAGAAGGTCATTTGCTGTTGTTCTGGGATGGATTTGCACTTTTCGCACCAAAGTACATTCATCTCTAGGGGAAAGAACGTGTCTTCTTCCTGGGCGGTATGACGGCTGCGTGGTCCCATGGTGTTTATACTTGCGTACTATTGTTTTTATAGATGAACTTGGTACCTTCAGGCATCCCAAGGATGAAACAGACTTGTGGAGGTCAACCATTTATTTCTAAGGTCTTGGCTGATTTCTTTTGAATTTCCCATGATGTCAAGCAAAGAGGCACTGAGTTTGAAGGTAGGCCTTGAAATACATCCACAGGTACACCTCCAATTGACTCAAATGATGTCAATTAGCCTTTCAGAAGCATCTAAATCCATGACATAATTTTCTGGAATTTTCCAAGCTGTTTAAAGGCACAATCAACTTAGCGTATGTAATCTTCTGACCCACTGGAATTGTGATACAGTGAATTATAAGTGAAATAATCTGTCTGTAAACAATTGTCGGAAAAATTACTTGTGTCATGCACAAAGTAGATGTCCTAACCGACTTGCCAAAAGTATAGTTTGTTAACAAGAAATTTGTGGAGTGGTTGAAAACGAGTTTTAATGACTCCAACCTAAGTGTATGTAAACTTCTGACTTCAACTGTATATACAGTATATCATTGTAATGCATTCTCTTCATTTCTATAGCGTTTTTAGTCCACACAGGTTTGGATGTTCATCCGGTTCACCCAGGTTTGGATGTTCATCCGGTTCACCCAGGTTTGGATGTTCATCCGGTTCACCCAGGTTTGGATGTTAACGTTAGATGGCAGTTCCAGACCTGCCAACCCTGTCCAACTTTTTAGAGTACCAGAGGCACGCGGCAAATTGGAGATTCAACTGGCAAATCTAGTGAGAAGACATTTTAGAAGCATTGACTCTGTAGCTAATACCGGACACTCATTCACTCTTCGTCGTGCAGTCTTCTAAACTCCCGACTCCATTTAATGCCAAGATGTTTATTTATCATTTTACTTTTGTAATGCTTTTGACGTGGATCATAATTACTGTTTCAGGTGGCATGATCCTCGTATTGTTACGTGGAAAATACAACTAATGGGACGCAGAATTAAATGCATTTCACACTCGCACAAATGCGACCAGTTCTTTTTCATATTTGCATTTCATTTCTTTCACTAGCAAATGCAAGTGAACTGCTGGCACTTTTAGAGCCCACTGAATGTCCATCTTATGTTCGCTAACATTAGCTTGAAACAATTAGTGTTAACCTTTCCCCAACACACGGAGTCGAAAAGGGATTTGTCCATGTGTTTATGTACAGCTGACAGTCGGCAAACTCAGCATCACAACAGGAGGAGCTACGGAGTAGCTACGTCCAATAATAATGATGATATTCATCTCCATGTCTGTTGACACAAACTCTGTATATGTCTGTGTGTTGCAGCTCCAGAATCGGGATGTTAGGTTTACTCAGTGGAATTATTTTTTATTATTATTTTTTTTTAAATCCCTATTCATTTCTGCATACTTTTAACTTTGATCTCGTACCTGTGTATTGAGTAGTTGGTATGCAAAATACCTGCATGTTGGCAGGTCTGCAGTTCGCTCGGAACTCACCCTATATATCTGTCTCAGTTCGGGCTTCTCCTTCAGTGGAGGGCAGGTTTCCTTGAGCCACTTGGTGGCCCCTGTGCACGGTTAACCCAGGTCCTCAGGGGCCCCTGTGCACAGTTAACCCAGGTCCTCAGGGGCCCCTGTGCACGGTTAACCCAGGTCCTCAGGGGCCCCAGTGCACGGTTAACCCAGGTCCTCAGGGGCCCCAGTGCACGGTTAACCCAGATCCTCAGGCGCCCCTGTGCACGGTTAACCCAGGTCCTCAGGCGCCCCTGTGCACGGTTAACCCAGGTCCTCAGGGGCCCCAGTGCACGGTTAACCCAGGTCCTCAGGCGCCCCTGTGCACGGTTAACCCAGGTCCTCAGGCACCCCTGTGCACGGTTAACCCAGGTCCTCAGGGGCCCCAGTGCACGGTTAACCCAGGTCCTCAGGGGCCCCTGTGCACGGTTAACCCAGGTCCTCAGGCGCCCCTGTGCACGGTTAACCCAGGTCCTCAGGCGCCCCTGTGCACGGTTAACCCAGGTCCTCAGGCGCCCCGTGCACGGTTAACCCAGGTCCTCAGGGGCCCCTCCCATGCAGATCGAGGCATCATAAACCACCTTGGGTTCATCTTGTGGTTATGTGCACCAGGTGTTGTTTACCCCTCCCTGGCTTAGTTTCTCAGAAGCAAACATGATTAGGAACAAATAGGGGTTTGTTCTACTCCTCCAGGCTCTCTCCATCTCGGGTCACACCATGTCCTTGGCTATACACTCACACCAGCTGCAGGGAGCTAGAGGAGAATAATCCCTTTACAGAAGCACAGGATTAGTAGCTATCAATATTCATACAGATAGTGTAAACATAGCAGGTAAAAACATACTTTCCCCCCAATTGCTCAGTTTGGTCGGGCGGCCAGCTCTAGGAAGAGTATTGATGGTTCCAAACTTCTTCCATTTAAGAATGATGGAGGCCACTATGTTCTTGGGGACCTTCAATGCTGCAGACATTGTTTGGTACCCTTCCCCTGATCTGTGCCTCGACACAATCCTGTCTCTGAGCTCTACGGACAATTCCTTCAACCTCATGGTTTGGTTTTTGCTCTGATGTGCACTGTCAACTGTGGGACCTTAAATAGACAGGTGTGTGCCTTTCCAAATCATGTCCAATCAATGGAATTTACCACAGGTGGACTCCAATCAAGTTGTAGAAACATCTCAAGGATGATCAACGGCAACAGGATGCATCTGAGCTCAATTTCGAGTCTCATAGCAAAGGGTCTGAATACTTAATAAATGAAATCTGAAATCTCTAAAAACCTGTTTTTGTTTGTCATTATGTGGTATTGTGTGTAGATTGACGTGGAATTTATTTTTATTTGATCCATTTTAGAATAAGGCTGTAACATAACAACATGTGGAAAAGGTCAAGGGGTCTGAATACTTTCCCGAAAGCCCTGTACATTATAGTTCTCAATCAGGGAGAGACTCCCTGTGATGGAGCACCAACAAGCCTAGAGAGTCACTGGTGGACCAAGTTCCTAATAGGTAGGCTTACCTTTCAAGTAGCCTCTATCAAAAAACAATAAGATAGCCTCATAACCAATTACTAGGCTACATATATATCTCCATAGTAATTGGGGGTCCTGTACGACTCAGTTGGTAGAGCTTAGCAATTTGCAACAGTGTTGAGAGTTTGATTCCCACAGGGAACCAGTATGAACATGAATGCCCTCACTACTGTAAGTCACTCTGGTTATTATGAACATCTGCTAAATCACAAAAATGTAATTGTAAAATTAAGATTTATTTCTAACTGAAGGCAACGTTACTGGACCAGAAAGGAGAGAAAGGTTGCTTCAAAAGTAGTCACACTCCTTGATTCTTTTCACATTTTGTTGTGTTACAGCCTGAATTTAAAATGGATTGAGATGTGTGTAACTGACCTACACACCATATGCCATAACATCCAAGTAGAATTGTGCTTTTAGAGACAAATTAATAAAAATGTAATAGCTGAAATGTTTTGAGTCAATATGGCAAGCTTAAATATGTTCTGGAGTAAAAATGTGCTTAACAAGTCACATAATAAGTTGCATGGAAAAACTCTGTGTGGAAAAAAAATATTAATATGATTTTTGAATGACTACCTCATGTCTGTACCCCAAACAATACACTTTGGATGGTGTATTAATACATCCAGTTACTATAAAGATACAGGCGTCCTTCCTAACTCAGTTGCTGGAGAGGAAGGAAACCACTCAGGGATTTCACCATGAGGCCAATGGTGATTTAAAAACCGTTACAGAGTTTAATGGCTGTGATAGGAGAAAACTGAGGATGGATCAACAACATTGTAGTTACTCCACAATACTAACCTAAATTGACAGAGTGAAAAGAAGGAAGCCTGTACAGAATACAAATATTCCAAAACATGCATTCTGTTTGCAATAAGGCACTAAAGTAAAACTGCAAAAAATGTGGCAAAGAAATACATTTTATTTCCCGAATACAAAGTGTTATGTTTGGGGAAAATCCAATACAACACATTACTGAGTACCACTCTCCGCATGCTGGTGGCTGCATCATGTTATGGGTATGATTGCCATCGGCAAGGACTACAGAGTTTTTTAGGGTAAAAATAAATGGAATGGAGCTAAGCACAGCAAAAATCCTAGAGATAACCTGGTTCAGTCTGCTTTCTAACAGACACTGGGAGACAAATTCCCCTTTCAGCAGGATAATAACCTAAAACATAAGGCCAAATATACGCTGGAGTTGCTTACCAAGACAATATTGAATATTCCTGAGTGGCCTAGTTACAGTTTCAACATTAAATTGGCTTGAAAATCTATGACAAGACCTTGAAAATGGTTGTCTAACAATGATCAACAACCAACTTGTCACGCCCTGGTCGTAGTATTTTGTGTTTTCTTTATTATTTTGGTCAGGCCAGGGTGTGACATGGGTTTATTTATGTGGTGTGTTTTGTCTTGGGGTTTTTGTAGGTATTGGGATTGTGGCTTAGTGGGGTTTTCTAGGTAAGTCTATGGCTGTCTGAATTGGTTCTCAATTAGAGGCAGGTGATTATCGTTGTCTCTGATTGGGAACCATATTTAGGCAGCCATATTCTTTGAGTGTTTCGTGGGTGATTGTTCCTGTCTCTGTGTTTGTTGTCACCAGATAGGCTGTATAGGTTTTCACGTTACGTTGTTTTGTATTTGTTCTTCTACATTAAAGAACATGAGTAACCACCACGCTGCATTTTGGTCCGCTCCTCTTTCAACAGACGAACGCCGTTACACAACTTGACAGCGCTTGACTTTTTTTTTAAAAAGAATAATCTGTAAATATTGTACAATCCAGGTGTGCAAAGCTCTTAAAGACTTGCCCAGAAAGACTCACAGCTGTAATCCTTTCCAAAGGTGATTGTAACATGTATTGACTCAGGGGTGTGAATACTTATGTCAAGTAGATGTTTCTGTATTACATTTTTAAAACATTTGCAAATATGTTTTTAAACATATTTTGAGTAGATGGGTGAGAAAAAAACAGACTTAATCCATTTTGATTTCAGGCTATAACACAACTCAGAAGTGGCCCCACTGCCCAATTTCAGAAGACGATCTTTCCTGTTCTAGTTGGGTTTTTAAGTTCTGGTCAAATCACCAAAAAAGAACATGACTTTTTGGCTATTTAACACCCTAAAATTGCCACTTTTTATACTTAGCCAAAATTAATCAAGAACGTTACAAAACCTCCAGGGCGTCCTATTGTAGCGGGCATTGATGCAGTAACGCCCCTCTATCATTGATGCAGTAACGGCCCCTCTATCATTGATGCAGTAACGGCCCCTCTATCATTGATGCAGTAACGGCCCCTCTATCATTGATGCAGTAACGGCCCCTCTATCATTGATGCAGTAACGCCCCTCTATCATTGATGCAGTAACGCCCCTCTATCATTGATGCAGTAACGGCCCCTCTATCATTGATGCAGTAACGGCCCCTCTATCATTGATGCAGTAACGCCCCTCTATCATTGATGCAGTAACGCCCCTCTATCATTGATGCAGTAACGGCCCCTCTATCATTGATGCAGTAACGGCCCCTCTATCATTGATGCAGTAACGCCCCTCTATCATTGATGCAGTAACGCCCCTCTATCATTGATGCAGTAACGCCCCTCTATCATTGATGCAGTAACGCCCCTCTATCATTGATGCAGTAACGCCCCTCTATCATTGATGCAGTAACGGTCTCAGAACAGCTTCCCTCCTTTGTAAAGGACACCAGCAGTATGGTCTCAGAACAGCTCCCCTCCTAAAGGACACCAGCAGTATGGTCTCAGAACAGCTCTCCTCCTTTGTAAAGGACACCAGCAGTATGGTCTCAGAACAGCTCTCCTCCTTTGTAAAGGACACCAGCAGTATGGTCTCAGAACAGCTCCCCTCCTAAAGGACACCAGCAGTATGGTCTCAGAACAGCTCCCCTCCTTTGTAAAGGACACCAGCAGTATGGTCTCAGAACAGCTTCCCTCCTAAAGGACACCAGCAGTATGGTCTCAGAACAGCTCCCCTCCTTTGTAAAGGACACCAGCAGTATGGTCTCAGAACAGCTCCCCTCCTAAAGGACACCAGCAGTATGGTCTCAGAACAGCTCCCCTCCTTTGTAAAAGACACCAGTATTATGAACTATATTATTGAATCTCTTGATCCTCTCCCTGAGAATACTTTGTTAGTTACTTTTGATGTTGAGTCGTTATACACTAATATTCCACACGAGGGCGGTATTGAAGCTATGGAACATTTTCTTCTGCAACGTGACCCTAATGAACTACCTTCTAGTGCTGCATTATAACATTGTCTGAAAGGGTACTCACACACAACTACTTCATGTTTCTAAATGATTTCTTTATTCAGACGAAGGGTACTACTATGGGATCCCCCATGGCTCCTAACTATGCTGATGTGTATGTGGGTTACATGGAAAAACAGTCAATTTTTAATCCTCTCAAAAATGTTTTCTTGCCTAACATCATTATATGGAAACGGTATATTGATTATATTTTTGTTCTATGGAGGGGTGATGCCAAACAGCTCCAGGCATTCAATGCGTTTCTTAACTCCTGTTCTGAGCATCTGAGATTTACTATGCAATCTGAAGCACGTCAAATCAGTTTCCTTGATCTTCTGATCTTGTGTGAAGATAATGTTCTATACACTGATCTTTACAGGAAACCTACTGATCGTAACAGTTTGTTGAGGGCTGATAGTTGTCACCAGCTTCCCCTGAAAAACAGTTTGCCCTACAGCCAATACTACTGAATCAAAAGAATTAGCAAAAAAACAATTACATTTCGACAGAAATATGGCTGAGAAGCAAAGAAAATTAAAGGAGAGGGGGTACAAAAATGGTCAGATTAATACAGCAGTTGAGAAAATTCTAAACAAAAGGGCAGTCCCGCAAAAATCAGCATTCTTGCGTTCTAACTACCTGCTATTCAAAGTCCTCTGAACAAATTAAGAGAATTGTTCACATACATTGGCACATTCTAAGATCCGATGACAGTCTCGGTAATGTGTTTTCGGACCCTCCCTTGGTGGTATTCTCTCGGGGCAGAAATCTCAGAGATCCATTGGTAAACTCTGATTTACCATCCCAAGATATCCCTGCACAAAGTCTATTTGCGCCTCTACTGGATGGAAACTACAAGTGTAATGGCTGTCCTCAATGCAATGGCACTTATAAATGTAGATCCTTCAAACACCCTCAAATACGGAAGCAGATCCCAATCAAAGGTGTTATCACTTGTTCCACTAAGGCAGTTAGTTATAACTTGTCCTTAAAAATGATGTGGGTAAAGCAAAGCATTGTAGCACCATTAAGTGCAAAACCCGACTTACCCAGTTGCGGCCCACTTTTTGGAAGTGAACCACCCGATTTCGTCCACACGTTATATCAGCAACGAACGTGTCACCCTCCCTAGGAGAGGGGGTGACCGCTACGATTTATTGTTAAAACGAGAAGCTGCCTGGATCTTTAATTTAAAAACCCTTGCTCGTCTCGGTCTCAAGGTAGACTTTGATCTGAAGCCATTCTTGTGATTATTGTGATTTTGCTATTGTAAATGTCTGAAGGCTTATGTAGCCAAATTGTTTCTATAATCGTATGCTATCCATTCATGTTTTTGGTATGTTATTTTTTATATCTGAGAATTAACCAATGATATCAGGCCACATCTGACCATGATTACAGACAACTGTGTGTGTCCTTTGACACTATATAAACTAGTCACCCCGCAGTGTTTGTCATTATATCCTGATGAAGACAGCTTGTCTGTCGAAACGTTGGTTATTAAACGATTGCATTTGAACTCCTAGTGTGCGGCTCTCCGTTCATTTTTGAGTTCTACTCCGCTAGCCAGCACCTCGCCTAAATAGGTGTGCGTTTCTTTTGCCTCTAGGCTACAGTGTATCGCCTACTAGTAAGTAACAGAATATGGCATAACACTGGATCTGCCTGACTTTTGTTCCGTAAGGCATGGAGTCGATTTATTGATGGGTGTGTACAGTATCACAGAGTGATTTTACCCGACGGGGACAGTCAACCACTAAAGGATGGTTGTATATATGTTATAACGGTCAAAAACATGGCATGTCCATCCAATGAAATGGTGAAGTTCCTCTACTCACATCCCAGGATCACACGACGATTGTTGTCAAACGGTCACTGAACTAGACACTGCTATACTATCAAAATAAACCAAAAATTCATCAACATTTTTGGATGATCATTTTTGGACAGTTGGATTATTTTTCCTACTTCTGTTGTATAAGAGAATAATGTGTCTCAGGTCGACCAACATAACATGCATCGAATGAAATAAATCGACTTGGCGCGAGCAGTGCTTGATCCCACACCAGTCATTCACGTGACCGCGCACAAATCACACGAACGCTCACGGACGTCACCGGTGACATGTTGGAAGAGAATCCCAGAGCGGTACTCTGGATCAGAAATCCAGTCAGTATCTGGTGTGACCACCGTTTGCCTCAATCATAGCGACACCTCCTTCCTATAGAATCAAATCAAATTGTATTCGTCACATGCGCGGAATATATTATTTATTTGTATTTTATTTAACTTATTTAACTAGGCAATACCTTACCATGAAATGTTTAGTTACAAGCCCTTAACCAATAATGCAGTTCAAGAAATGGAGTTAAGAAAATATTTACTAAATAAACTAAAGTAAAGAAAATAAATATGTATTAAAACAAATAAAATATACAAAAATAATAAAAAATGACACAATAAAATAATAACGAAGCTATATACAGGGGTACTGACCTGTACCGAGTCAAGGTACTAGGGTACAGGTTAGCCAAGGTAATTTGTACATGTAGGTAAGGGTAAAGTGTGACTATGTTGTCGTACACGTCAATCCAGAGTGTCCCAAACATGCTCAATGGGTGGCATGTCTGGTGAGTATGCAGGACATGGAAGAACTGGGACATTTTCAGCTTCCAGGAATTGTGTACAGAGTCTTGCGACATGGAGCTGTGCATTATCATGCTGAAACATGAGGTGATGGTGGTGGCTGAATGGCACAACAATGGGCCTCAGGATCTCGTCACGGTATCTCTGTGCATTCAAAATGCCATCAACAAAATGTAATTAAGTTTGTTGTACATAGCCTATACCCCACCGCCACCAACGTTGACAGAGGCAAACCACTTGACCACGCGACACCATACACGTGGTTTGCGGTTGTGAGGCCAGTTGGATGTACTGCCAAATTCTCTGAAACAACGTTGGAGGAGGCTTATGGTAGATAAATTAACATTCAATTCTCTGGCAACAGCTCTGGTGGACATTCCTGCAGTCAGCATGCCAAATACACACTCCGTCAAAACTTGAGACATCTGTGTTGTGACAAAATTTTAGAGTGACCATTTGTTGACCCCAGCACAAGGTGCACCTGTGTAATGATCATGCTGTTTAATCATATTCTTTATATGCCACACCTGTCAGGTGGATGGATTATATTGGCAAAGGAGAATGGGTAATTGAGAGGAGTATGATTACTTGTTTAAGGTTGAATAAATTTGTGCACAACATTGGAGAGAAATAAGCCTTCTACGCATATGTAAAGTGTCTGTGATCTTTAATTTCTGCGGATGAAACATGGGAACAACACTTTACATGTTGCCTTTATATTGTTGTTTAGTATATTTCATCTACTAGCAATTTACAACTGCTTTGACTAGCAGCTAAGAACTTCAAAAATGTAGGTCCTACCGAGATTTGAACTCGGATCGCAGGATTCAGAGTCCTGAGTGCTAACCATTACACCATAGAACCATATATTTCTACCGCAGACGTACGACACTAGTCTGATGTAACTCTGATTCTTTCGCCTATTCTTCTTCATTGCCTGTTGTTAACACAATGCATGTATTACTCCGGTAAATTAATTTCATGTAGTTACATTAAATAAATCATATGAGAAGTATTATCAATGCAGATGGTTGATCCGGAAGTGGGCATTATATATAGCGGTTGGATGCCCGCTGGTTTTCCTGCTGCTGAGGTTAAATGACAAGGCTGGAACTGCAGTGCATTGCGGGGACGGGCAGGATAAGAAGGTATAATAACCGGATAGGACCGGGGAAGGAAGGAAAGGGACGGTGCCACTTGGATTCACAGACATCGAACCTCGCCTTAATTTAGATTCAGAATGGGGAATAGAGACGACGAGTATGATTACTTGTTTAAAGGTAAATGTGACCTCAATGTACCTGTCCGTAAAAGGTGATGTCATCGTGGTTTTATTATAGGAGTGGTCGCCTGGCTAACCTAGTTAGCTCCTAGCTAACGCTACGCATTTGCAGCCTGATCACTTTAGCCTGATATCCTGTGAATTTAAAAGAGGTCGTTTGGATATAAATATAGTGATTGATTTTGGTTTTGATATTCTCAATAATGCTAACTAATAGCAGTTGATCCTTTGTCTTTGTCTTGATGGCTAGATAGCGCAGGTCTCTGATGGACCGGTGCGGAAAACGTTACCGTCAGGAAATATACAACTAACGTTAGTTAGGTTACTAGTAACAGCCACTTAGTCAACCAGCTAATATGTCAAATGACCACATATCTAACGTTAACTTAGTTAACCAGCTACTGAAACCATGGGTAGTTGCTCCAGCTACATCATGGATTTTATAGCTATCTAACGTTATGTCATTCATTTAAACACATGTCTTAAGAGAAGATTACAAATCATATCTACCTAGTTTATGTGCCATATCCTGTTTGTGAAATATAGTGGCTTCAATCTGATGAAATGGGTTATTCCTAGGTCCACTTAACGTTGCTTTCAATTGTATTAGGTTGCACCAAAACTGTCAGTGGAAGGCCAGAAGGTAAATCTAATTTCATTTTAATATGCTGTGCCGGTGGGCAGGGCGGTTGATCATTATAAACAGGGGGACTATTTGACAAAATAACTTAACAATGGTCACTATTAAAGACGTCCCAACCGAGGCTCTGTTGCAGACCCACTTGCTCTCTGCCCTCTGCCCTCTGCTCTCTGCTCAGGGCAGCAGGTCGCCTTGAGGTTAGAGCTTTGGGCCAGTAATCGAATAGCAGATCTGACAAGGTCAAACATCTGTTGCTCCAGGATGCAGAACAATGGGAACCCCTCTTTCTGCCGGTGTCTCGGGGAGTTGGAATATGCAAAAAATTTAAAATATTAATTACACACTTGTAATATAAGCACCCCACATGTGATTGTTATTACCTCGTATTTAACCTTTATTTAACTAGGCAAGTCATTTAAGAACAAAATCTTATTTACAATGGCGGCCTACCCTGGCCAAACCCGGACGACGCTGGACGCTGGGCCAATTGTGCGCCGCCCTGTGGCAGAGGAAGTGGATCTACAACAGACCCATTGTTTGGAAAGTCTGTTTAGTAAAACGTTCCTTTTTAGATTTTTTGTCTCCCCAAATCAACATCATACTGATTTGGCTCCTGCTTGTTAGTTGTTAGCATGTGATGGGAATCTGGTCAAAGCACATTTCACATTCAGATAGACTTTTTCTTTATTGTACAATAAGGGGGTGTATTGTATTGATGTATATGATGTCTATTGTTTTATATTCCTACTGTAATATCTACAGGATGTGTATAGTCCTACTGTAATATCTACATGATGTGTATATTCCTACTGTAATATCTACAGGATGCGTATATTCCTACTGTAATATCTACATGATGTGTATATTCCTACTGTAATATCTACAGTATGTGTATATTCCTACTGTAATATCTACAGGATGTGTATATTCCTACTGTAATATCTACATGATGTGTATATTCCTACTGTAATATCTACAGGATGTGTATATTCCTACTGTAATATCTGCAGGATGTTGTACATTTGACTGCCTTCTTCAATGTGAGGGGAATCAGGAGATGCATCAAGTTGTTTTGAATTGACTCTAACCCGTCTCGCTCTCTCTGGCCCAGTGGTGTTGATAGGAGACTCTAACCTGTCTCTCTCTCTGGCCCAGTGGTGTTGATAGGAGACTCTAACCTGTCTCTCTCTCTGGCCCAGTGGTGTTGATAGGAGACTCTAACCTGTCTCTCTCTCTGGCCCAGTGGTGTTGATAGGAGACTCTAACCTGTCTCTCTCTCTGGCCCAGTGGTGTTGATAGGAGACTCTAACCTGTCTCTCTCTCTGGCCCAGTGGTGTTGATAGGGGACTCTAACCTGTCTCTCTCTCTGGCCCAGTGGTGTTGATAGGAGACTCTAACCTGTCTCTCTCTCTGGCCCAGTGGTGTTGATAGGATACTCTAACCTGTCTCTCTCTCTGGCCCAGTGGTGTTGATAGGAGACTCTAACCTGTCTCTCTCTCTGGCCCAGTGGTGTTGATAGGGGACTCTAACCTGTCTCTCTCTCTGGCCCAGTGGTGTTGATAGGAGACTCTAACCCGTCTCTCTCTCTCTGACCCAGTTGTATTGATAGGGGACTCTAACCTGTCTCTCTCTCTGGCCCAGTGGTGTTGATAGGGGACTTTAACCTGTCTCTCTCTCTGGCCCAGTGGTGTTGATAGGAGACTCTAACCCGTCTCTCTCTCTCTGACCCAGTTGTATTGATAGGGGACTCTAACCCGTCTCTCTCTCTGGCCCAGTGGTGTTGATAGGGGACTCTAACCTGTCTCTCTCTCTGGCCCAGTGGTGTTGATAGGGGACTCTAACCTGTCTCTCTCTCTGGCCCAGTGGTGTTGATAGGAGACTCTAACCTGTCTCTCTCTCTGGCCCAGTGGTGTTGATAGGAGACTCCGGTGTGGGGAAGAGTAACCTGTTGTCTCGTTTCACCCGGAATGAGTTTAACCTGGAGAGTAAGAGCACCATCGGGGTGGAGTTTGCCACCCGCAGTATCCAGGTGGATGGGAAGACCGTGAAGGCTCAGATCTGGGACACAGCTGGCCAGGAGAGATACCGGGCTATTACATCAGCGTGAGTACAAACACACACAAACAAACACACTGTTTAGAAAACACTTCTGACACGACTGGACAGGAGCGATACGAGCCATCACCTCAGCATGAGCACTCGGGATTGTGGCCATTTTGGAAACACCCTATTTTTCATGGAAATACAGCCTTCTGAAATGTTGCATATTAAACATATGTATCAAATATCATATGAAAGTATCATGCATAGACCTAATGCATTTAGATGGGGAGTCAGTTCAACACATAGACCTAATGCATTTAGATGGGGAGTCAGTTCAACACATAGACCTAATGCATTTAGATGGGGAGTCAGTTCAACACATGGACCTAATGCATTTAGTTGGGGAGTCAGTTCAACACATAGACCTAATGCATTTAGTTGGGGAGTCAGTTCAACACACAGACCTAATGCATTTAGATGGGGAGTCAGTTCAACACATAGACCTAATGCATTTAGATGGGGAGTCAGTTCAACACATAGACCTAATGCATTTAGTTGGGGAGTCAGTTCAACACATAGACCTAATGCATTTAGATGGGGAGTCATTTCAACACATAGACCTAATGCATTTAGTTGGGGAGTCAGTTCAACACATAGACCTAATGCATTTAGATGGGGAGTCAGTTCAACACATAGACCTAATGCATTTAGTTGGGGAGTCAGTTCAACACATAGACCTAATGCATTTAGATGGGGAGTCAGTTCAACACATAGACCTAATGCATTTAGATGGGGAGTCAGTTCAACACATAGACCTAATGCATTTAGATGGGGAGTCAGTTCAACACATGGACCTAATGCATTTAGATGGGGAGTCAGTTCAACACATGGACCTAATGCATTTAGATGGGGAGTCAGTTCAACACATGGACCTAATGCATTTAGTTGGGGAGTCAGTTCAACACATGGACCTAATGCATTTAGATGGGGAGTCAGTTCAACACATGGACCTAATGCATTTAGATGGGGAGTCAGTTCAACACATAGACCTAATGCATTTAGATGGGGAGTCAGTTCAACACATAGACCTAATGCATTTAGATGGGGAGTCAGTTCAACACATGGACCTAATGCATTTAGATGGGGAGTCAGTTCAACACATAGACCTAATGCATTTAGATGGGGAGTCAGTTCAACACATAGACCTAATGCATTTAGATGGGGAGTCAGTTCAACACATAGACCTAATGCATTTAGATGGGGAGTCAGTTCAACACATAGACCTAATGCATTTAGTTGGGGAGTCAGTTCAACACATGGACCTAATGCATTTAGATGGGGAGTCAGTTCAACACATAGACCTAATGCATTTAGTTGGGGAGTCAGTTCAACACATGGACCTAATGCATTTAGTTGGGGAGTCAGTTCAACACATGGACCTAATGCATTTAGATGGGGAGTCAGTTCAACACATAGACCTAATGCATTTAGATGGGGAGTCAGTTCAACACATAGACCTAATGCATTTAGTTGGGGAGTCAGTTCAACACATGGACCTAATGCATTTAGTTGGGGAGTCAGTTCAACACATGGACCTAATGCATTTAGTTGGGGAGTCAGTTCAACACATGGACCTAATGCATTTAGTTGGGGAGTCAGTTCAACACATAGACCTAATGCATTTAGTTGGGGAGTCAGTTCAACACATGGACCTAATGCATTTAGATGGGGAGTCAGTTCAACACATGGACCTAATGCATTTAGATGGGGAGTCAGTTCAACACATGGACCTAATGCATTTAGATGGGGAGTCAGTTCAACACATGGACCTAATGCATTTAGTTGGGGAGTCAGTTCAACACATGGACCTAATGCATTTAGTTGGGGAGTCAGTTCAACACATGGACCTAATGCATTTAGTTGGGGAGTCAGTTCAACACATGGACCTAATGCATTTAGTTGGGGAGTCAGTTCAACACATGGACCTAATGCATTTAGTTGGGGAGTCAGTTCAACACATGGACCTAATGCATTTAGATGGGGAGTCAGTTCAACACATAGACCTAATGCATTTAGTTGGGGAGTCAGTTCAACACATGGACCTAATGCATTTAGTTGGGGAGTCAGTTCAACACAGACCTAATGCATTTAGATGGGGAGTCAGTTCAACACATAGACCTAATGCATTTAGTTGGGGAGTCAGTTCAACACATGGACCTAATGCATTTAGATGGGGAGTCAGTTCAACACATGGACCTAATGCATTTAGTTGGGGAGTCAGTTCAACACATGGACCTAATGCATTTAGATGGGGAGTCAGTTCAACACATAGACCTAATGCATTTAGATGGGGAGTCAGTTCAACACATAGACCTAATGCATTTAGATGGGGAGTCAGTTCAACACATGGACCTAATGCATTTAGTTGGGGAGTCAGTTCAACACATGGACCTAATGCATTTAGATGGGGAGTCAGTTCAACACATAGACCTAATGCATTTAGTTGGGGAGTCAGTTCAACACATGGACCTAATGCATTTAGTTGGGGAGTCAGTTCAACACATGGACCTAATGCATTTAGATGGGGAGTCAGTTCAACACATAGACCTAATGCATTTAGTTGGGGAGTCAGTTCAACACATGGACCTAATGCATTTAGTTGGGGAGTCAGTTCAACACATAGACCTAATGCATTTAGTTGGGGAGTCAGTTCAACACATAGACCTAATGCATTTAGTTGGGGAGTCAGTTCAACACATGGACCTAATGCATTTAGATGGGGAGTCAGTTCAACACATAGACCTAATGCATTTAGTTGGGGAGTCAGTTCAACACATGGACCTAATGCATTTAGATGGGGAGTCAGTTCAACACATAGACCTAATGCATTTAGTTGGGGAGTCAGTTCAACACATGGACCTAATGCATTTAGATGGGGAGTCAGTTCAACACATAGACCTAATGCATTTAGTTGGGGAGTCAGTTCAACACATGGACCTAATGCATTTAGATGGGGAGTCAGTTCAACACATAGACCTAATGCATTTAGTTGGGGAGTCAGTTCAACACATGGACCTAATGCATTTAGATGGGGAGTCAGTTCAACACAGACCTAATGCATTTAGTTGGGGAGTCAGTTCAACACATGGACCTAATGCATTTAGATGGGGAGTCAGTTCAACACATAGACCTAATGCATTTAGTTGGTGAGTCAGTTCAACACATAGACCTAATGCATTTAGATGGGGAGTCAGTTCAACACATAGACCTAATGCATTTAGATGGGGAGTCAGTTCAACACATAGACCTAATGCATTTAGTTGGGGAGTCAGTTCAACACATAGACCTAATGCATTTAGATGGGGAGTCAGTTCAACACATAGACCTAATGCATTTAGATGGGGAGTCAGTTCAACACATAGACCTAATGCATTTAGATGGGGAGTCAGTTCAACACATAGACCTAATGCATTTAGTTGGGGAGTCAGTTCAACACATAGACCTAATGCATTTAGATGGGGAGTCAGTTCAACACATAGACCTAATGCATTTAGATGGGGAGTCAGTTCAACACATGGACCTAATGCATTTAGTTGGGGAGTCAGTTCAACACATAGACCTAATGCATTTAGATGGGGAGTCAGTTCAACACATAGACCTAATGCATTTAGATGGGGAGTCAGTTCAACACATATACCTAATGCATTTAGATGGGGAGTCAGTTCAACACATGGACCTAATGCATTTAGATGGGGAGTCAGTTCAACACATGGACCTAATGCATTTAGTTGGGGAGTCAGTTCAACACATGGACCTAATGCATTTAGATGGGGAGTCAGTTCAACACATAGACCTAATGCATTTAGTTGGGGAGTCAGTTCAACACATGGACCTAATGCATTTAGTTGGGGAGTCAGTTCAACACATGGACCTAATGCATTTAGATGGGGAGTCAGTTCAACACATAGACCTAATGCATTTAGTTGGGGAGTCAGTTCAACACATGGACCTAATGCATTTAGTTGGGGAGTCAGTTCAACACATAGACCTAATGCATTTAGTTGGGGAGTCAGTTCAACACATAGACCTAATGCATTTAGTTGGGGAGTCAGTTCAACACATGGACCTAATGCATTTAGATGGGGAGTCAGTTCAACACATAGACCTAATGCATTTAGTTGGGGAGTCAGTTCAACACATGGACCTAATGCATTTAGTTGGGGAGTCAGTTCAACACAGACCTAATGCATTTAGATGGGGAGTCAGTTCAACACATAGACCTAATGCATTTAGTTGGGGAGTCAGTTCAACACATGGACCTAATGCATTTAGATGGGGAGTCAGTTCAACACATGGACCTAATGCATTTAGTTGGGGAGTCAGTTCAACACATGGACCTAATGCATTTAGATGGGGAGTCAGTTCAACACATAGACCTAATGCATTTAGATGGGGAGTCAGTTCAACACATAGACCTAATGCATTTAGATGGGGAGTCAGTTCAACACATGGACCTAATGCATTTAGTTGGGGAGTCAGTTCAACACATGGACCTAATGCATTTAGATGGGGAGTCAGTTCAACACATAGACCTAATGCATTTAGTTGGGGAGTCAGTTCAACACATGGACCTAATGCATTTAGTTGGGGAGTCAGTTCAACACATGGACCTAATGCATTTAGATGGGGAGTCAGTTCAACACATAGACCTAATGCATTTAGTTGGGGAGTCAGTTCAACACATGGACCTAATGCATTTAGATGGGGAGTCAGTTCAACACATAGACCTAATGCATTTAGTTGGGGAGTCAGTTCAACACATGGACCTAATGCATTTAGATGGGGAGTCAGTTCAACACATAGACCTAATGCATTTAGTTGGGGAGTCAGTTCAACACATGGACCTAATGCATTTAGATGGGGAGTCAGTTCAACACAGACCTAATGCATTTAGTTGGGGAGTCAGTTCAACACATGGACCTAATGCATTTAGATGGGGAGTCAGTTCAACACATAGACCTAATGCATTTAGTTGGGGAGTCAGTTCAACACATGGACCTAATGCATTTAGTTGGGGAGTCAGTTCAACACATAGACCTAATGCATTTAGTTGGGGAGTCAGTTCAACACATAGACCTAATGCATTTAGTTGGGGAGTCAGTTCAACACATGGACCTAATGCATTTAGATGGGGAGTCAGTTCAACACATAGACCTAATGCATTTAGTTGGGGAGTCAGTTCAACACATGGACCTAATGCATTTAGATGGGGAGTCAGTTCAACACATAGACCTAATGCATTTAGTTGGGGAGTCAGTTCAACACATGGACCTAATGCATTTAGATGGGGAGTCAGTTCAACACAGACCTAATGCATTTAGTTGGGGAGTCAGTTCAACACATGGACCTAATGCATTTAGATGGGGAGTCAGTTCAACACATAGACCTAATGCATTTAGTTGGGGAGTCAGTTCAACACATAGACCTAATGCATTTAGATGGGGAGTCAGTTCAACACATAGACCTAATGCATTTAGATGGGGAGTCAGTTCAACACATAGACCTAATGCATTTAGTTGGGGAGTCAGTTCAACACATAGACCTAATGCATTTAGATGGGGAGTCAGTTCAACACATAGACCTAATGCATTTAGATGGGGAGTCAGTTCAACACATAGACCTAATGCATTTAGATGGGGAGTCAGTTCAACACATAGACCTAATGCATTTAGTTGGGGAGTCAGTTCAACACATAGACCTAATGCATTTAGATGGGGAGTCAGTTCAACACATAGACCTAATGCATTTAGATGAGGAGTCAGTTCAACACATAGACCTAATGCATTTAGATGGGGAGTCAGTTCAACATATAGACCTAATGCATTTAGATGGGGAGTCAGTTCAACACATAGACCTAATGCATTTAGATGGGGAGTCAGTTCAACACATAGACCTAATGCATTTAGTTGGGGAGTCAGTTCAACACATGGACCTAATGCATTTAGATGGGGAGTCAGTTCAACACAGACCTAATGCATTTAGATGGGGAGTCAGTTCAACACAGACCTAATTCATTTAGATGGGGAGTCAGTTCAACACAGACCTAATGCATTTAGATGGGGAGTCAGTTCAACACAGACCTAATGCATTTAGATGGAGAGTCAGTTCAACACAGACCTAATGCATTTAGATGGAGAGTCAGTTCAACACATGGACCAATGTATTTAGGCAATTTGAAAGCCTGTTACAAGGTTTACTTTAAGTTTCTAACAACACTATATAGGCCATCTCTGCTTGTCACCTTTGATCCTACCTCTGCTTCCTCTGGTCCACAGGTATTACCGTGGTGCAGTGGGGGCCTTGTTGGTCTATGACATCGCCAAGCACCTGACCTATGAAAACGTGGAGCGTTGGCTGAAGGAGCTGAGAGACCATGCAGACAGCAACATCGTCATTATGCTGGTCGGCAACAAGAGTGACCTGCGCCACCTCAGGGCCGTGCCCACCGACGAGGCACGGACATTTGCAGGTCAGTGTGTGTTTTTTACATTTCATTTTATTTCACCTTTATTTAACCTGGTTCGCCAGTTGAGAAAAAGTTCTCATTTACAACTGCGACCTGGCCAAGATAAAGCAAAGCAGTGCGACAAAAACAACAACACAGAGTTACACATGGAGTAAACAAACATACAGTCAATAACAAGATAGAAATTTGTCTATATACAGTGTGTGGCATGGGGCAGGTAATAAGAGTGATCTGCGCCAGCTCAGGGCCGTGCCCACCGACGACGCAGGTCAGTGCAGTACCAACTCACACAGGAAGAGGTCTAGGAGTAGTGGGGTGAACCGTTTCATTATTTTCCTTACCCATGAGTGGCTGTTGGTTTTCATGGTTTTACTTATTCAAATAGGAAGACGTCTCTGTAATGTCATAGAGATTTGCATAATGGTAGAGACCTTAACACAGTGGTGATTAACATGGTTTACTGTTTCCCTCTGTTCCTCAGAGAAGAACGGTTTGTCTTTCCTGGAGACCTCAGCCCTGGACTCTACTAACGTGGAGACATCCTTCCAGACCATTCTGACTGGTGAGGGGCTGTCTCTCTATGCTCTCTACAGCATTGATCTGTATCTGAAGAGAACTCGGATTCATTTGTATGTATGATAAGCTGGAACGATTGATACGGTGTCATGATATAGACTTGTGGGGGTAGAGATTTGTGTGTGTGACAGAGACGAGACCAGTGATTGTGTGTTGGAGTGATCAAATCCACTGGGCCGAGGGATCTGCCCGAAGACCTAATCACAGCTGAGACATGACTAGCCTCGATGAGGACTAATGTGTGGGTTCTCCTGACGTCCAGCTCTTCTAACAGGATATGACCACCACAATGCTTTGCAGCTGTGTCCTAATTCTGCTCTAGCCTGGTCCCAGATCTGTTTTATAATGCTGGGTGTAATCATTAGGCACCAAACTGAAGAAGACAACTGACAAACAGGAAGGGACTAGGCTACCTGAACTTGTCCAATAACAAATGCTTGTTTTCCACTGTGTGCCCTAATGAATATGACCTCTGGACCTTTCCTGTTCTGCCCTGTCTTACCCTTTCCTGTTCTGCCCTCTTACCCTTTCCTGCTCTGCCCTGTCTTACCCTTTCCTGCTCTGCCCTGTCTTACCATTTCCTGTTCTGCCCTGTCTTACTCTTTCCTGCTCTGCCCTGTCTTACCCTTTCCTGCTCTGCCCTGTCTTACCCTTTCCTGTTCTGCCCTGTCTTACCCTTTCCTGTTCTGCCCTGTCTTACCCTTTCCTGTTCTGCCCTGTCTTACCCTTTCCTGTTCTGCCCTGTCTTACCCTTTCCTGTTCTGCCCTGTCTTACCCTTTCCTGCTCTGCCCTGTCTTACCCTTTCCTGCTCTGCCCTGTCTTACCCTTTCCTGTTCTGCCCTGTCTTACTCTTTCCTGCTCTGCCCTGTCTTACCCTTTCCTGCTCTGCCCTGTCTTACCCTTTCCTGCTCTGCCCTGTCTTACCCTGTCCTGATCTGCCTTACCCTGTCCTGCTCTGCCCTGTCCTACCCAGTCTTGCTCTGCCCTGTCTTACCCAGTCCTGCTCTGCCCTGTCTTACCCTGTCCTGCTCTGCCCTGTCTTACCCTTGCCTGCTCTGCCCTGTCTTACCCTTTCTTGCTCTGCCCTGTCTTACCCTGTCCTGCTCTGCCCTGTCTTACCCTGTCCTGCTCTGCCCTGTCTTACCCAGTCCTGCTCTGCCCTGTCTTACCCTGTCCTGCTCTGCCCTGCCCTGCTCTGCCCTGTCCTACCAGTTCTGCTCTGCCCTGTCTTACCCTTTCCTGCTCTGCCCTATCTTACCATTTCCTGCCTTGCCCTGTCCTACCCTTTCCTGCTCTGCCCTGTCCTACCCTTTCCTGCTCTGCCCTGTCCTACCCAGTCCTGCTCTGCCCTGTCTTACCCTGTCCTGCTCTGCCTTACCCTGTCCTGCTCTGCCCTGTCCTACCCTTTCCTGCTCTGCCCTGTCTTACCCTGCTCTGCCCTGTCTTACCCTGTCCTGCTCTGCCCTGTCCTGCTCTGCCCTGTCTTACCCTGTCCTGCTCTGCCCTGTCTTACCCTGTCCTGCTCTGCCCTGTCTTACCCTGTCCTGCTCTGCCCTGTCTTACCCTGTCCTGCTCTGCCCTGTCCTACCCTGTCCTGCTCTGCCCTGTCTTACCCTTTCCTGCTCTGCCCTGTCTTACCCTTTCCTGCTCTGCCCTGTCTTACCCTGTCCTGCTCTGCCCTGTCCTACCCTGTCCTGCTCTGCCCTGTCTTACCCTTGCCTGCTCTGCCCTGTCTTACCCTGTCCTGCTCTGCCCTGTCTTACCCTGTCCTGCTCTGCCCTGTCTTACCCTGTCCTGCTCTGCCCTGTCCTACCCTGTCCTGCTCTGCCCTGTCTTACCCTTGCCTGCTCTGCCCTGTCTTACCCTTGCCTGCTCTGCCCTGTCTTACCCTTTCCTGCTCTGCCCTGTCTTACCCTTTCTTGCTCTGCCCTGTCTTACCCTGTCCTGCTCTGCCCTGTCTTACCCTGTCCTGCCCTGCTCTGCCCTGTCCTACCCTGTCCTGCTCTGCCCTGTCTTACCCTTGCCTGCTCTGCCCTGTCTTACCCTTTCCTGCTCTGCCCTGTCTTACCCTTTCCTGCTCTGCCCTGTCTTACCCTGTCCTGCTCTGCCCTGTCTTACCCTTTCTTGCTCTGCCCTGTCTTACCCTTTCCTGCTCTGCCCTGTCTTACCCTTTCCTGCTCTGCCCTGTCTTACCCTTTCTTGCTCTGCCCTGTCTTACCCTTTCCTGCTCTGCCCTGTCTTACCCTTTCCTGCTCTGCCCTGTCTTACCCTGTCCTGCCCTGCTCTGCCCTGTCCTACCCTGTCCTGCTCTGCCCTGTCTTACCCTTTCCTGCTCTGCCCTGTCTTACCCTTTCCTGCTCTGCCCTGTCTTACCCTTTCCTGCTCTGCCCTGTCTTACCCTTTCCTGCTCTGCCCTGTCTTACCCTTTCCTGCTCTGCCCTGTCCTACCCTTTCCTGCTCTGCCCTGTCTTACCCTTTCCTGCTCTGCCCTGTCTTACCCTTTCCTGCTCTGCCCTGTCTTACCCTTTCTTGCTCTGCCCTGTCTTACCCTTTCCTGCTCTGCCCTGTCTTACCCTTTCCTGCTCTGCCCTGTCTTACCCTTTCTTGCTCTGCCCTGTCTTACCCTTTCCTGCTCTGCCCTGTCTTACCCTGTCCTGCTCTGCCCTGTCTTACCCTGTCCTGCCCTGCTCTGCCCTGTCCTACCCTGTCCTGCTCTGCCCTGTCTTACCCTTTCCTGCTCTGCCCTGTCTTACCCTTTCCTGCTCTGCCCAGTCCTGTTCTGCACTAACATGTCAAACCAATGTTTTAAAGGGAGTGCTAGCTGGTGATTGTGTTAGATAGCTCCTGTTTAAGCTGTGAGTAAAGTACTTTAGCAACATGCTACTTAAAGACCATTAGAAACTGGGTGGTTCCAGCCCTGAATGCTGATTGGCTGACAGCCGTGGTATATCAGACCGTATACCACAGGTATGACAAAACATGTAATTTCCTGCTCCAGTTTAAAATAGCAATAAGGCACCTCAGGGGTTTGTGGTATACGGCCAATATACTCTGTGATGTGTCGTGACTAAGAACAGCCCTTAGCCGTGGTATATTGGCCATATACCACACCTCCTTGGTCCTTATTGATAAAGCCTAACACTCACCTACACCGAGGGTACTTAACACTAGCTGTGAACAACTTTTGGCACTAGGCTTGTTCTCAACTATATATCCCCATCTCCTCACCACCTCCTCAAAATGCAGAGGGGAGTCACCTTCTCCTCCAATGGGTTGTGGGAAAGCAGTGTGGAGATGGGACGGGAGGAATTGAGGAAAGATGAATTGAGACAGAGCCCTAGTGTTCTGTCTTTCTGTGTGAGTGATGTTAATGCCCTGTCTCTCTCTTCTCCCCCTTGCTCACTCCCCCCCCCGCTGCAGAAATCTATCGCATCGTGTCTCAGAAACAGATGTCGGACCGACGAGACAACGACATGTCGCCTAGCAACAACGTGGTCAACATCCAGGTGCAGCCGACGGAGAACAAACCAAAGATGCAGTGTTGTCAGAGCATCTAACAGCCTCACCAGTAGCACCTGATCCCCTCCCCTAAAAGACTGCTTGGTCCTGTCTGACTGAGACACAGCTGCATGGCCAGGCTCTAGACTGAGACACAGCTGCGTGACCAGGCTCTAGACTGAGACACAGCTGCGTGGCCAGGCTCTAGACTGAGACACAGCTGCGTGGCCAGGCTCTAGACTGAGACACAGCTGCGTGGCCAGGCTCTAGACTGAGACACAGCTGCATGGCCAGGCTCTAGACTGAGACACAGCTGCATGGCCAGGCTCTAGACTGAGACACAGCTGCATGGCCAGGCTCTAGACTGAGACACAGCTGCATGGCCAGGCTCTAAACTGAGACACAGCTGCATGGCCAGGCTCTAGACTGAGACACAGCTGCATGGCCAGGCTCTAGACTGAGACACAGCTGCATGGCCAGGCTCTAGACTGAGACACAGCTGCATGGCCAGGCTCTAGACTGAGACACAGCTGCATGGCCAGGCTCTAGACTCTATGCTTCCATGTAGAGGGTGAGGCTGTGTCCAGATTCTCCACCCTTCCTCCCAAAGTGTGGCATACTCCATGTCATGGATTTAAAGGCATTAGATTGTAATCATTGGCTGAAGAGAGTTTATTTTCATCATTGTTAAATGTATGATGGGAAATGTTCAAGTGAACACTTTGAGAAAAGGGTGGATCATTAGGGTGCAGCTGTGAGCCCGCTGGTTCCTTAAGGATCCCCAGTCAGGATTATACAGCTGTGAGCCCGCTGGTTCCTTAAGGATCCCCAGTCAGGATTATACAGCTGTGAGCCCGCTGGTTCCTTAAGGATCCCCAGTCAGGACTATACAGCTGTGAGCCCACTGGTTCCTTAAGGATCCCCAGTCAGGACTATACAGCTGTGATCCCGTTGGTTCCTTAAGGATCCCCAGTCAGGACTATACAGCTGTGTCTGAGCATGTTGGTTCCTTCAGGATCCCCAGTCAGGACTATACAGCTGTGTCTGAGCCCGTTGGTTCCTTAAGGATCCCCAGTCAGGACTATACAGCTGTGTCTGAGCCCGTTGGTTCCTTAAGGATCCCCAGTCAGGACTATACAGCTGTCTGAACCCGTTGGTTCCTTAAGGATCCCCAGTCAGGATTATACAGCTGTGTCTGAGCCCGTTGGTTCCTTAAGGATCCCAGTCAGGACTATACAGCTGTGCCTGATCCCGTTGGTTCCTTAAGGATCCCCAGTCAGGACTATACAGCTGTGTCTGAGCCTGTTGGTTCCTTAAGGATCCCCAGTCAGGACTATACAGCTGTGACTGAGCCCGTTGGTTCCTTAAGGATCCCCAGTCAGGACTATACAGCTGTGTCTGATCCTGTTGGTTCCTTCAGGATCCCCAGTCAGGACTATACAGCTGTGTCTGAGCCCGTTGGTTCCTTAAGGATCCCCAGTTAGGACTATACAGCTGTCTGATCCCGTTGGTTCCTTAAAGATCCCCAGTCAGGACTATACAGCTGTGTCTGAGCATGTTGGTTCCTTAAGAATCCCCAGTCAGGACTATACAGCTGTGTCTGAGCCCGTTGGTTCCTTAAGGAACCCCAGTCAGGACTATACAGCTGTCTGAGCCCGTTGGTTCCTTAAGGAACCCCAGTCCGGACTATACAGCTGTGTCTGATCCCGTTGGTTCCTTAAGGATCCCCAGTCAGGACTGTACAGCTGTGTCTGATCCCGTTGGTTCCTTAAGGATCCCCAGTCGGGACTATACAGCTGTGTCTGATCCCTTTGGTTCCTTAAGGATCCCCAGTCAGGACTATACAGCTGTGTCTGAGCCCGTTGGTTCCTTAAGGATCCCCAGTCAGGACTATACAGCTGTGTCTGAGCCCATTGGTTCCTTAAGGATCCCCAGTCAGGACTATACAGCTGTGTCTGAGCCCGTTGGTTCCTTAGGGATCCCCAGTCAGGACTATACAGCTGTGTCTGAGCCCGTTGGTTCCTTAAGGATCCCCAGTCAGGACTATACAGCTGTGATCCCGTTGGTTCCTTAAGGAACCCTTCAGGATTATACAGCTGTGATCCCGTTGGTTCCTTAAGGATCCCCAGTCAGGATTATACAGCTGTGATCCCGTTGGTTCCTTAAGGATCCCCAGTCAGGACTATACAGCTGTGTCTGAGCCGGTTGGTTCCTTAAGGAACCCCAGTCAGGATTATACAGCTGTCTGAGCCCGTTGGTTCCTTAAGGAACCCCAGTCAGGATTATACAGCTGTGTCTGAGCCCGTTGGTTCCTTAAGGAACCCCAGTCAGGACTATACAGCTGTGTCTGAGCCCGTTGGTTCCTTAAAGATCCCCAGTCAGGACTATACAGCTGTGATCCCGTTGGTTCCTTAAGGAACCCCAGTCAGGACTATACAGCTGTCTGAGCCCGTTGGTTCCTTAAGGAACCCCAGTCAGGACTATACAGCTGTGTCTGAGCATGTTGGTTCCTTAAGAATCCCCAGTCAGGACTATACAGCTGTGTCTGAGCCCGTTGGTTCCTTAAGGATCCCCAGCTTTTTATTTTTGCCGTCTTTTATATTATTATATAGCTGTTTTAATAACCAGACAGACGCTGGAAGAATCTGCACAGAAATGTATTCATATATGATGGAATAGTTTTATCGGTGATAACGCAGACCTGCCAACATGCATTGTACCTACCATAGGCTTCTATTTGGCACATTGTGGTTTTTGACTCAACCGGCTAAAGTTGGAGCTGAGCCAATCAGAGGACTTGGCTGAGGAGAAAACATCTCCAGCTCTCCTCCCCCCCTGTGTTCATAGTAATGTTTTCCTCACTCCATCTTGATAGCAGCTCTTCACTCTGTCTGTTCATACCACTGATGCGTGAGCGGGAAAATGGAGAACCAACTGTTTGGCAAATACATTTTCCATAATTGTAAGTGTTAGTCAAGCACATAACCACTATTTAGCAGTTAGCTCCTTAGCTAAGGCGTCATTACGACTAAGGTAGTTAGCTACAGTGTTTAGTCAACTAAGCGAGAACAATTTCTCTGCAATGGTAGTAGGCACAAGCACATTGACGAGCAACATGTGCTGTGTTGCAGTAGTTCAATGTTACTGAGTGTTATGCTAGTTCAGTGCTGCGCTAGTTCAGCGCTGCGCTAGTTCAGTGCGCGTCACTGTGAAGATGGAAACAGACGTGGCAGAGAGCTGTTCTGCTAATACTGTCCTTCATTGAAAGTTATGTTAAAGTGTTAAAGATTAGCAGGCCTATGTTATTGAATCATTTGTGGATCTGTCCTCTTCAAATACCTGGTGGATGAGGTCAGGGCCGGTGGATGAGGTCAGGGCCGGTGGATGAGGTCCGGGCCGGTGGATGAGGTCAGGGATAGAGATCTGGAACCAGCTCCTATAAGCCTAGCTCAATTTTTGTCATATTCCATATATCCTACAGTTAACTAGACTACTACATTGCATCCATTAATGTAATTATTTAGAATTTTCTCCTCAAACAAATTTAAGAAGAAGCTAGTTTGCATTTTCACTAGACGATCCACCTTCATTACCCCTCAATTTAACCTAGAAAAAAAACACCTCAATTTAATTTAGCATCAAACACAATACTTCTATGTTTACTACAATGTTTGATTTAATTTATAGCTCTAGCCTGAGGGGAAAGTCGACTGACCCAATCTGGGCCTTCCCCTACACAACCTTAGTCCTACATCCGCACCACCTTGGCAGAAAATCCCAGGGAGAGCCCTGATTGTACATCTGACCGTATTTCTAGTTTGCTACTGAAGACCAGCCAATTACCAAGTACCCATAGCAGTCTATAGACTACCATGCCTACTGAGGCAGTCTTCTACCAACATCATTTGGATAAAAAAGGTTCCTATGACTTGACCAGTGTGGGTGTCGTTGCACTGAATTGGTACTCTTAAAACTTATTCAAGGATAATGTGAGGATTGTTTTTGTTCATTTGAAAATGAACCTGGTTAAAGGAGTGCACTGTGAAGGGAATAGGGGGCCATGTGGGACTCGGGCAGTGGGGAGCCTGGTACTGCTACTGTATAGATGATGGCTTCTTTCTTGTTGTAATGCTAATGATAGGCTAGGGATCAGTGGTAGTAATGCTGTAATGATAATGATAGGCTAGGGATCAGTGGTAGTAATGCTAATGATGATAGGCTAGGGATCAGTAGTAGTGATGCTAATGATAGGCTAGGGATCAGTGGTAGTAATGCTAATGATAGGCTAGGGAACAGTGGTAGTAATGCAGTAATGCTAATGATAGGCTAGGGATCAGTGGTAGTAATGCTGTAATGCTAATGATAGGCTAGGGATCAGTGGTAGTAATGCTGTAATGCTAATGATAGGCTAGGGATCAGTGGTAGTAATGCAGTAATGCTAATGATAGGCTAGGGATCAGTGGTAGTAATGCTGTAATGCTAATGATAGGCTAGGGATCAGTGGTAGTAATGCAGTAATGCTAATGATAGGCTAGGGATCAGTGGTAGTAATGCAGTAATGCTAATGATAGGCCAGGGATCAGTGGTAGTAATGCTATAATGCTAATGATAGGCTAGGGATCAGTGGTAGTAATGCTGTAATGCTAATGATAGGCTAGCGATCAGTGGTAGTAATGCTAATGATGATAGGCTAGGGATCAGTGGTAGTAATGTTATAATGCTAATGATAGGCCAGGGATCAGTGGTAGTAATGCTGTAATGCTAATGATAGGCTAGCGATCAGTGGTAGTAATGTTATAATGCTAATGATAGGCCAGGGATCAGTGGTAGTAATGCTGTAATGCTAATGATAGGCTAGCGATCAGTGGTAGTAATGTTATAATGCTAATGATAGGCCAGGGATCAGTGGTAGTAATGCTGTAATGCTAATGATAGGCTAGGGATCAGTGGTAGTAATGCTATAATGCTAATGATAGGCTAGGGATCAGTGGTAGTAATGCTAATGATGATAGGCTAGGGATCAGTGGTAGTAATGCTGTAATGCTAATGATAGGCTAGGGATCAGTGGTAGTAATGCTGTAATGCTAATGATAGGCCAGGGATCAGTGGTAGTAATGCTGTAATGCTAATGATAGGCTAGGGATCAGTGGTAGTAATGCTGTAATGCTAATGATAGGCCAGGGATCAGTGGTAGTAATGCTGTAATGCTAATGATAGGCCAGGGATCAGTGGTAGTAATGCTGTAATGCTAATGATAGGCCAGGGATCAGTGGTAGTAATGCTATAATGCTAATGATAGGCCAGGGATCAGTGCTCCTTCTGAGCTTCCTGCCTTCAATTCGTCTATTTATTCACAATTGAAGGGGTTGCAAAATGTCCCTACATTTTCCAGAAATCCCTGGGAGCCAGGTGGAGCTTGTTGTCATGGTGAAGGATGGTAGCATAAAGTCTAGTGATGCCACTGCTCATGAGTCCGGATTCCCAGCTCTGTTTGTGTGGTCTTGCCAACTCTGTCATTATCATAAGACGGGGTTATTACCCTACGACGTCCGGACTACTGCTGCTTTTCTGTTCTACCTGTTTGGCGGAATGAATACACCCTTGGTGTCCCAGGTCGAAATGAGTCCCTAACTAGAGGGGAAGAATGATACATAGCAGTTCAACTGGCTTTGAGGTCCAGATTTCAATTTGAGGGACATGGGCGTTATGACAAGACGGCACAAACAGATCTGGGATTCAGGCTAACCATGGTTTACCTTGGTGTCAATGGGAACAAGTAATCGCACATACATAACCACTATCTGGAGAGACCAGACTACAGTTAGACTGCCTAACAGACTGTCTTATAAGACTGATTCATTCATACATTTCTGCTTTTGTTTTGTTTTTAAACATGCTCTATGCCAGGATTAGGATCAGTTCCAGTCAATTCAGGAAGTACACTGAAATTCCAATTATCTTCAACGAGGAACATTTGGAATTGGAATTTGGTTTTACTTTCTGAATTAAAATGGAAATGGCCCAACGCTGATGGTAACCCTGAGACGTGGCTGTAGGCTCCTTTTATGTTGCAAGTTGTGAGTGAGTAGTGTTTCAGTGCCTTTATGGTAGAATGTCATGTTGGTTGGGAGTTTTCAGAAACCACCTCCCCTTCTCTTCAAGCCTGGCCGGCTCACCTAGCTAGCTCTCTGGATTAGTGGACCCAAGGATCTAAACAGGATCCTTGGGATGTCCAACTCTGTCAGCCCTTTGAAGGGGACGTTTCAAACAGTTAAGGATAAGGGTTAACTGTTAGTGGACAGGACTGGTTCCTGGCCAAGTTGATCAGGCTGGTTGGCAGGTTCCCTCCAAGTGACTCAACACACCACAGTCTGCAGACTTAGATCAGCTGCAGGTGTGGATAAGAGGGAGCCACTGTCTATTTACTTAATAAAGCCTAGTATCCCACTTCACATAAAGTGTGTCTCATTGCCCCCTATCAAACACCCCCTATCAAATTGAGAGCACTACAAATAAGTCTCTGCTACTTCCATGAATTAAAAGGGATTCTTCTGGATGTTGGCAACAAGGCCCTTTAACTACTGACCCAGAGTCAGATGAAGCCCTTTAACTACTGACCCAGAGTCAGATGAAGCCCTTTAACTACTGACCCAGAGTCAGGTGAGGCCCTTTATCTACTGACCCAGAGTCAGATGAAGCCCTTTTATCTACTGACCCAGAGTCAGATGAGGCCCTTTAACTACTGACCCAGAGTCAGATGAAGCCCTTTTATCTACTAACCCAGAGTCAGATGAAGCCCTTTTATCTACTAACCCAGAGTCAGATGAGGCCCTTTATCTACTGACCCAGAGATGAACTCGTGGATAAACATTTTATGTCTCTGTGTCCAGTATGACGGAAGTTAGCCAATGCGAAGTCGCGTTAGTGCAATGACTGGAAGTCCACAGGAACAACTAGCATGCTAGCCCTACTGAACACAGCCCTGCTGAACACAGCCCTGCTTTAGGTTGTAGTCCCTGGGTGCATCCCAAATGGCACCCTATTCCTTATATGGAGCACTACTTTGGACCTGGGCCCGTAGGGGAATAGAGTGACACTGGGCCCGTAGGGGAATAGAGTGACCCTGGGCCCATAGTAGTGCACTATATAGAGAAAGGATGACCCAGTCTGTGTCTGTCAGGCTTGCAGTGCCAATGAGGAGGTTACAGAGGTCATCATCTCCAATTAGCCTTGTCTGCTCTGTCTGTATCCCTTTACTATTACTGTTATGTAATTAGTTACGTCAACGATCACTTTATGCCTCGGCTCCACTGTTTTATTTTTCATTCGCGCTGTACTGTGATTTGTATTTTTTTAATAATTAAACTGTTATCTCTGTCCACTACTTACAATTGAAAAGTGCAAATAAATACAATTAACTATTACAACTGAGGTAATGTCTGTGTGTGTGTGTGTGGGGGGGGGGGGGACTCTGTCTAAGCATGTCTTGTATGGTTTCAGGAACTCTGTCTAAGCATGTCTTGTATGGTTTCAGGAACTCTGTCTAAGCATGTCTTGTATGGTTTCAAAGGACATAAAAAAGGTCCTCCACAGAAGCTGCTCTTCCATAGGTATAATTGTGTAGACCTAATTCAGATAATGCACGTCATAAGACTACCAGCGCTTCAAGCCTCCTCCTCCTACCCTCTCTCCCCACCTGCAAGATTTCAGTTTGATCTCATGCCCTACACTTCTGTCCATCACACATGTAAACGACTCACTGAGCAATAGCTTGCCCTCTCGATGTAAATGACTCACTGAGCAATAGCTTGCCCGCTCCATGTAAACGACTCACTGAGCAATAGCTTGCCCGCTCCATGTAAACGACTCACTGAGCAATAGCTTGCCCGCTCCATGTAAACGACTCACTGAGCAATAGCTTGCCCGCTCCATGTAAACGACTCACTGAGCAATAGCTTGCCCGCTCCATGTAAACGACTCACTGAGCAATAGCTTGCCCGCTCCATGTAAACGACTCACTGAGCAATAGCTTGCCCGCTCCATGTAAACGACTCACTGAGCAATAGCTTGCCCTCTCCATGTAAACGACTCACTGAGCAATAGCTTGCCCGCTCCATGTAAACGATT
Source organism: Oncorhynchus mykiss (assembly GCF_057628025.1). Lineage (NCBI taxonomy): Eukaryota > Metazoa > Chordata > Actinopteri > Salmoniformes > Salmonidae > Oncorhynchus > Oncorhynchus mykiss. The sequence goes on along the minus strand of NC_143023.1, from coordinate 103,479,915 downwards.
CACGGAGCTATATCTTGCCCGCTCCATGTAAACGATTCACTGAGCAATAGCTTGCCCCCGCTCTATAGGAAGCTCCTCTGATTGGTGAAGTAATTTCATGTCGAGCTAAAAGTTAAAAAAAAAAAATATTTCAGAGGTTTAAAAAGGAACATAAAGGAACAATATAAACTGGTGCTATTTTGGTTGGAACCTGTTCAGAACTTTATTTTGCTGGTCGGAACAGTGGAACAGAACAAAGAAAATAATGGTTCTGTTCAGAATGAAACAATTGTAAAATAATTTAGGTTTCAACCCCTGGTCATAATATAATCAACCTTCAACACACTGGCTGGAGATAATGATATACCCTAGCCCTATATAATATACAGTATCCCATAGTGCACTAGGATGTAGCCCTATATAATATACAGTATCCCATAGTGCACTAGGATGTAGCCCTATATAATATACAGTATCCCATAGTACACTAGGATGTAGCCCTATATAATATACAGTATCCCATAGTGCACTAGGATGTAGCCCTATATAATATACAGTATCCCATAGTGCACTAGGATGTAGCCCTATATAATATACAGTATCCCATAGTGCACTAGGATGTAGCCCTATATAATATACAGTATCCCATAGTGCACTAGGATGTAGCCCTATATAATATACAGTATACCATAGTGCACTAGGATGTAGCCCTATATAATATACAGTATCCCATAGTACACTAGGATGTAGCCCTATACAATACACAGTATCCCATAGTGCACTAGGATGTAGCCCTATATAATATGCAGTATCCCATAATACACTAGGATGTAGCCCTATATAATATACAGTATCCCATAGTGCACTAGGATGTAGTCCTATATAATATACAGTATCCCATAGTACACTAGGTTGTAGTCCTATAACATATACAGTATCCCATAGTGCACTAGGATGTAGCCCTATATAATATACAGTATCCCATAGTACACTAGGATGTAGCCCTATATAATATACAGTATCCCATAGTGCACTAGGATGTAGCCCTATATAATATACAGTATCCCATAGTGCACTAGGATGTAGCCCTATATAATATACAGTATCCCATAATACACTAGGATGTAGCCCTATATAATATACAGTATCCCATAGTGCACTAGGATGTAGTCCTATATAATATACAGTATCCCATAGTACACTAGGTTGTAGTCCTATAACATATACAGTATCCCATAGTGCACTAGGATGTAGCCCTATATAATATACAGTATCCCATAGTACACTAGGATGTAGCCCTATATAATATACAGTATCCCATAGTGCACTAGGATGTAGCCCTATATAATATACAGTATCCCATAGTGCACTAGGATGTAGCCCTAATATAATATACAGAATCCCATAGTGCACTAGGATGTAGCCCTATATAATATACAGTATCCCATAGTGTACTAGGATGTAGCCCTATATAATATACAGTATCCCATAGTGCACTAGAATGTAGCCCTATATAATATACAGTATCCCATAGTGCACTAGGATGTAGTCCTATACAATATACAGTATCCCATAGTGCACTAGGATGTAGCCCTATATAATATACAGTATCCCATAGTGCACTAGGATGGAGTCCTATATAATATACCGTATCCCATAGTGCACTAGAATGTAGCCCTATATAATATAATATACAATATCCCATAGTGCACTAGGATGTAGCCCTATATAATATACAGTATCCCATAGTGCACTAGGATGTAGCCCTATATAATATACAGTATCCCATAGTGCACTAGGATGTAGCCCTATATAATATAATATACAGTATTATATACTACACTAGGATGTAGTCCTATATAATATACAGTATCCCATAGTGCACTAGGCTTCTACACCTGCATTGCTTGCTGTTTGGGGTTTTAGGCTGGATTTCTGTACAGCACTTTGAGATATCAGCTGATGTATGAAGGGCTATATAAATACATTTGAATGAAGACCTATATAATATAATATACAGTATCCCATAGTGCACTAGGATGTAGTCCTATAACATATACAGTATCCCATAGTGCACTAGGATGTAGCCCTATATAATATACAGTATCCCATAGTGCACTAGGATGTAGCCCTATATAATATACAGTATCCCATAGTGCACTAGGATGTAGTCCTATAACATATACAGTATCCCATAGTGCACTAGGATGTAGTCCTATATAATATACAGTATACCATAGTGCACTAGGATGTAGCCCGATATAATATAATATACAGTATCCCATAGTGCACTAGGATGTAGTCCTGTATAATATACAGTATCCCATAGTGCACTAGGATGTAGTCCTATATAATATCCCATAGTGCACTAGGATGTAGTCCTATATAATATACAGTATCCCATAGTGCACTAGGATGTAGTCCTATATAATATCCCATAGTGCACTAGGATTTAGCCCCTACATAATATACAGTATCCCATAGTGCACTAGGGTGTAGTCCTGTATAATATACAGTATCCCATAGTGGACTAGAATGTAGTCCTATATAATATCCCATAGTGCACTAGGATGTAGCCCTACATAATATACGGTATCCCATAGTGCACTAGGATGTAGGCCTATATAATATAATATACGGTATCCCATAATGCACTAGGATGTAGACCTATGGGCCCTTGTCAAGATGGTGCACCATCAGGTCGTCTGGAATCCACTGGATGAAAAGCAGAGATGTAGAAACTAGATTTTATTTCTATGAGTCTACCCATGATTTTACCAATCAGATTGACAGGGTTAGATTCTCTAAATCCCTTCTGTAGATCAAAATGAAAAGTTGGTCCTCCGGAGCTTCCTGTCCTCCAATGGGGACATTATCTCCTCCTCCAGTTGCTCCTTAGCTGGTCCACATAGAGGATCTCTGCGCTCACAAAGCCTCTCAGAGTAGGAGTGCTGATCTTCGATAATCATCAGTGGTGTAAAGTACTTAAGTAAAAACACTTTAAAGTTGAACTTAAATCGTTATTTGGGGTATCTGTACTCTACTATTTATACTTTACTATTTATAACTTTTACTTCACTACATTCCTAAAGAAAATAATTTACTTCACTTCATACTTTTTACCTGACACCACCCAAAAGATACATTTTGAATGCTTAACAGGACAGGAAAATGGTCAAATTCACTCTCTTATCAAGAGAACATCCCCTGTCCTCCCTACTGCCTCTGATCTGGACGACTCACTAGACAGAGAACATCCCTGGTCATCCCTACTGCCTCTGATCTGGACGACTCACTAAACAGAGAACATCCCTGGTCATCCCTACTGCCTCTGATCTGGAGGACTCACTAGACAGAGAACATCCCTGGTCATCCCTACTGCCTCTGATCTGGAGGACTCACTAAACAGAGAACATCCCTGGTCATCCCTACTGCCTCTGATCTGGAGGACTCACTAACAGAGAACATCCCTGGTCATCCCTACTGCCTCTGATCTGGAGGACTCACTAAACAGAGAACATCCCTGGTCATCTACTGCCTCTGATCTGGAGGGCTCACTAAACACACATGCTTCGTTTGCAAATTATGTCTGAGTGTGCCTCTGGCTTTCTATAAATTAAAAAAACAATATTATGGAGCCATCTGGTTGTTTAAAATAAGCTATTTGTTATTTTACTTTTACAATTAGACTGAACATAAATGCAACATGTAAAGTTTGGTCCCATGTTTCATGAGCTGAAATAAAAGATTTGCATGAAAAGCTTATTTCTCTCAAATTTTGTGCAATAATTTGTTTACATCCCTGTTAGTAATAATTTTCCTTGACAAGATAATCCATCCACCTGACAGGTGTGGCATATCAAGGAGCTGATTAAACAGCATGATCATTACACAGGTGCACCTTGTGCTGGGAGTCAATAAAAGGTTACTCTAAATTGTGCAGTTTTGTCACACAACACAATGCCACTCATGTCTCAAGTTGAGTGAATTGGAATGTTGGAATGTGCAATTGGAATGTTGACTGCCAGAATGTCCACCAAATCAAAAGTTTATTTGTCACGGGCGCCGAATACAACTGGTAGACCTTAGTGAAATGCTTACTTACAGGCCCAATTCCATCTAGATACTGTTGCCCTAGAGCACACAAAAAAACTATACATACCTCGGCCTAAATATCAGCGCCACAGGTAACTTCCACAAAGCTGTGAGCGATCTGAGAGACAAGGCAAGAAGGGCCTTATGCCATCAAAAGGAACATAAAATTCAACCTACCAATTAGGATCTGGCTAAAAATACTTGGGTCAGTTATAGAACCATTGCCCTTTATGGTTGTGAGGTCTGGGGTTCGCTCACAAACACAAATTCATAAAAAATGTAAAACACCAAATAAAGACGTTCAATTCTACAATCACCTAAAAGGAAGCGATTCCAAACCTTCCATAACAAATCCATCACCAACAGAGAGATTAACCTGGAGAAGAGTGTCGTGGGATAATCAGAATTTGTTGGTAACATATGTAAGATGTTTTATATTATCAAATGTGTGTAAAATTACTTCTCATCAAGAATGTTATTTTTGTATAATACTGTGGCAGGGTTGCAGTATCTGTTCTATGTCAATACTAAGTTGCAGGGCCGCTGAGAGGGGAGAGGTCAAAGTATCATCATGTGTAAACATATCTTTTGCTCCACTGTGTGTGTGCCAGTTCACTCCCTAGTTTTCCCATCGGAGATGGCAGTGTCTGGAATCATTCTCCTCTCCGTGAGTTTGTCCAGGAGGTTGTATTTAGAATTGGTTGTATCTAAATGACAATTTGATATATGCCTGTTTATATCGAGGGTTGGTTTATGGTTCTGGGGTTTGAGTAAGGAGACAAAGCTGAACGATTTATTATGTCTATGCTGTCTTATCCTGTGTGTGTGTCTTTACTATAAAGGACCTCATTTACAATGTGGAAGGGGCTCTCAGAGAATTCATGGTTAGACACTGAATCGATCTGAGAGTCACAGGGTTGTGATAGAGCTCATATAATTAAAGATGGACTTTTATAACTAACTCTGACTTGTGTGTGTGGTTTGCTCCCATGATTTGGTAAATAGAGGAAATTTCCACGACATTTGGCGACGAGGATGGGATGTGAATCTTCACTCGGTGACTGTTCCTACGATCTAGGTAAATAAATCGTGCACGAGGGATCCCCTAAACTTGGGATCTCAGGGAGAACCACACTTCAGGAAACGGAGCAGATGGACCAACCTTTGATCTAAGAGGAAGCGAGCCGAGTGGATACCACATCTCAAACTGAGTTTTTTTTTAAGAAAAGGTGAGCGAACACACAGATTTGAAGTCGAGTTTTTTAATTATGCCTGTTACGTATACTCTGAGCGTGAATTCCTTTGTAAGGAAGGCACCTTGGTGGCGTAAGCAGGGCCGAGTCAGAGGAGAGTAATCTGGGGGCTTTGTGGACTCAAAAGATACTCTGCACTGTCCGGTTGCCAGTGACCAAGAGCCCTCCTGACACTGAATTGATCACAGTGGGGATTGGTGCGGTCTGTTTGGGGTGAGGGGCCAGGGGGTCTGTGTGTTCTAGGTGAAACACGGCACTTGGTGAAGCCCTATTGGAAGAAGGACCTCATTCTGTGTATCTGTGTGATTTATCTAAGTGACCCTCAGATGTGGTGAATTCCAATTATTTTAAATGTGATAGCCAGGTATGCCTAGGGTTACTCTGTGTGAGTCGGACCGTTCTGTGTGAGCGGGGTAGGGTTACTCTGTGTGAGTCGGACCGTTCTGTGTGAGCTGGGTAGGGTTTACTCTGTGTGGGCAAACCTTTTGATGTTCTGTGTGGACGTCAGAACAGTTCTATGTGAAAATCTGAACAATCCTGTGTGGATGATCCTGAAAGTTCTGTGTGAGTAACTAAGATTTTTAAAGTTTTATATGGATTCTGTGAATTATTTGAAATTGTGATAAATGGTATGTGTGTATAAAGTAATGCGGGGAGAATGATTAGATAAAATTTAAACCACCCATTCGTAGACGTACGTAGGTTTTGAGTTGATATCTTAAATGGATAATTTGATAAAGATGAAGTGTTTAAGCACTATTACAATAATCTACAACATCTGGGAAATTGAGCTCTAGAAACTGATTAGAGAGTTGATTATCTTACCCTAAACGATGTAACTATAAAACGCATATTGGATTATCTCCGTCTGGGTGAAACATTTGAAATTAAACTGCCCTTAAGGTCTGAACATGTTATAATTTTTCTTCCCAGTATGAGAGAAGTTGCGGGATTTATTGAATAAACTGTTTTCCATAAAGTTAAAGAGAATTCGAGGGATGCTCGATGTAATTTATAATGTTGTACAAAGCCTAAGGTTTTCCATCAAACTAATTATCATTGCGTGATTAATGTGATGTAGTAAAGTAATTGAAATACGTTGCATAAGTAAACAATCTACTTTTACTGTTTCCTAGTCATTAACTGTCGATTTTATTATTTGATTGCTAATACAGTGCCTTGCGAAAGTATTCGGCCCCCTTGAACTTTGCGACCTTTTGCCACATTTCAGGCTTCAAACATAAAGATATAAAACTGTATTTTTTTGTGAAGAATCAACAACAAGTGGGACACAATCATGAAGTGGAACGACATTTATTGGATATTTCAAACTTTTTTAACAAATCAAAAACTGAAAATTGGGCGTGCATAATTAGTACAAATATGATTACTTGACACATTGGAAAGAATCAACAAAAAAACAGAGCGAACTAGAAGGTGATATTTGCCTCTATAGAACAGAATAGGGGACTGAGTCACTGGCTTACTGGTGCTCTTCCATGCCATCCATAGGAGGGGTGAGTCACTGACGGGATCTTCCTGTCTGGGTTGGCGCCCCACCTTGGGTTGTGCCGTGGCAGAGATCTTTGTGGGCTATACTCGGCCTTGTCTCAGGATGGTAAGTTGGTGGTTGATGATATCCCTCTAGTGGTGTGGGGGCTGTGCTTTGGTAAAGTGGGTGGGGTTATATCCTGCCTGTTTGGCCCTGTCTGGGTGTATCGTCGGACAGAGATTCCTGCAAAAATATTATTTGAAGATGGGGGGCTAGGGTCAGTCTGTTATATCTGGAGTATTTATCCTGTTCCGGTGTCCTGTGTGAATTTAAGTATGCTCCCTCTAACTCTCTTTTCACCCTTTTCTCGGAGGACCTGAGCCCTCGGACCATGCCTCAGGACTACCTGGCCTGATGACTCCTTGCTGTCCCCAGTCCACCTGGCCCTAAGACCATGCCTCGGGACTCCCTGGCCTGATGACTCCTTGCTGTCCCCAGTCCACCTGGCCCTAGGACCATTCCTCAGGACTACCTGGCCTGATGACTCCTTGCTGTCCCCAGTCCACCTGGCCCTAGGACCATGCCTCAGGACTACCTACTCTGATGACTCCTTGCTGTCCCCAGTCCACCTGGCCCTAGGACCATGCCTCAGGACTACCTGGCCTGATGACTCCTTGCTGTTCCCAGTCCACCTGGTTGTTCTGCTGCTCCAGCCACAACCGGTGAACCAGAACAGAAGTGTAAATAGAACAGAAGTGTGAATAGAACCGAAGTGTGAATAGAACCGAAGTGTGAATAGAACAGAAGTGTGAATAGAACAGAAGTGTGAATAAAACAGAAGTGGAAATAGAACCGAAGTGGAAATAGAACAGAAGTGTGAATAGAAATAGATGATCATAGAATGTCTCTTCAGATGCTATATTTTTAACCGTGTCAAGTTGACCAATTGAACCGTAATATGATAGGTTTGACAGAGAAGACCGACATAGTGTTTGGAGACCTCCGATCTCAAAGTGGTTGTTCTTCCTTCATTAGATACGGTACATAAATACCACATATCAGCCGTATGTTTCAACGACTGCATAGATGTCACCTACACACATACTGTACGTTCACATCTAACTATCAACTAAGAATAAATGTTTCAAGAGTGGAAGTAAACAAACGCTTCAACTTTTATTTCTGAACCACTGTGTGAAAGAGATGCCATATTGCTGAGTGTACCACTGGAACAGGAAGTGCTGGTGAACACCAGCATCACTGTGGTGTCATGGACAACAGTACACTGTTCAGTACACTGCAGGTTACACTGAACAACCAATCTACATAAGTCTATGTAGGATTCGTACCAACAACCCCTTCGGCCCACAGTGCAGTGCCTTAACCATTGGTCCATCGAGCCACATTAGTGAGCCATCTTAGTTAACATTTCAAAGAAACACCTATTCCTGCAAGAAACAAACAAAAACAGAAAAAAATAAATGCCTCATACTATTATCAAGGATAAATTCCTTGCATGGCAAGGAGAACCACAAATCAGAGGCTACTGACTCAAAACAAGCCTGGAGAAAAATGTAACAATGAACACATGATTTTCAACAAAAGGAACACAGCCGTGGTGAAACAGAGGTTATTGGTTTGAATAAGCCTAATCTTCATGTACTGTATAACAATATAACCTCAAATATTTGAGTGACGGTAGAGTGAGTGTCATTGATGTGTATAATCCTGTGTCTACTGGTCTCTGTCACCAACTCAACCCATAACGCACATTAGGGCAGTACCACTATAATCCACTAGGTGTCTGGCTTCTCCACACTCGACCATGCTGTCCGGAAGTCCAGTGTAAATAACAGAAGACAATGTATTTCACTGTCATCTAGTCTGCACAGTGTTCTTATATCTGATTAGCTTATGATTCAGTGTTAATTATTTAGTTAATCAAAATGAGCTGGATTAAATTGTTCTTGACAGACAGCGTTAGGAAACACTGGATAATTAATTAGGTTAATTTTTTTATTTAACCAGGCAAGTCAGTTAAAAGAACAATTTATTATTTACACTGATGGCCTACCGGGGAACGGTGGGTTAACTGCATTGTTCAGGGGCAGAACGACAGATTTTTACCTTGCCAGCTCGGGGATTCGATCTAGCAACCTTTTGGTTACTGGCCCAATACTACCTGCCGCCCCAGGTAGCCTAGTGGATTGATTAAACAAGTGGAAGACTGACCGACAGGACACAGAACAGAAGGAAGCCCAAATTAATTAAACTCAACCCGGTCCCCGATGGGAACACGGTCAACAGTACCTTTGCCACAGAGTGAGTATCTAGAAACTTACCCAGCAGAATCATGGTTACATTGACAACATGGAGATATTGGTCAGAAAATGTACCTCAATGCAGGGATGGGGTTTGCTACTGTACTCTACATTTTTGCAGTATTTCAATCTTCTCGATATATCAGTGTGGATAAAGGTCAAGAGTACAGTTGCATATCACATCCCTGCATCGAAGTACATTTTCCGAACAATTTGTTGGGCCAGTAACCGAAGAATCTGTCATTCTGCCCGAGCAAGGCAGTTAACCCATTGTTCCCCGGGCACAGAAGACGTGGGTGTCATTAAGGCAGCCCCCCCCCCCCCCCCCCCCCCCCCCCCCCCTCCACTCCAATTCAGAGAGGTTGGGTTAAATGCAGAAGACACATTTCAGTAAACTGCATTCAGTTGTACAACAGACTTGCTATCCCCCTTTCCCAATATCTTGCTCTGGCTCCATGGTGTCTTAATGAAACTATGATTGTGTTCAGACTCCAGTACAGCTCAGTGTAAAGAAGTGTAATGGTAGGGTTGGAATCTGCTGGCTACTACAAACTAAATGTACAGATTTCTATGGATGTGGGAAATGTCTATATTAAACAACAATATAAACACAACATGTAAAGTATTGTTCCCATGTTCATGAGCTGAAATAAAAGATCCCAGACATGTTCCTTAAGTACAAAAAGCTTATTTCTCTAAAATGTTGAGCACAAATTTGTTTACATTGCTGTTAAGTGAGCATTTCTCCTTTGCCAAAATAATCCATCCACCTAGATTAGGGCCCAATGGATTTATTTATGTTAACTTGGTAGAAGTTTAGAAATTGTTTATATTTTTGTCTGTGTATAATATATACTTTAGTTGTTTTACACTATAGATAACGTTATTTTCTGCTTAAATCTATTTTGCATTTTTTTCTACAAATAAATGTTTAAAAGATTATTTGTCCTTTGTTATGTGAACTAAAACAAAAGCTTCTAATGGTAGATTACAATAATCAGTCGCATCTTCATAGCAGTTGAATCAAAGCTGAGCTATCTATGGCAGACGCTCCCTAATTATGACATCAACCCGCGACCATCTGAACCCCACCACACCCCCCCGCAGTTAACAACACCCGTTCTGCCAGTCACATTCTGTTAAAAGTACACAAAGCACACACATCCCTGGGTCGCTCCTCTTTTCTGTTTGCTGCAGCTAGCGACTGGAACGAGCTGCAACAAACACTAAAACAGAGTTTTATCTCAATTTCATAATTCAAAGACTCAACCATGGACACTCTTACAGACAGTTGTGGCTGCTTTGCGTGATGTATTGTTGCCTTTACCTTCTTACCCTTTGTGCTGTTATCTGTGCCCAATGTTTGTGCCCTGTTCTGTGCTGCTGCTGCGTTGCTACCAGTCTGTTGTCTTAGGTTTCTCTTTATGTAGTTGTCTCTTGTCGTGATGTGAGTTTTGTACAAAAAATATATTTTTCATCCCAGCCCCCGTATCCGCAGGAGGCCTTTTACCTTTCAGTAGGCCGTCATTTTAAATAAGAATGTTCAACTGACTTGCCTAGTTAGATAAAATAAAACATCCATACCAGACAGTACCACACACACAGGGACGATCTCAATGACATACTGAACATGTCACTGCAATCACCGCATTCTTATTCTTAACTCATTCAAGTTACTAAACTAGATCTTAAAACGAAACGAAACTGTGCAGCCGTATTCATTGACCTGGCCAAGGCTTTCGACTCTGTCAATCACCACATCCTCATCGGCAGACTCAACAGCCTTGGTTTCTCAAATGATTGCCTCGCCTGGTTTACCAACTACTTCTCTGATAGAGTTCAGTGTGTCAAATCAGAGGGCCTGTTGTCCGGACCTCTGGCAGTCTCTATGGGGGTGCCACAGGGTTAAATTCTCGGGCCGACTCTTTTCTCTGTATACACCAATGATGTCGCTCTTGCTGCTGGTGATTCACTGATCCACCTCTACACAGACGACACCATTCTGTATACTTCTGGTCCTTCTTTGGACACTGCTAACAAACCTCCAAATGAGCTTCAATGCCATTCAACACTCCTTGAGGCCTCCAACTGCTTTTAAATGCAAATAAAACTAAATGCATGCTATTCAACCGATCATTGCCCGCACCTTCCCGCCCATCCAGCATCACTACTCTGGACGGCTCTGACTTAGAATACGTGGATAACTACAAATACCTAGGTGTCTGGCTAGACTGTAAACTGTCCATCCAGACTCATATTAAACATCTCCAATCAAAAATGTTATCTAGAAATCGGCTTCCTGTTTCGCAACAAAGCCTCCTTCACTCATGTTGCCAAACATTTCCTCACTACATATTCGTCGCCAAACCCACTGGCTCCAGGCCATCATTAAGTCTCTGCAAGGTAAAGCTCCACCTTATCTCAGCTCACTGGTCACGATAACACCCACCCATAGCACGCGCTCCAGCAGGTATATCTCACTGGTCATCCCCAAAGCCAACACATCCTTTGGCCGCCTTTCCTTACAGTTCTCTGGTGCCAATGACTGGAACTAATTGCAACAAAAAAAATAAGCACTGAAGTCGGAGACATATCTCCCTCGCTAACTTTAAGCATCAGCTATCAGAGCAGCTTACAGATCACTGTACACAGCCCATCTGTAAATAGCACACCCAACTACCTCATCCCCATATTATTACTTACCCTCTTGCACATCTATCACTCAAGTATTAATGTTAAATTGTAATTATTTTCACCTCTAATGGCCTATTTAATGCCTTTACCTTCCTACTCTTCTACATTTGCACACATTGTACATATATCTTTCTATTGTGTTATTGACTGTACGTTTGTTTATGTGTAAGTCTGTGTTGTTGTTTGTGTCGCACTGCTTTGCTTCATCTTGGCCAGGTCGCAGTTGTAAATGAGAACTTGTTCTCAACTAGCCTAACTGGTTAAATAAAGGTGAAATAAAAATAAATATCCTCTGCCTCTCCTTAAAAACCCATTACATGAGAAAGCCAGAGGTCACTCCCCTCCTCAAATGGGTTTTGAGGAGACAAGAGGACGCAAGGAGTATGTAATTGAGATCTTACCATTTCCACATGTACATACATTAGATACACACCCTCTCTCTCCCACTCTCTGTATAGCGCCTTAGGACTCAACTAGAAAGTCAGTCCCAGTGTTTTCATGTGACTAGGACCGAGACTACCAACTGTTCACTTCCCTTCACTGATTTGAAAAGGACTGGTACAACATGGTGGAATCTCCCAGTAATGCCTCCAAGACAACGCTTTTACATGTGTTGCACACTTGAAAGGGCCGCACCACTACTATGAAGAAAGTAAACGGTCTTAATACAACCCAGCTAGGTGCACAGGTCCAATACAACCCAGCTAGGTGCACAGGTCCAATACAACCCAGCTAGGTGCACAGGTCCAATACAACCCAGCTAGGTGCACAGGTCCAATACAACCCAGCTAGGTGCACAGGTCCAATACAACCCAGCTAGGTGCACAGGTCCAATACAACCCAGCTGGGTGCACAGGTCCAATACAACCCAGCTAGGTGCACAGGTCCAATACAACCCAGCTAGGTGTACAGGTCCAATACAACCCAGCTGAGTGTACAGGTCCAGTATTACAATACAACAGTGTAATTGGCAGCAATTTCCAAACGCCTGAAGGTACCACGTTCATCTGTACAAACAAGAGTACGTAAGTATAAACACCATGGGACCACGCAGTCGTCATACCGCTTAGAAAGGAGACGCGTTCTGTCTCCTAGAGATGAACGTACTTTGGTACGAAAAGTGCAAGTCAATCCAAGAACAGCAAAGGACCTTGTGAAGATGCTGGAGGAAACAGGTCCAAAAGTTTCTATAGCCACAGTAAAACGAGTCCTATATCAACATAACCTGAAAGGCCGCTCAGCAAGGAAGAAGCCACTGCTCCAAAACCGCCATAAAAAAGCCAGAGGTTTGCAACTGCACATGGGGACAAAGATCGTACTTTTTGGAGAAATGTCGTCTGGTCCGATGAAACAAAAATAGAACTGTTTGGCCATAATGGCCATCATTATGTTTGGAGGAAAAAGGGGGAGGCTTGCAAGCCGAAGAACACCATCCCAACCGTGAAGCATGGGGGTGGCAGCATCATGTTGTGGGGGTGGTTTGCTGCAGGAGGGACTGGTGCACTTCACGAAATAGATGGCATCATGGAGGTTAGAAACTAATGTGTATTGAAGCAACATCTCAAGACACCAGTCAAGAAGTCAAAACATGGTCGCAAATGGGTCTTCCAAATGGACAATGACCCCAAGCATAGTTCCAAAGTTGTGGCAAAATGGCATAAGGACAACGAAGTCAAGGTATTGGAGTGGCCATCACAAAGCCCTGACCTTAATCCTATAGAAAATGTGTGGGCAGAACTGAAAAGGCGTGTGCGGGCAAGGAGGCCTACAAACCTGACTCAGTTACACCAGCTCTGTCAGGAGGAATGGGCCAAAATTCACCCAATTTATTGTGGGAAGCTTGTGGAAGGCGTACCGAAACGTTTGACCCAAGTTAAACAATTTAAAGGCAACGTTACCAAATACTAAATGAGTGTATATAAACTTCTGACCCACTGGGAATGTGATGAAAGAAAAAGAAGCTGAAATAAATCACTACTATTATTCTGACATTTCACATTCTTATAACAAAGTGGTGATCCTAACTGACCTAAGAGGAAATCTTTACTAGAATTAAATGTCAGGAATGGTGAAAAACGGAGTTTGAATGTATTTGGCTGAGGTGTATGTAAACTTCCCACTTCAACTGTAGCTAGGTGTACAGGTGCTTTAATAAGCATATGTAAAATAATGTATTTTAACTGAAAGCATTGCATGATCGCTTTCAATTAACAGAAGGTAGCACTCGTTCATTTTAAGGGTCCCTGACGGGTCATGCCAAATCCAAGAGTTATCAAGACTGCAGAAATAAATTGTTTTTCTACATATTTTATTTGAAACCATCTCTGAACCCCAAAGTCTGTTAGAAGAGACGAGCTGCTCTATGCCTTGGCTGGGGCCGCCTTGGACGGGGCCGCCTTGGACGGGGCCGCCTTGGACGGCTTCTTCTTAGGCTTCAGCATCTTGGCCTTGATCTGGGAAGAAAGAGCAGGAAGGTAATGTTTATCTACTTCACTTGCTTTGGCAATTTAAAACATGTTTCCTATGCCAATAAAGCTCTTAAATTGAATTGAGAGCGCGGGGGCCGCGGGAGAGAGACTTGTCATTAGGACAATATAGGATATTGATGTAGGGCTGGGTCAATTTCAATGTATGAATAGAGGTGATAGAATTGTACTTATTTAACTAGGCAAGTCAGAAGCAGAGATCTGATGATATGGAAGGTTGTTCTACTAGTACTCCTATGGTCACATTGTTTAGGTGCAATGGGGAGTATTTCACAAGCTTTATTTCAGAACTTCAGCTAGATATCAGGATTCAGAAACACGGACAAAAGTGGAAGCGCAGTGTAGAATTAAATAGCTCATTCTGTTACTCACCACTCCCACACTACAAACATTGATAATTTGGGGTTGTTTCACCACAGATTAAGCCTAGACTAAGACTCCAGGAGTATGCCCAATGGTTAGCCAGTTTCCCTATTATACAGGCCTTCAAATGCAACTGAGAGCCCTAGTCGGCCATTTTGGGTGTCTACTCACAGCCGGGTCATGCAGCAGGATGGCTTGACGTCTGGCTGTCTTGGCGTAGGGGTTCAGCTTCATCATTATTCTCAGGTTCTTCAGGGGGTTCTTCTTCAGGACTCTGCGCCTGATCTTCTTGCTGTGAGGAGGCCAGACAGGTTCAGGAGGGGATCAAATATAGCAGCATTGAGTGAACCTTCATGTTGTTAATGGTAACATTACCAAATGGAACACTTTGTTACATAGTGCACTACTTTAGACCTGAGCCCAATTGGCCCCGATCAACAGTAGTGCATTATGGGGAACGGGTCATTCGGGATGCAACCTATTGGAATAGCTCAGGACTTCCATTCAAATCAGGATTCAGAAACACGGACCTGAAGTGGAACCTCATCAAGGCTTAATGTCACAATGGAGGATAATTCAACATACTACAGTACCCATAATGCTCTGCACAATAGAAAGTGAGCAGGGCTTACTTTGGTGCACGAAGTGCTTTCTGGATCTCCTCACTCTTCAGAATCCTGCTCAGATCTGTGTTGGTCATCTTGTGCATGGGCAGACTGGAGGTGGGAGACAGATGGAGACATGACAGAGGTCAGAGTACAACTGGCAGTACCTCTAAGGTTGTTGGGGGGGGGGGGGGGGGGGGGCATGTGGTTTAGCAACAGACCATTAGAGCATTTCATTAAAACTCAGAACTTCTGGTAGATATCAGGATTCAGAAACACGGACCGAAGTGGAAGCTCATCACTGTAGAAATTAAATAGCTCTCAAATCTGTTACTAACCAACACACTAAAGGCCCGTCCTTGAGCACCTCCAACACATTGCTGTTGACCCAGACAAGCACACCTGATTCAGCTGGTCAAGTTACCAAGCCCTCAGAGTTGAATCAGGCAAGTTTGTTCAGGGCTACACACAAAAAAAAGTGCTTTGTTGGGGGCTCTGGATGACTGAGCTGGGGTAACACTACAACAATATGCCAAACTGGTTAACATCACTAATTAGTTTAAAACGACAAACTTCAATTTTCAACCAGTTTTAACCAACTGGTAAGTTACGGCCCAATAGTGAGTACACCCTATACACCGGGAGATCTTAGGACATTACCAAGTCAGAACCGCCGACGTGCCAACGTTTGTTTGTAGCCCACACCGTTCGGAAGCTACCGAACCAACTGGACCCCACTGAGGAAAGGGGATGTTCTACGAACCACACGAGACTCGTCTGACAGGTAACGGATTTTTTTATATATTTTTTCAACTATAAAGGTTGTTTAACTACCCCAAAAAGGCATTGTGTAAAAAAATAAGTAATTCCACTATCCCAACAAACAATATTCTATTACTTGGGAGAATATTCTTTAGAGACAAAGTATTTTAACAAACAACTACATTCAACAGTTTTAATGAGTGCATCCCCTTAAAGACACCCATAGCCTACACACATTTACAGTAGCTGGTTGTTATTGTACGTCAAAGCTGCGTTACAGTCAGAGGCTCCATGTGTAACAAGTGAAGAGGGAGATTTCTAATCAACACAAAATGTCATTAAAATGACTGAATTGGGTTGGCTAAATTGATCCAACCAACAGGTCAGCTGTTTCGTACTTAGTTGTTATAGACAAGGACGGAGAGCGCAGTAAAATATCCTCAAATTAGCCTTGATACTGTAGCTAGCTTTAGAACGACTTGATTCAGTCAAGACAAGCAGGACCAGATGGTACGGTAGAAACACTTTAGACAAACTGATGTGACAAGCTGCTCCGCCCCTCCCGAGGGCAGGACACCGCCCAGCCACACCCCATACGTAAACAGACCGCCATATATGGGCACAAATGTACACAAACAAAAATAAACCCAATATGCAGCTACTAATGACTTCACTGCGTTATTTAGAAGGAAATCTGTCAATTTATAAATAAATTCATTTTTCCCTAATTATGGATCTCATGACCAAGGATACAGATGTGCATCTGTTGGCATATAATTGGTAGCAGCCCTTCCGTACGCGCCACCTAGCCTGACCGACACGCACGCGCCACCTAGCCTGACCGACACGCACGTGCCACCCCACCCACCTAGCCTGACTAATGCTAGTAGTAGCTCAACCTTGATAGGCTAGATTGGTTTAAGTAACCCTGGTCAAATTTCTATCAAATCAGAACGCAGAACGCCACAAGAGCAGAGTCCAATTAGGATTAGGCCCACGTAACCCTGGTTTTACTGACTTGTAGTCCACCTTGAGAGAGGCAGATTTGCGCCAGGTCCCGTAGAGCTGGTCCAGCTTACGGAAGGCTGATTCGGTCCAGATACAGAAGCGACCAACGTGACCTCCGGGGGCGAGCCTCAGCAGGTTCAGCTTGTTCACGTTCTGTAGGGTGATGCCTGGTAGAGGGATGGGAGGACAGTTACATTTTAGTATTGAGAAGAGGCACTTCGACATTAAAAAAAAAAGATTTTTTTTTTAAAGAGACTCAAACTCCATTTTCTACACAGTGGCATCTACAGCGAGACAGTTTCCTTTGAATAGAAGAGGGTCTACATTTGTCATTTAGAGTGGCAGATGCTCTTTAGTACAGAATAACATTCGCCATTATCCTTTTACAGAAAACCCCTATCCATTATTCATGTTCTCTTGTAATGCAAAACAATTTTTTCAAATCATGGCAAAAAAAAAAGGACAACTGATAATGAGGTTTCAGAACACTGAAATCATCGTGTTCAGAAACACGGACCAGAAGTGGGAATCACAGCTACACTGAGGGAAGTAGTGCCCCATTGAGGGAACAGGGTGCCAAAGTAGGAGAGAATGGGAGATCTTTACATGTTCTCAACAGGGCCGAGTAGCCAGTACATACCAGGGATGTTTCTGAAGGCCTTGGTGACACCTTGGTCCTGGTTGTAGATGATGCACGGTCCTTTGCGTTGGATACGCCTGCGATTCCTCATCTTACCTTTGCCAGCTCGCATGCGCTGTGACGCGTACACCTGCACACACACCCAGGGGACACATTAATCTCATCCACTCATCCAAGGACACTCAATTTCACAATCACACCATGGCTCAGGACTTCCATTCAAATCAGGATTCAGAAACACGGACCTGAAGTGGAACCTCATCATTGCCTCATGGTCACTCAGAAGAGGAAAAAGGAACATTGACCAGTGAGACAGTATTAACTAGCTATATTGACCTTTTTGATGTCGTTCCAGGCTTTGAGTTTCTTCAGCAGCAGCACGGCCTCTTTAGTCTTCTTGTAACCCTCCACTTTATCATCAACTACCAGGGGAACCTCTGGGATCTCCTCGATGCGGTGTCCTGAAGGAGGGGAGGCCCTCTAGTTAGAGATTTACAGCCATTTAGTTCCACAAGTATCATCTTGTGAAGAGAGTGAGACACGCTGAAGTTGGGGGATCAAAAGTGCCAGCGTCGTCACATCACAATATGGTGTTAAAATTGTTTTGTCAACCCACTGTCAGCTACAAGAGTCAGTAAACCATCACTGCTCAGTCATACTCAAGTAACACCATCATAGAGAGTCAGCTTTAATGAATCAACATTTTGAAGGGACAGTTCTGTATTTTGGCAATGAGGATCTTTACTTCCCCAGTCAGATACCATTTGTGTCTGTGTCCAGTATGAAAGAAATAAGATGTTTTGCGAGCTAATGCTATCTAGCGGTAGCACAACAAACTCTACAGGAAGAGATGGCATGCTAGCTATTACAATAGACTTTCAGCCATTGCACAAGCGCTAGATTGCAATTTGAAGGAAGTGCTCTCACCTGACAAGATTGTTCTGCCCCTGAACAAGGCAGTTAACCCACTGTTCCTAGGCCGGCAGGGTAGCCTAGTGGTTGGACTAGTAACCGGAAGAGCGTTGGACTAGTAACCGGAAGGTTGCAAGTTCAAACCCCCGAGCTGACAAGGTACAAACTGTCGTTCTGTCCCTGAACAGGCCGTCATTGAAAATAAGAAATTGTTCTTAACTAACTGAAAATATATAAGCTCTAGGGAAGCTGAAAAGGGGCACCTTGCCAAAATCCTGATCTCTTTAAGAACCTATGATTTCTTAATTACACAACAGGCGTCTAGCAACAAGTGTCTTACCTAAAAATGAGACCTTGTAAAGGTATTTAAAGGTACATATTTACACTGGTAAGAAGACTAAGCTATGCAGTGAGTACCACAGAGCACGGTGGGCGGCATACCTTTTGACATGACGAGTGCGGGCAGGGCGGAGGCGGCCAGGGCAGAGCATATGGCGTAACGCTTCTGGGTAGTGTTGATCCTGCGGTGCCAGCGGCGCCACGTCTTGGTGGGGGCGAACATGCGACCTCCACGACACATCTACAGTCACAGGGGTCAAGGAACGGCTAAACAAAGCATTAAGATCGTTATCTTTTTGGCCGGTTTTTCAAACATTAAGTCGCGGGAAATCAACATTAAGTGGTCTTTAGTCTACGACTAGTCTGTCTCGGAAACCGGCCCTAAATGAATTTAGGTGCTTTGCTCAGACTCAATGGTCGTCAGCCACTTGTGCCAGCATACGACATCAGGCATAATGTCACTGTTCACAGTGTAGGACGCAAATTACACCATCACTGCAAGCCCCTTGAATGTCTAGTCCACCTCAGCATGCATTACCACCAGGCCATTGTTCATTTGGCAACAAACGGATGAACACTAAAACAGTGAGGTGCCACCTGTACTTGTACAATCAGAAACAAATTAACTCAAATGAACAGAAACAAAGTCACAATGAACAGAACCCCGGTAGCACATTTATACCTGATGGACATGGCAAGATTAATAGGAAATGTTTAATTTAGTCTGTCAGAGAAGGATACATTTCCGAAGGCTCCCTGGCCGGAGCGGTGGGTACCACCTCCCCTCACACGAGGAATACGAGCCACGGCTCGGCCTGTACCCCAGGACTCCGCGCTTGTCTGATGACCTGGAACCCAGAGTGCATTAGAACATGTCCTCTATACATACCAAAATAGGCTGCTATTGGTTTTATGGTACAGACAAAGCCCTTCAGAACTTCTAGTATAATCACTGCTTTCAGAAACACGGACCGAAGTGGAAACTAATCATTAAAGCTTGCAACCTGTCTCCAAAAAGCAACGTTTATTTGATTGAATACATGCTTAAACAGTCACTCACCGGCCAGTTTGCTGACAGCATAGGGCTGACGGTTGTTCTTGCGCATGTTGGTGTGTACAAAGTTGACAATGTCCGGGCGGATGGGAGCCTTGAACACGGCAGGCATAACGACATTTTTGCCTGAACTCTCTCCTTTCTCGGAGTAGATAGAGATTAAAGGCCGGGCACAAGCCTGGGGAAGACAAAGGTCAGGGAAATCTGATAAATCTTGCAGTAGGTTACAATGTACCCAATCGCATGTTGATAGTTAAACATGTCAGATAGGACTCTGTTGGTTAACTTTAGCTAATATAGCTAGTATGTAATCTTGCTCAGATTCAGCTGTCGTCATTCACTTGCGCCAGCATATGACAGTAGGCATCTGTCGACTGATCGCAAAGTAGGACGCAAATTACACCATCATAGCAAGTAAATGTAGTTAAGTACTGCAATATATTAAAAGTAAAATCACGACATACTGGCATGTTTGTAGGTAGCACACCTGGCAAAGGTCTAACTGAGCTATGGTTAACTAAGTACATATTCAAAACAGTTTAATGAAGAAAGGTATACTGGTTTACGAATCTCACCTATAATTGAGCAAACCCGGCCTGTGGTTGCAAGGAAAGTACATGTGACTTGGCTAGAACCGTGCCCATCCAAAATGTCGCCTCGTGTCAGCTTCGTTCAGATTCGACATGGAATGAGTTAAATGGCATTGCCTTGTAAAGATTGTAGCGAGACAAGTGTTCGGTTTGCGACTATACCTTGCTCACTAACGCTGACGCCAAATGGTATATACAAATGAAACAAATTAGCTAGGATTCTCACCATTTTTATATTTGTGTTTCGGCTCCCCGAGAACCAGGCTCCTCACTCAATGGAAGATACAGTAGAAAAGGAAGTTGGCAATGCAACTCACACGATATATGCTTCCGACGTCGTCACACTTCCGGCAACTGTAACGTTAAATAAATGCAATACTATAGAGGCAAATATTTATATTCTAAGTCAATATAAATTTCTCCAGTTAAATATTGAAATACTATACAACGGCGAAAACAACTTTCATAAATGGGACAATCTAGGTCTCTACTGTGCAATACGGCGGAGGAAACAAGGGTGGTGACCGGACTACTTTCGTGATAATTATTTATTTTTCATAATTAAATGTAGTTACCACATGTTCCAAAATACTTATTTTGTCTTACAAGTAAAATAGTTATTGATACAAATAAAAAATGAATTGTGTTCGTTGTGCTGACTGATATTATGACGTTAAGAATTCACTGGCTGTTTTCGCGCCAACGTCAAGTGAAATCGTCAACTGCCGTCACCGTTTTCCAACTTTTATTTAGGATTTTCAGACTTAAAAACATATTTTTATGTATTTAACTATGCTAACTATCTACCTAATGAAATGTGCTCCAGGATAATCAACAATGCTTTACAGTTTAAAAAAAAATGTATTCTTCAGTGAGGTAATGTTTTCAAATGTTTGTCTAGCTTGTTAACATAAGTAATCTATCTGTCTCTTTTCAATCTTTGCCTGTTATTGTTTTGTAACTAACTAGCTTAGTTAGTTAAGTTTACTAACGACAGACATATGTTAGCAAGCTAACTAAATAAGCAATGTTTTAATGCGTTTGAATTCAGAAATCTTCAAGATGAATGCAAATAATCCAGTATTTATGAGGAAGATATCCAGACACTGAGAGGGAATCCTTCAACGTTACCTGACATCTACAGTGGCAACAGACCAGTCTTCACCTGTGAGAAAACGACGTGTTTTTTTTTGCTAGCTTTACTGAAGAGTTGCAATCAATCAATCCACCCTATTTATACAGATATTTCCATAATTAGTTTACTTGTATATATCCAGCCAAGCATCACCATGTCCTGAGACGTCTTAGTGTCCAGTTCAAGATAATTGGCAACTCAGAAATCTCCAACTTCAGTGCGTTCAAGACAACTGGCAACTCAGAAAAAACGAGCTCCCTTTGGGAAAAATCGTTTTGAACGGTCATCCAACTCGGAATTCCAAGTCAGGAACTCTGCCTCTTTCTAGAGCTATGAAACCCCATTTTCCAACCCAGGTTGGGCTGTCCTTGGTGGGCTGCAGATTATGCGTGTTGAAGCTATGTGGTCTGCAAGTCTCATGGTATGTCTACCTGTAGACGTTTGTTGGTCTCATGTATTGAGTGAGTCAGTAGCTCTGGTCCATTGCGTCAGTATGCTACGCACATACACGTTGGCACACTATCTCTGGTCCAATGCGTTATGTTAACCACTGTTGCTTGTGCAGCTAGCTAGTCATCGTTCCACATCCTGTCTGATCTCATATGTCTTGCAGCATCTGTGGCTTGAGAAGGTATCTGCTAGAGCTAGAGCCTATTGCCCCGGTATTCTCTCCAGCCCCCCTCCGTGTAGGCTGTGTTATGTCTCTAGGAGAGGACAGTAGATATGTTAGTAGGCTGTGGTATTATGTCTCTAGGAGAGGACAGTAGATATGTTAGTAGGCTGTGTTATTATGTCTAGGAGAGGACAGTAGATAGATATGTTAGTAGGCTGTGTTATTATGTCTAGGAGAGGACAGTAGATGGATAGAGCAAAGTACAGAGAGATCCTTGATGAAAACCTGCTCCAGAGTGCTCAGGACCTCAGACTGGGGCAAAGGTTCTGAATGTCCTTGCGTGGCCCAGC
This sequence comes from Oncorhynchus mykiss, assembly GCF_057628025.1. Lineage (NCBI taxonomy): Eukaryota > Metazoa > Chordata > Actinopteri > Salmoniformes > Salmonidae > Oncorhynchus > Oncorhynchus mykiss. Next base: position 103,457,224 of record NC_143023.1, on the reverse strand, counting down.
CTGATCGAACATCTCTGGAGTGACCTGAAAATGACTGTGCAGCAACACTCCTCATTCAACCTGACAGAGCTATTATTATGTGTTATTATGTCTAGGAGAGGACAGTAGATATGTTAGTAGGCTGTGTTATTATGTCTAGGAGAGGACAGTAGATAGATATGTTAGTAGGCTGTGTTATTATGTCTCTAGGAGAGGACAGTAGTTATGTTAGGAGGCTGTGTTATTATGTCTAGGAGAGGACAGTAGATAGATATGGTAGTAGGCTGTGCTATTATGTCTCTAGGAGAGGACAGTAGATATGTTACTGTGTTATTATGTCTCTAGGAGAGGACAGTAGATATGTTAGTAGGCTGTGTTATTATGTCTCTAGGAGAGGACAGTAGATATGTTAGTAGGCTGTGTTATTATGTCTAGGAGAGGACAGTAGATATGTTAGTAGGCTGTGTTATTATGTCTCTAGGAGAGGACAGTAGTTATGTTAGTAGGCTGTGTTATTATGTCTCTAGGAGAGGACAGTAGATATGTTAGTAGGCTGTGTTATTATGTCTCTAGGAGAGGACAGTAGATATGTTAGTAGGCTGTGTTATTATGTCTAAGAGAGGACAGTAGATAGATATGGTAGTAGGCTGTGTTATGTCTCTAGGAGAGGAGAGTAGATATGTTAGTAGGCTGTTTTTATTATGTCTAGGAGAGGACAGTAGATATGTTAGTAGGCTGTGGTATTATGTCTCTAGGAGAGGACAGTAGATATGTTAGTAGGCTGTGTTATTATGTCTCTAGGAGAGGACAGTAGATAGATATGTTAGTAGGCTGTGTTATTATGTCTAGGAGAGGACAGTAGATAGATATGGTAGTAGGCTGTGTTATTATGTCTAGGAGAGGACAGTAGATAGATATGGTAGTAGGCTGTGTTATTATGTCTAGGAGAGGACAGTAGATAGATATGGTAGTAGGCTGTGTTATGTCTCTAGGAGAGGAGAGTAGATATGTTAGTAGGCTGTTTTTATTATGTCTAGGAGAGGACAGTAGTTATGTTAGGAGGCTGTGTTATTATGTCAAGGAGAGGACAGTAGATATGTTAGTAGGCTGTGTTATTATGTCTCTAGGAGAGGACAGTAGATATGTTAGGAGGCTGTGTTTTTATGTCTAGGAGAGGACAGTAGTTATGTTAGTAGGCTGTGTTATTATGTCTCTAGGAGAGGACAGTAGTTATGTTAGTAGGCTGTGTTATTATGCCTCTAGGAGAGGACAGTAGTTATGTTAGTAGGCTGTGTTATTATGTCTCTAGGAGAGGACAGTAGTTATGTTAGTAGGCTGTGTTATTATGTCTCTAGGAGAGGACAGTAGTTATGTTAGTAGGCTGTGTTATTATGTCTCTAGGAGAGGACAGTAGTTATGTTAGTAGGCTGTGTTATTATGTCTCTAGGAGAGGACAGTAGATATGTTAGTAGGCTGTGTTATTATGTCTAGGAGAGGACAGTAGATATGTTAGTAGGCTGTGTTATTATGTCTCTAGGAGAGGACAGTAGTTATGTTAGTAGGCTGTGTTATTATGTCTCTAGGAGAGGACAGTAGTTATGTTAGTAGGCTGTGTTATTATGTCTCTAGGAGAGGACAGTAGATATGTTAGTAGGCTGTGTTATTATGTCTCTAGGAGAGGACAGTAGTTATGTTAGTAGGCTGTGTTATTATGTCTCTAGGAGAGGACAGTAGTTATGTTAGTAGGCTGTGTTATTATGTCTAGGAGAGGACAGTAGTTATGTTAGTAGGCTGTGTTATTATGTCTAGGAGAGGACAGTAGTTATGTTAGGAGGCTGTGTTATTATGTCTAGGAGAGGACAGTAGATATGTTAGTAGGCTGTGTTATTATGTCTCTAGGAGAGGACAGTAGATATGTTAGTAGGCTGTGTTATTATGTCTCTAGGAGAGGACAGTAGTTATGTTAGTAGGCTGTGTTATTATGTCTAGGAGAGGACAGTAGTTATGTTAGGAGGCTGTGTTATTATGTCTAGGAGAGGACAGTAGTTATGTTAGTAGGCTGTGTTATTATGTCTAGGAGAGGACAGTAGTTATGTTAGGAGGCTGTGTTATTATGTCTAGGAGAGGACAGTAGATATGTTAGTAGGCTGTGTTATTATGTCTCTAGGAGAGGACAGTAGTTATGTTAGTAGGCTGTGTTATTATGTCTAGGAGAGGACAGTAGTTATGTTAGTAGGCTGTGTTATCATGTCTAGGAGAGGACAGTAGTTATGTTAGTAGGCTGTGTTATTATGTCTAGGAGAGGACAGTAGATAGATATGTTAGTAGGCTGTGTTATTATGTCTAGGAGAGGACAGTAGTTATGTTAGTAGGCTGTGTTATCATGAATTTACAAACAAACATTGGTGCAGGTTTGGGATCAATTCCTCTTCAATTTAGGAAAAGAGGAATAGTTAAAACAGATAACCAGATAGACTGGAGTAGATTGGACTGGGGATGCTATATTTAGTTTTGTGGGAGCAAAGTAAAATGAGAAGGATCATCTACCATCTTGGCATTAAGTTCTTTATTTAGAGAATCCTTATTACGTGTAGTGCTGCAGTTATCACGGTCACATTACAGACTCCTGCAGCCTCCCCTCACTGTCATTATCACGGTCACATTACAGACTACTGCAGCCTCCCCTCACTGTCGTTATCACGGTCATATTACAGACTCCTGCAGCCTCCCCTCACTGTCGTTATCACGGTCACATTACAGACTCCTGCAGCCTCCCCTCACTGTCGTTATCACGGTCATATTACAGACTCCTGCAGCCTCCCCTCACTGTCGTTATCACGGTCACATTACAGACTCCTGCAGCCTCCCCTCACTGTCGTTATCACGGTCATATTACAGACTCCTGCAGCCTCCCCTCACTGTCGTTATCACGGTCACATTACAGACTCCTACAGCCTCCCCTCACTGTCGTTATCACGGTCACATTACAGACTCCTGCAGCCTCCCCTCACTGTCGTTATCACGGTCACATTACAGACTCCTGCAGCCTCCCCTCACTGTCGTTATCACGGTCACATTACAGACTCCTGCAGCCTCCCCTCACTGTCATTATCATGGTCACATCACATTACAGACTACTGCAGCCTCCCCTCACTGTCGTTATCAAGGTCACATTACAGACTCCTGCAGCCTCCCCTCACTGTCGTTATCATGGTCACATCACATTACAGACTACTGCAGCCTCCCCTCACTGTCACATCACATTACAGACTACTGCAGCCTCCCCTCACTGTCGTTATCACGGTCACATTACAGACTACTGCAGCCTCCCCTCACTGTCGTTATCACGGTCACATTACAGACTCCTGCAGCCTCCCCTCACTGTCATTATCATGGTCACATCACATTACAGACTACTGCAGCCTCCCCTCACTGTCGTTATCACGGTCACATTACAGACTCCTGCAGCCTCCCCTCACTGTCATTATCATGGTCACATCACATTACAGACTACTGCAGCCTCCCCTCACTGTCGTTATCACGGTCACATTACAGACTACTGCAGCCTCCCCTCACTGTCGTTATCACGGTCACATTACAGACTCCTGCAGCCTCCCCTCACTGTCGTTATCATGGTCACATCACATTACAGACTACTGCAGCCTCCCCTCACTGTCGTTATCACGGTCACATTACAGACTACTGCAGCCTCCCCTCACTGTCGTTATCACGGTCACATTACAGACTACTGCAGCCTCCCCTCACTGTCGTTATCACGGTCACATTACAGACTACTGCAGCCTCCCCTCACTGTCGTTATCACGGTCATATTACAGACTCCTGCAGCCTCCCCTCACTGTCGTTATCACGGTCACATTACAGACTACTGCAGCCTCCCCTCACTGTCGTTATCACGGTCACATTACAGACTCCTGCAGCCTCCCCTCACCGTCGTTATCATGGTCACATCACATTACTGCAGCCTCCCCTCACTGTCGTTATCACGGTCACATCACAGACTACTGCAGCCTCCCCTCACTGTCGTTATCACGGTCACATTACAGACTCCTGCAGCCTCCCCTCACTGTCGTTATCACGGTCACATTACAGACGACTGCAGCCTCCCCTCACTGTCGTTATCACGGTCACATTACAGACTACTGCAGCCTCCCCTCACTGTCGTTATCACGGTCACATTACAGACTCCTGCAGCCTCCCCTCACTGTCTTTATCACGGTCACATTACAGACTCCTGCAGCCTCCCCTCACTGTCATTATCATGGTCACATCACATTACAGACTACTGCAGCCTCCCCTCACTGTCGTTATCAAGGTCACATTACAGACTCCTGCAGCCTCCCCTCACTGTCGTTATCACGGTCATATTACAGACTCCTGCAGCCTCCCCTCACTGTCGTTATCACGGTCACATTACAGACTACTGCAGCCTCCCCTCACTGTCGTTATCATGGTCACATCACATTACAGACTACTGCAGCCTCCGCTCACTGTCGTTATCACGGTCACATTACAGACTCCTGCAGCCTCCCCTTACTGTCGTTATCACGGTCACATTACAGACGACTGCAGCTTCCCCTCACTGTCGTTATCACGGTCACATCACATTACAGACTCCTGCAGCCTCCCCTTACTGTCGTTATCACGGTCACATTACAGACGACTGCAGCTTCCCCTCACTGTCGTTATCACGGTCACATCACATTACAGACTACTGCAGCCTCCCCTCACTGTCGTTATCATGGTCACATCACATTAGACTCCTGCAGCCTCCCCTCACTGTCGTTATCACTGTCACATTACAGACTCCTGCAGCCTCCCCTCACTGTCGTTATCACGGTCACATTACAGACTCCTGCAGCCTCCCCTCACTGTCGTTATCATGGTCACATCACATTAGACTCCTGCAGCCTCCCCTCACTGTCGTTATCACGGTCATATTACAGACTCCTGCAGCCTCCCCTCACTGTCGTTATCACGGTCACATTACAGACTCCTGCAGCCTCCCCTCACTGTCGTTATCACGGTCACATTACAGACTCCTGCAGCCTCCCCTCACTGTCATTATCACGGTCATATTACAGACTCCTGCAGCCTCCCCTCACTGTCGTTATCACGGTCACATTACAGACTACTGCAGCCTCCCCTCACTGTCGTTATCACGGTCACATTACAGACTACTGCAGCCTCCCCTCACTGTCGTTATCACGGTCATATTACAGACTCCTGCAGCCTCCCCTCACTGTCGTTATCACGGTCACATTACAGACTACTGCAGCCTCCCCTCACTGTCGTTATCACGGTCACATTACAGACTCCTGCAGCCTCCCCTCACCGTCGTTATCATGGTCACATCACATTACTGCAGCCTCCCCTCACTGTCGTTATCACGGTCACATCACAGACTACTGCAGCCTCCCCTCACTGTCGTTATCACGGTCACATTACAGACTCCTGCAGCCTCCCCTCACTGTCGTTATCACGGTCACATTACAGACGACTGCAGCCTCCCCTCACTGTCGTTATCACGGTCACATTACAGACTACTGCAGCCTCCCCTCACTGTCGTTATCACGGTCACATTACAGACTCCTGCAGCCTCCCCTCACTGTCTTTATCACGGTCACATTACAGACTCCTGCAGCCTCCCCTCACTGTCATTATCATGGTCACATCACATTATAGACTACTGCAGCCTCCCCTCACTGTCATTATCATGGTCACATCACATTACAGACTACTGCAGCCTCCCCTCACTGTCGTTATCATGGTCACATCACATTACAGACTCCTGCAGCCTCCCCTCACTGTCATTATCATGGTCACATCACATTACAGACTACTGCAGCCTCCCCTCACTGTCGTTATCATGGTCACATCACATTACAGACTACTGCAGCCTCCGCTCACTGTCGTTATCACGGTCACATTACAGACTCCTGCAGCCTCCCCTTACTGTCGTTATCACGGTCACATTACAGACGACTGCAGCTTCCCCTCACTGTCGTTATCACGGTCACATCACATTACAGACTCCTGCAGCCTCCCCTTACTGTCGTTATCACGGTCACATTACAGACGACTGCAGCTTCCCCTCACTGTCGTTATCACGGTCACATCACATTACAGACTACTGCAGCCTCCCCTCACTGTCGTTATCATGGTCACATCACATTAGACTCCTGCAGCCTCCCCTCACTGTCGTTATCACTGTCACATTACAGACTCCTGCAGCCTCCCCTCACTGTCGTTATCACGGTCACATTACAGACTCCTGCAGCCTCCCCTCACTGTCGTTATCATGGTCACATCACATTAGACTCCTGCAGCCTCCCCTCACTGTCGTTATCACGGTCATATTACAGACTCCTGCAGCCTCCCCTCACAGTCGTTATCACGGTCACATTACAGACTCCTGCAGCCTCCCCTCACTGTCGTTATCACGGTCACATTACAGACTCCTGCAGCCTCCCCTCACTGTCATTATCACGGTCACATTACAGACGACTGCAGCTTCCCCTCACTGTCGTTATCACGGTCACATCACATTACAGACTCCTGCAGCCTCCCCTTACTGTCGATATCACGGTCACATTACAGACTCCTGCAGCCTCCCCTCACTGTTCTGAATGGAACCTTATTCCCTATATAGTGCACTACTTTAGACCAGAACCCTGTAGAACCCTATTCCCTATATAGTGCACTACTTTAGACCAGAGCCCTATTGCACCCTATTCCCTATATAGTGCACTACTTTAGACCAGAGCCCTATTGCACCCTATTCCCTATATAGTGCACTACTTTTGACCAGAGCACTATGGGCCCTCGCTGGCCATTTGGGATGGCCCAGCCATGCATGTTTTCATGCTCTGTTAAATAGACATATGCAGTTCCTTTGGCCCTCTGGCTTCCACAGTTAGGTCCATTTCAATTCAGGAAGTAAAGTCATGCCTTTCTAATAAAGACCATTTGGAATTGAAATCTCAGTTCACTTTCTGAATTGAAGTGGGATTTCCCCCCACACCTGCGGTTTCCACAGCCACATATTCCTGTATAATACAATGTCATGATAACCCTAATTTAAGGTTGGGTTTCAAATCACATTTTAAGAAGAGGAATAGTAGAACTAGCAGGGTTTATGACTATCCAACTAACAGTAGAACAGTAAGCTACAACGGGGTTACTGTGGCTACAACTGGGTTACTGGGGCAACAACTGGGTTACTGGGGCTACAACTGGGTTACTGGGGCAACAACTGGGTTACTGGGGCTACAACGGGGTTACTGTGGCTACAACTGGGTTACTGGGGCTACAACTGGGTTACTGGGGCAACAACTGGGTTACTGGGGCTACAACGGGGTTACTGTGGCTACAACTGGGTTACTCGGGCTACAACTGGGTTACTGTGGCTACAACTGGGTTACTGGGGCTACAACTGGGTTACTGGGGCAACAACTGGGTTACTGGGGCAACAACTGGGTTACTGCGGCTACAACTGGGTTACTGTGGCTACAACTGGGTTACTGGGGCTACAACTGGGTTACTGGGGCTACAACTGGGTTACTGAGGCTACAACTGTGTTAATGCGGCAACACCTGGGTTACTGGGGCTACAACTGGGTTACTGCGGCAACAACTGGGTTACTGCGGCAACAACTGGGTTACTGCGGCTACAACTGGGTTAATGTGGCTACAACTGGGTTAATGTGGCTACAACTGGGTTACTGGGGCAACAACTGGGTTACTGTGGCTACAACTGGGTTACTGAGGCTACAACTGGGTTACTGAGGCTACAACTGGGTTACTGAGGCTACAACTGGGTTACTGAGGCTACAACTGGGTTACTGCTGCTAATGTTACGCACAAATATCATGCTCTCAAGACATACTAACATCTCACCATTACAATAATGGAAGGTTAGCATATTTGTTGGGGGGGTATTTGTGCGTCTAACTTTCTCACTCATCATTATTCACGATTCATTCAGGATTATCCTTAACCATGGTAACATCCACATTGATCTAGAAGTGTTTAGAAACATAGTGTTCTTATTGACATTCAAAAGTGACTCCAAAATGGCACAATACATTGTTCATCAGCCATTTCTATTTGGCACAACGATCTGAAACACAACCAAAACAAACAGCAAATGCATCCAACAACTTAGAGTAGAGTAGAGTAGAGTCACAAGCTTGATGTAATCATTGTGTGCTATGAATATGGGACCAAGTACTAAACTTTTGACTATTTTAATACAGAAGTGAATTTGTCCCAATACTTTTGGGCCCCTAAAATGGGGGGACTATGTACAAAAAAGTGCTGTAACTTCTAAACGGTTCACCTGATGTGGATGAAAATACCCTCAAATTAAAGCTGACAGTCTCTACTTTAACCCCATTGTATAATTTCAAATCCAAAGTGCTGGAGTCAAAACAACAACAAAAATGTCACTGTCCCAATATTTTTTGAAGCTCACTATATATACACAATGCATTCCGGAGGTATTCAGACCCCTTTAATTTCCCCAAATTTCGTTACGTCACAGCCTTATTCTAAAATGTATTAAATCGTTTTTTTCCCTCATCAATCTACACACAATAGCCCATGATGACACAGCAAACACAGGCCTTTAGATTTATTAATTTAAAAAGAAAAACAGAAATATCACATTTTACGTAAGTATTCAGACCCTTTACTCAGTACTTTGTTGAAGCACCTTTGGCAGCGACTACAGCCTTAAGTCTTGGATATAATGCTACAAGCTTGGCACACCTGCATTTGGGGAGTTCCTCCCATTCCTCTCTGCTGATCCTCTCAAGCTCTGTCAGGTTGAATGGGGAGTGTTGCTGCACAGTCATTTTCAGGTCACTCCAGAGATGTTCGATCAGGCTGGGCCACGCAAGGACATTCAGAACCTTTGCCCCAGTCTGAGGTCCTGAGCACTCTGGAGCAGGTTTTCATCAAGGATCTCTCTGTACTTTGCTCCATCCATCTTTCCCTCGATCCTGACTTCCAGTTCCTGCCTCTGAAAAACATCCCCACAGCATGATGCTGCCACCACCATGCTTCACCATAGGGATGGTGCCAGGTTTCCTCCAGACGTGACACTTGGCATTCAGGCCAAATAGTTCAATCTTGGTTTCACCAGATCAGAGAATCTTATTTCTCATGGTCTGAGTCCTTTAGGTGTTTTTTTTGGCAAACTCCAAGCAGGCTCTCATGTGCCTTTTCCTGAGGAGTGGCTTCCGTCTGACCACTAACATAAAGGCCTGATTGGTGGAGTGCTGCAGAGATGGTTGTGCTTCTGGAAGGTTCTCTAGAAGAGTCTGGTGGTTCCAAACTTCTTCCATTTAAGAATGAGTGAGGCCACTGTGTTCTTGGGGACCTTCAATACTGCAGACATTTGTTGGTACCCTTCCCCAGATCTGTGCCTCGACACAATCCTGTCTCGGAGCTCTTCGGACAATTCCTTGTCAACTGTGGGACCGTTAATATAATCCAAATCATGTCCAATCAATTGAATTTACCACAGGTGGACTCCAATCAAGTTGTAGAAACATCTCAAGAATGATCAATGGAAACAGGAATGGAAACCAGAGCTCAATTTCGAGTCTCATAACAAAGGGTCTGAATACTTGTGTAAATCAGGTATTTCTGTTATTTTTAATACATTTGGAAACATTTAGAAAATCTGTTTTCGCTTTGTAGAATAAATAAATACATATTTTTTAGAATAAGGCTGTAACGTAAAAATAAATGTGGAAAAAGGGAAGGGGTCTGAATACTTTCCGAATGCACTGTATACACAGTGAACAAAACATTAGGAACACCTTCCTAATATTGAGGTGCGACCCCTTTTGCTCTCAGAACAACCTCAATTCTACAAGGTGTCAAATGCGTTCCACAAGGATGCTGGCCCGTGTTGACTCCAATGCTTCCCACAGTTGTGTCAAGATGGCTGGAGGTCCTTTGTGTGGTGGACCATTCTTGATACACACAGGAAACTGTTGAGTGTGAAAAACCCAGCAGCGCTGCAGTCCTTGACACAAACCGGTGCACCTGGCACCTACTACCATACCCCGTTCAAAGGCACTGAAATGTCTTGTCTTGCCCATTCACCCTCTGAATGGCACAAATACACAATCTATGTCTCAATTTTCTCAGGGCTGAAGAATCCTTCTTTAACCTGTCTCCTCCCCTTCATCTACACTTAATGAAGTGGATTTAACAAGTGACATCAATAAGGGATCATAGCTTTCACCTGGTCAGTCTGTCATGGAAAGAGCAGGTGTTCTTAATGTTTTGTACATTCAGTGTTTATGTCTAGAGGCCTATGGGTTCCTTATTCCCTATATAGTGACCAGGGCCCATAGTGCTCTATATAGGGTTCCATTTGACCAGGGCCCATAGTGCTCTATATAGGGAATAGGGTCACATTTGGGACAGGCCCACTCAGTGCTAATATAAACTCAATAATAATCTTCCTCCTCCTCCTCAGGCACTGCTTCAAGCTCATTGTCATCTACATCCTCTTCCTCCTCCTCCTCCTCTTCCTCCATGTGGTAGTCTTCAGGACCACTCAGCAGCAGCCTGGTCTGGTTGATCACTACTTTATCATCCAGGTTCAAAACCTGCAGGGAACACAGTCAGGTTATTAGATGAAGGGGGGTGAGACGTGTGTGTGTGTGTGTGTGTGTGTGTGTGTGAGAGAGACGTGTGTGTGTGCAGTACCTCAGGAGGACTGGCAGGTTGTGAAGGACCCTCCTCTGTCTGAGCGTTGATGATACACTTCAGGGCCCCTTCTTCAAACTAAAACAACATTAATACACTGTTCAGACCACATGAATTCACTGAACACTATATACTAACCCTAATACACTGAACAGACCACATTAACACTGAACACTACATACTAACCCTAATATACTGAACACTATATACTAACCCTAATACACAGAACAGACCACATGAATTCACTGTTCAGACCACATTAATACACAGAACAGACCACATTAATACACTGAACACTATATACTAACCCTAATACACTGAACAAACCACATTAATACACTGAACACTATATACTAACCCTAATACACTGAACAAACCACATTAATACACTGAACAGACCACATTAATACACTGAACACTATATACTAACCCTAATACACTGAACAAACCACATTAATACACTGAACAGACCACATTAATACACTGAACACTATATACTAACCCTAATACACTGAACAAACCACATTAATACACTGAACACTATATACTAACCCTAATACACTGAACAAACCACATTAATACACTGAACAAACCACATTAATACACTGAACACTACATACTAACCCTAATACACTGAACAAACCACAGTAATACACTGAACACTATATACTAACCCTAATACACAGAACAGACCACGTTAATACACTGAACAGACCACATTAATACACTGAACACTATATACTAACCCTAATACACTGAACAAACCACAGTAATACACTGAACACTATATACTAACCCTAATACACAGAACAGACCACATTAATACCCGGAACAGACCACATTAATACCCAGAACACTACATACTAACCCTAATACACTGAACACTATATACTAACCCTAATACACTGAACAGACCACATTAACACTGAACACTACATACTAACCCTAATACAGTGAACACTATATACTAACCCTAATACACTGAACACTATATACTAACCCTAATACACAGAACAGACCACATTAATACCCGGAACAGACCACATTAATACACTGAACACTACATACTAACCCTAATACACTGAACACTATATACTAACCCTAATACACTGAACAGACCACATTAACACTGAACACTACATACTAACCCTAATACAGTGAACACTATATACTAACCCTAATACACAGAACAGACCACATGAATACACTGAACAGACCACATTAATACACTGAACACTATATACTAACCCTAATACACTGAACAAACCACAGTAATACACTGAACACTATATACTAACCCTAATACACAGAACAGACCACATTAATACACTGAACAGACCACATTAATACACTGAACACTATATACTAACCCTAATACACTGAACAGACCACATTAATACACTGAACACTATATACTAACCCTAATACACAGAACAGACCACATTAATACACTGAACACTATATACTAACCCTAATACACTGAACAGACCACATTAACACTGAACACTACATACTAACCCTAATACAGTGAACACTATATACTAACCCTAATACACTGAACACTATATACTAACCCTAATACACAGAACAGACCACATTAATACCCGGAACAGACCACATTAATACACTGAACACTACATACTAACCCTAATACACTGAACACTATATACTAACCCTAATACACTGAACAGACCACATTAACACTGAACACTACATACTAACCCTAATACAGTGAACACTATATACTAACCCTAATACACTGAACACTATATACTAACCCTAATACACTGAACAGACCACATTAATACCCGGAACAGACCACATTAATACACTGAACACTACATACTAACCCTAATACACTGAACAGACCACATTAATACACTGAACACTACAGTTGAAGTGGGAAGTTTTTTTTCACAATTCCTGACATTTAATCCTAGTAAAAATTCCCTGTCTTAGGTCAGTTAGGATCACCACTTTATTTTAAGAATGTGACATTTCAGAATAATAGTAGAGAGATTTATTTCAGCTTTTATTTCTTTATTCACATTCCCAGTGGGTCAGAAGTTTACATACACTCAATTAGTATTTGGCAGCATTGCCTTTAAATTGTTTAACTTGGGTCAAACGTTTCGGTGCGCCTTCCACAAGCTTCCCACAATAAGTTGGGTGAATTTTGGCCCATTCCTCCTGACAGCTGGTGTAACTCAGTCAGGTTTGTAGGCCTCCTTGCTCGCACATGCTTTTTCAGTTTTGCCCACACATTTTCTATATGATTGACGTCAGGGCTTTGTGATGGCCACTCCAATACCTTGACTTTGTGGCTCTTAAGCCATTTTGCCACAATTTTGGAAGTATGCTTGGGGTCATTGTCCATTTGGAAGATCCATTTCAACCTTTAACTTCCTGACTGATGTCTTGAGATGTTGCTTCAATATATCCACATAACTTTCCTTCCTCATGATGCCATCTATTTTGTGAAGTGCACCAGTCCCTCCTGCAGCAAAGCACCCCCACAACATGATGCTGCCACCCCCATGCTTCACGGTTGGGATGGTGTTCTTCGGCTTGCAAGCCTCCCCCTTTTTCCTTCAAACATAATGATGGCCATTATGGCCAAACAGTTCTATTTTTGTTTCATCAGACCAGAGGACATTTCTCCAAAAAGTAAGATCTTTGTCCCCATGTGCCGTTACAAACCGTAGTCTGGATTTTTATGGCGGTTTTGGAGCAGTGGCTTTTTCCTTGCTGAGCGGCCTTTCGGGTTATGTCGATATAGAACTCGTTTTACTGTGGATATCGATACTTTTGTACCGTTTTCCTCCAGCATCTTCACAAGGTCCTTTGCTGTTGTTCTGGAATTGATTTGCACTTTTCGCACCAAAGTACGTTCATCTTTAGGAGACAGAACGCGTCTCCTTCCTGAGCGGGATGACGGCTGCATGGTCCCATGGTGTTTATACTTGCGTACTATTGTTTGTACAGATGAACGTGGTACCTTCAGGCATTTGGAAATTGCTCCCAAGGATGAATCAGACTTGTAGAGGTCTAGAATTTATTTTCTGAGGTCTTGGCTGATTTCTTTTGATTTTCCTATGATGTCAAGCAAAGAGGCACTGAGTTTGAAGGTAGTCCTTGAAATACATCCACAGGTACACCTCCAATTGACTCAAATGATGTCATTTAGCCTATCAGAAGCTTCTAAAGCCATGACATCATTCTCTGGAATTTTCCAAGCTGTTTAAAGGCACAATCAACTTAGTGTATGTAAACTTCTGACCCACTAAAATTGTGATACAGTGAATTCTAAGTGAAATAATCTGTCTGTAAACAATTGTTGGAAAAATTACTTGTGTCATGCACAAAGTAGATGTCCTAACCGACTTGCCAAAACTATAGTTTGTTAACAAGAGATTTGTGGAGTGGTTGAACAACGAGTTTTAATGACTCCAACCTAAGTGTATGTAAACTTCCGACTTCAACTGTATATCCTACATATTACCCCTACTATACTGAACAACAATATAAATATATACTACATATTAACCCTACTACACTGAACAACAATATAAACATATACTACATATTAACCCTACTACACTGAACAACAATATAAATATATACTACATATTAACCCTACTATACTGAACACCAATATATACTACATATTAACCCTACTATACTGAACAACAATATATACTACATACTAACCCTACTATACTGAACACCAATATATACTACATACTAACCCTACTATACTGAACAACAATATATACTACATACTAACCCTACTATACTGAACAACAATATATACTACATACTAACCCTACTATACTGAACAACAATATATACTACATACTAACCCTACTATACTGAACAACAATATAAATATATACTACATATTAACCCTACTATACTGAACACCAATATATACTACATATTAACCCTACTATACTGAACAACAATATATACTACATACTAACCCTACTATACTGAACACCAATATATACTACATGCTAACCCTACTATACTGAACAACAATATATACTACATACTAACCCTACTATACTGAACAACAATATAAATATATACTACATATTAACCCTACTACACTGAACAACAATATATACTACATACTAACCCTACTACACTGATCAACAATATATACTACATACTAACCCTACTATACTGAACAACAATATAAATATATACTACATACTAACCCTACTACACTGATCAACAATATATACTACATACTAACCCTACTATACTGAACAACAATATAAATATATACTACATATTAACCCTACTATACTGAACAACAATATAAATATATACTACATATTAACCCTACTATACTGAACACCAATATATACTACATACTAACCCTACTACACTGAACAACAATATATACTACATACTAACCCTACTACACTGATCAACAATATATACTACATACTAACCCTACTATACTGAACAACAATATAAATATATACTACATACTAACCCTACTACACTGATCAACAATATATACTACATACTAACCCTACTATACTGAACAACAATATAAATATATACTACATATTAACCCTACTACACTGAACAACAATATAAACTACATACTAACCCTACTATACTGAACAACAATATAAATATATACTACATATTAACCCTACTATACTGAACACCAATATATACTACATGCTAACCCTACTACACTGAACAACAATATATACTACATACTAACCCTACTATACTGAACACCAATATATACTACATGCTAACCCTACTACACTGAACAACAATATATACTACATACTAACCCTACTATACTGAACACCAATATATACTACATGCTAACCCTACTACACTGAACAACAATATAAACTACATACTAACCCTACTATACTGAACACCAATATATACTACATACTAACCCTACTATACTGAACAACAATATATACTACATACTAACCCTACTATACTGAACAACAATATATACTACATACTAACCCTACTATACTGAACACCAATATAAATATATACTACATATTAACCCTACTACACTGAACAACAATATAAACTACATACTAACCCTACTATACTGAACACCAATATAAATATATACTACATATTAACCCTACTACACTGAACAACAATATAAACTACATACTAACCCTACTATACTGAACACCAATATAAATATATACTACATATTAACCCTACTATACTGAACAACAATATATACTACATACTAACCCTACTACACTGATCAACAATATATACTACATACTAACCCTACTATACTGAACAATATATACTACATACTAACCCTACTATACTGAACAACAATATATACTACATACTAACCCTACTACACTGAACAACAATATATACTACATACTAACCCTACTATACTGAACACCAATATAAATATATACTACATATTAACCCTACTACACTGAACAACAATATATACTACATACTAACCCTACTATACTGAACACCAATATATATATATACTAACCCTACTATACTGAACAATATATACTACATACTAACCCTACTATACTGAACACCAATATAAATATATACTACATATTAACCCTACTACACTGAACAACAATATATACTACATATTAACCCTACTACACTGAACAACAATATAAATATATACTACATATTAACCCTACTACACTGAACAACAATATAAACTACATACTAACCCTACTATACTGAACACCAATATAAATATATACTACATATTAACCCTACTACACTGAACAACAATATATACTACATACTAACCCTACTATACTGAACAACAATATATACTACATACTAACCCTACTACACTGAACAACAATATAAATATATACTACATATTAACCCTACTACACTGAACAACAATATAAACTACATACTAACCCTACTATACTGAACACCAATATAAATATATACTACATATTAACCCTACTACACTGAACAACAATATATACTACATACTAACCCTACTACACTGAACAACAATATATACTACATACTAACCCTACTACACTGATCAACAATATATACTACATACTAACCCTACTACACTGAACACCAATATATACTACATACTAACCCTACTATACAATATATACTACATACTAACCCTACTATACTGAACAACAATATATACTACATACTAACCCTACTATACTGAACAACAATATATACTACATATTAACCCTACTATACTGAACAACAATATATACTACATACTAACTCTACTATACTGAACAACAATATATACTACATATTAACCTTACTATACTGAACAACAATATATACTACATATTAACCCTACTATACTGAACAACAATATATACTACATACTAACCCTACTATACAATATATACTACATACTAACCCTACTATACTGAACAACAATATATACTACATACTAACCCTACTATACTGAACAACAATATATACTACATATTAACCCTACTATACTGAACAACAATATATACTACATACTAACCCTACTATACTGAACAACAATATAAATATATACTACATACTAACCCTACTACACTGAACAACAATATATACTACATACTAACCCTACTATACAATATATACTACATATTAACCCTACTATACTGAACAACAATATAAACTACATACTAACCCTACTATACAATATATACTACATATTAACCCTACTATACTGAACAACAATATATACTACATACTAACCCTACTATACAATATAAACTACATACTAACCCTACTATACTGAACAACAATATAAATATATACTACATATTAACCCTACTATACTGAACAACAATATAAATATATACTACATATTAACCCTACTATACTGAACAACAATATAAATATATACTACATACTAACCCTACTATACTGAACAACAATATATACTACATACTAACCCTACTACACTGAACAACAATATATACTACATATTAACCCTACTATACTGAACAACAATATATACTACATACTAACCCTACTACACTGAACAATATATACTACATACTAACCCTACTATACTGAACACCAATATATACTACACACTAACCCTACTATACTGAACAACAATATATACTACATACTAACCCTACTACACTGAACAATATATACTACATACTAACCCTACTATACTGAACAACAATATATACTACATACTAACCCTACTACACTGAACAATATATACTACATGCTAACCCTACTATACTGAACAATATATACTACATACTAACCCTACTATACTGAACAACAATATATACTACATGCTAACCCTACTATACTGAACAATATATACTACATGCTAACCCTACTATACTGAACAATATATACTCCTGCTAACCCTACTATACTGAACAATATATACTCCTGCTAACCCTAGTATACTAAACAGTATATACGACATACTAACCCTACTATATTAAACAACAATATAAACACATGTAAAGTATTGTTCCCATGTTTCATGAGCTGAAATAAAAGATCCCAGAAATGTTCCATATGCACAAAAAGCTTACTTCTCTCAAATGTTGTACATAAATTAGTTTACATCCCTGTTAGTGAGCATTTCTCCTTTGCCAAGATAATCCTGACAGGTGTGGCCTATCAAGAAGCTGATTTAACAGCATGATCATTACACAGGTGCACCTTCTATTTATTTTATATTTTAATTTAACCTTTATTTAACTTGGCAAGTCAGTTAAGAACAAATTCTTATTTACAATGACGACCCACCGGGGAACAGTGGGTTAACTGCTTTTTTCGGGGAAGAACGACAGATTTTTACCTTGTCAGCTCGGGGAGTCGATCCAGCAACCTTTTGGTTACTGGCCCAACGCTCTAACCACTAGGCTACCTGCTGCCCCAATTGATTGTGCCGAGGACAATAAAAGGCCACTCAATGTGCAGTTTTGTCACACAACACAATGTCTCAAGTTTAGAGGGAGCGTGCAATTGGCATGCTGACTGTAGGAATGTCCACCAGAGCTGTTGCCAGATTAATTTGGCAGTACGTCCAACAGGCCTCACAAGCTCAGACCATGTGTAACCACGCCAGCCCAGGATCTCCACATCCGACTTCTACACCTGCAGGATCGTCTGAGACCATCCCCCCGGACAGCTGATGAAACTGCACAACCAAAGATTTTCAGCACAAACTGTCATAAACCGTCTCAGGGAAGCTCATCTGTGTGCTCTTCGTCCTCACCAGGGTCTTGACTTGACTGCAGTTCAGCGTTGTAACTGACGTCAGTAGGTAAATGTTGACCTTCGATGGCCATTGGCACGCTGGAGAAGTGAGCTCTTCACGGATGAATCCCGGTTTCAACTGTACCGGGCAGATGGCAGACCACATGTATGAAGTCGTGTTGGCAAGCGGTTTGAACAGAGTGCTGCACGGTGGAGGTGGGGTTGTGGTATGGGCAGGCATAAGCTGTGGACAACGAACACAATTGCATTTTATCAATGGCAATTTGAATGGACAGAGATACCGTGATGAGATCCTGAGTCCCATTGTCATGCCATTCAACTACTGCCATCACCTCATGTTTCAGCATGATAAAGCATGGCCCCATGTCGCAAGGATCTGTACACAATTCCTGGAAGCTGAAAATGTCCCAGTTCTTCCATGACCTGCATACTCACCAGACATGTCACCCATTGATCATGTTTGGGATGCTCTGGATCGACGTGTATGACAGCATGTTCCCACCAATATCCATCAACTTCACACAGCCATTGAAGGAGTGGGACAACATTCCACAGGCCACAATCAACAGCCTGACCAACTCCTATGTGAAGGAGATGTGTCACACTGCATGAGGCAAATGGTGGTCACACCAGATACTGACTGGTTTTCTGATCCACACCCCTACCTTTATTTTAAGGTATCTGTGACCAACAGATGCATATCTGTATTCCCAGTCATGTGAAATCCATAGATTAGGGCCTAATTAATTGATTTAAATTGACTGATTTCCTTATATGAACTGTAACTCAGTAAAATATTTAATTGTTGCATGTTGTGTTTATATTTTTGTTCAGTGTAGGTGACATCAACTATCAGCCTCTAACAACAATCCTATTACTGGTGACATCAACCATCAGCCTCTAACAACAATCCTATTACTGGTGACATCAACCATCAGCCTCTAACAACAATCCTATTACTGGTGACATCAACCATCAGCCTCTAACAACAATCCTTTTACTGGTGACATCAACCATCAGCCTCTAACAACAATCCTATTACTGGTGACATCAACCATCTGCCTCCAACAACAATCCTATTACTGGTGACATCAACCATCAGCCTCTAACAACAATCCTATTACTGGTGACATCAACCATCAGCCTCTAACAACAATCCTATTACTGGTGACATCAACCATCTGCCTCCAACAACAATCCTTTTACTATTACAATCCACATATTATGGATGTTGAACCAGACAGAGGCCCTGCGTTGGACCAGACAGTGGCCCTGCGTTGAACCAGACAGAGGCCCTGCGTTGAACCAGACAGAGGCCCTGCGTTGGACCAGACAGAGGCCCTGCGTTGGACCAGACAGTGGCCCTGCGTTGGACCAGACAGAGGCCCTGCGTTGGACCAGACAGAGGCCATGCGTTGGACCAGACAGAGGCCCTGCGTTGGACCAGACAGAGGCCCTGCGTTGAACCAGACAGTGGCCCTGCGTTGGACCAGACAGTGGCCCTGCGTTGGACCAGACAGAGGCCCTGCGTTGGACCAGACAGTGGCCCTGCGTTGGACCAGACAGTGGCCCTGCGTTGGACCAGACAGTGGCCCTGCGTTGGACCAGACAGTGGCCCTGCGTTGGACCAGACAGTGGCCCTGCGTTGGACCAGACACTGGCCCTGCGTTGGACCAGACAGTGGCCCTGCGTTGGACCAGACAGAGGCCTTGCGTTGGACCAGATAGTGGCCCTGCGTTGGACCAGACAGTGGCCCTGCGTTGGACCAGACAGAGGCCCTGCGTTGGACCAGACAGTGGCCCTGCGTTGGACCAGACAGTGGCCCTGCGTTGAACCAGACAGTGGCCCTGCGTTGGACCAGACAGTGGCCCTGCGTTGGACCAGACAGTGGCCCTGCGTTGGACCAGACAGTGGCCCTGCGTTGGACCAGACAGAGGCCCTGCGTTGGACCAGACAGTGGCCCTGCGTTGGACCAGACAGTGGCCCTGCGTTGGACCAGACAGTGGCCCTGCGTTGGACCAGACAGTGGCCCTGCGTTGAACCAGACAGTGGCCCTGCGTTGAACCAGACAGTGGCCCTGCGTTGAACCAGACAGTGGCCCTGCGTTGGACCAGACAGTGGCCCTGCGTTGGACCAGTGGCCTTCCCTCCCCTCCTTGGAGTAATTGCTGATCTAACGTGATTGATTGGATGTATAAAAGCTTCCACTGCAGAGGCTAATCTATTCAGGAGTGTAGACTGTAGACGTACCTTGAGTCTGTTGAGTTGGTCCTGCAGCATAACTTTAATCTTCAGGAGAGTCTCCTCCTCCTTCTTCAGCTCCTGTAGACGACTCAACATGGTGCCTGGTGGAGTTAAACCATTATTATAAACTGGGTGGTTCCAGCCCTGAATGCTGATTGGCTGACAGCCGTGGTATACCGTATACCACAGGTATGACAAAACATATTTTTACTGCTCTAATTAAGTTGGTAACCAGTTTATAATAGCAATAAGGCACCTCCGGGGGTTTGTGGTATATGGCCAATATACCACAGCTACGGGCTGTATCCAGGGACTCCGCATTGTGTCGTGCATAAAAAGTCCATAGCCATGATATATTAGCCATATACCACTCCCCCTTGGGCCTTATTGTTTATCTATATACTGAGAGGGAGAGACTTTCATATCACATCAAAATAATTTCAGAAATGCTAAATACACCGGTTGAATATTTTTATATAGATAGATAGATAGATAGATAGAGAGAGAGAGAATTTTTTAAAACCTTTATTTAACTAGGCAAGTCAGTTAAGAACAAATTCATATATACAATGACGGCCTACCAAAAGGCCTCCTGCGGGGACGGGCGCTGGGATTAAAAATATAGGACAAAAACACACATGACAAGAGAGACACCACAACACTACATAAAGAGAGACCTAAAACAACAACACAACATGGAAGCAGCACAACATGGTACAAACATTGGGCACAGACAAAAGCACAAAGGGCAAGAAGGTAAAGACAACAATACATCACACAAAGCAGCCACAACTGTTAGTAAGTGTCCATGATTGAGTCTTTGAATGAAGAGATGGAGATAAATTGCAGCCGACAGTATTTTTCAGTGACTACAGGTTTGTGGTGTCTGTCGTTCCGTTTACACACAGGTGTTTGGAGAAGCAGACAACTCTTTAGCACAATCTGTCTAAAGTTTGTTTTCCGTAAACAAGCGTTGTAACATGGAGATATGACCGTGTGGGAAACCTAAACCTATAAAAAAAAGTGTGTATCAATTTGACCTTTTGTTTTTAGAAAATGATTTCTTGCCGATATGAAAAATAAAATCCTTATGCTTCCAAAGCCGAATATATTGATAAAAGTCACTTTTTAATTTATTTAACCAGGTAGGCCAGTTGAGAACAAGTTCTCATTTACAACTGCAACCTGGCCAAGATAGAGCAAAGCAGTGTGACACAAACAACAACACAAGAGTCACACATGGAATAAACAAACGTACAGTCAATAACACAAAATAAAAATATATGTACATTGTGTGCAAATGTAGAAGAGTAGGGAGGTAAGGCAATAAATAGGCCATAGAGGAAAAAAATAATTACAATTTAGCATTAACACTGGAGGGATAGATGAGCAGATGATGATGTGCAGGTAGAGATACTGGGGTGCAAGAGGGTAAGTAATAATATGGGGATGAGGTAGCTGGATGGGCTATTTACAGATGGGCTGTGTACAGGTACAGTGATCTGTGAGCTGCTCTGACAGCTGATGCTTAAAGTTAGTGAGGGAGATATAAGACTCCAGCTTCAGTGATTTTTGCAATTTGTTCCAGTCATTGGCAGCAGAGAACTGGATGGAAAGGTGGCCAAAGGAGGTGTTGGCTTTGGGGATGACCAGTGAAATATACCTACTGGAGCGCAAGCTACGGGTGGGTGTTGCTATGGTGACCAGTGAGCTGAGGTAAGGTGGCGCTTTACCTAGAGCCAGTGGGTTTGGCGACGAATATGTAGTGAGGGCTAGCCAACGAGAGCATACAGGTTGCAGTGGTGGGTAGTATATGGGGCTTTGGTGACAAAACGGATGGCACTGTGATAGACTGCATCCAATTTGCCGAGTGTTGGAGGCTATTTTGTAAATGACATCGCCAAAGTCAAGGATCGGTAGGAAAGTCAGTTTTACGAGGGTGTTTGGCAGCACGAGTGAAGGATGCTTTGTTGCGAAATAGGAAGCCGATTCTAGATTACATTTTGGATTGGAGATGCTTAATATGAGTCTGGAAGGAGAGTTTACAGTCTAGCCAGACACCTAGGTATTTATAGTTGTCCACATATTCTAAGTCAGAACCGGCCAGAGTAGTGATGCTAGTCTGGCGGGAGGGTGCGGGCAGCAATCGGTTGAAGAGCATGCACTTAGTTTTACTTGCATTTAAAAGCAGTTGGAGGCCTCTGAAGGAGTGTTGTATGGCATTGAAGCTCATTTGGAGGTTTGTTAGCACAGTGTCCAAAGAAGGGCCAGAAGTATACAGAATGGGGTCGTCTGCGTAGAGGTGGATCAGTGAATCACCAGCAGCAAGAGCGACATCATTGATATATACAGAGAAAAGAGTCGGCCCGAGAATTTAACCCTGTGGCACTCCCATAGAGACTGCCAGAGGTCCGGACAACAGGCCCTACGATTTGACACACTGAACTCTGTCTGAGAAGTAGTTGGTGAATCAGGCGATGCAGTCGTTTGAGAAGCCAAGGCTGTTGAGTCTGCCGATAAGAATGCGGTGATTGACACAGAGTCAAAAGCCTTGGCCAGGTCGATGAAGACGGCTGCGCAGTACTGTCTTTTATTGATGGCGGTTATGATATTGTTTAGAACCTTGAGCGTGGCTGAGGTGCACCCATGACCAGCTCTGAAACCAGATTGTATAGTGGAGAAGGTACGGTGGGATTCAAAATGGTCGGTGATCTGTTTGTTAACTTGGCTTTTGAAGATTTTAGAAAGGCAAGGCAGGATGGATACAGGTCTGTAACAGTTTGGGTCTAGCATGTCACTTCCTTTGAAGAGGGGATGACCGCGGCAGCGTTCCAATCTTTGGGGATCTCAGACGATACGAAAGAGAGGTTGAATAGGCTAGTAGTAGGGGTCGCAGCAATTTCGGCAGAAAATTATAGAAAGTGAGGGTCCAGATTGTCTCATCCGGTTGATTTGTAGGGATCCAGATTTTGCAGAGAAGCGGGGCGGGGGCTTGGGCAAGTTGCTGCAGGGGGTGCTGAGATGTTGGTAGGGGTAGCCAGGTGGAAAGCATGGCCAGCTGTGGAAAATAAGCATTTGAAATGATCGATTATTGTAGATTTATCAGTGGTGACAGTGTTTCCTATCCTCAGTGCAGTGGGCAGCTGGGAGGAGGTGTTCTTATTCTCCATGGACTTTACAGTGTCCCAGAACTTTTTGGAATTAGTGCTACAGGATGAAAATATCTGTTTGAAAAAGCTACCCTTAGCTTTCCTAACTGACTGAGTATATTGGTTCCTGACTGTGTCTGAGAGAGATAAAGTTAAGCCTACAGGAAACACAGCCCTTATTTTAAGTGTCTCTAAAATCCCCTATGGGAAAATGAATGGTGGAAAAACTATTGGAACCATTTCCCTATTTGACCACTAGGTTTTGGGGCTCTAATGTAATGGAACAGAGACTTATGATCAAGGGACTAGTTGAGTACAGTTTTAAAAAATAAACGGTAGATAACATATGTTGTTAGGATGTATTGATGAGGGATGGGCTGAATCTAATTAAGATAAAATTCCCGCCAAAACATCATTCAAAATCCCTCTGTAGAGAGGGAGGGTGGTAGCTAGTTCATGCTCTCATTTTTCAACATTTTGGAACATTCTAGAACATGTTAAAAAATAACCATCCCGTCTGCAGTTGATTCAATCAGGAAAAATAACCTTATCTGAAGCTAGCTAATATGCTACCAACAACAATATCGGGTTTGTAAAATCATGC
The DNA here is from genome assembly GCF_057628025.1 of Oncorhynchus mykiss. Lineage (NCBI taxonomy): Eukaryota > Metazoa > Chordata > Actinopteri > Salmoniformes > Salmonidae > Oncorhynchus > Oncorhynchus mykiss. The sequence goes on along the minus strand of NC_143023.1, from coordinate 103,432,254 downwards.
ACAATGGTATTGTAAATAGTTCACAACAAGTGCTTTACCGTTACAAAAACGCCCGTTTGTGTATCTCCTATTTGTAGCAGAAACAAATCCAAGGCTACTTGCAGGCTAGCTACGTGCACATTCCAAGTTGGTGCAGGCTTTGGTTGAATGGTTATGGCTAGCCAGCCAGCTAACATAAGCAAGCTACCTCATGTTACGTTATAACGTTGTGCTGTACCATACTGTTGGTTTTAAACTGCTACTCGTAATGTTTGGGATGGAACTAGGCTTTGTGCATTAAGCTGGCTAGCAATATTATCTAATGTTGTTGTAGCCTCCGTCATTCATTCATTCACGTGGGTTGCTTCCAGACATTTCCGGTTCTAGTTGCCGTCCACAACAGCTTGACGTGATCCTTTGGTGACACCTTGTGGTCTCCGACTTCATTACATTTAGACCCTTGTGATTGAAAATACAGTACCAGTCAAAGGTTTGCACACACATACTCATTCCAGCATTCTCCTTTCTTTTACCCAGTGAAGACAACACAACTATGACACATATGGAATCATGTAGTAACCAAAAAAGTGTTAAACATATTGTTTATTTTATTTTTAGACTCTTCAAAGTGGCCACCGTTTGCCTTGATGACAGATTTGCACACTTGGCATTCTCTCAACCAGCTTCACCTGTCACCTGGAATGCTTTTCCAGCAGTCTTGAAGGAGTTGCCATATATGTTGAGCACTTTTTTTTGTTGAGCTGCTTTTCCTTCACTCTTCGGCCAAACCATCTCAATTGGGTTGAGGTCAGGTTATTGTGGATCCTTATTGGTCAAATAGCCCTTACACAGCCTGGAGGTGTGTTGGGTCATTGTCTTGTTGAAAAACAAATGATAGTCCCACTAAGCACAAACCAGATGGGATGGCATATTGCTGCAGAATGCTGTGGTAACCATGCTGGTTAAGTTTGCCTTGAATTCAAAATAAATCACTGACAGTGTCAGCAGCAAAGCACCCCCACAACATCACACCTCCTCCATGCTTCACAGTTGGAACCACACATGCAGAGATTATCCGTTCATCTACTCTGTGTCTCACAAAGACACGGCTGTTGGGACCAAAAATCTCAAGTTTGGACTCATCAGACCAAAGGACAGATTTTCACCGGTCTAATGTATATTGCTCATGTTTCTTGGCCCAAGCAATTCTCTTCTTATTATTGGTGTCGTTTAGTTGTGGTTTCTTTGCAGCAATTCGACCACAAAGGCCTGATTCACGCAGTCTCATCGGAATAGTTGATGTTGAGATGTGTCTGTTACTTGAACTCTGTGAAGCATGTATTTGGGCTGCAATTTCTGAGGCTGGTAACTAATGAACTTATCTGCAACAAAGGTGACTCTGTGTCTTCCTTTCTTGTGGCGGTCCTTATGAGAGACAGTTTCATCGTAGCTCTTTATGGTCTTTCTGACTGCACTGAAGAAACTTTCAATGTTCTTGAAATGTTCCGAATTGCAAGATCGAATCCCCGAGCTGACAAGGTAAAAATCTGTCGTTCTGCCCCTGAACAAGGCAGTTAACCCACTGTTCCTAGGCCGTCATTGAAAATAAGAATTTGTTCTTAACTGACTTGTCTAGTTAAATAAAGGTGTATATGTATATATATATATATATATATATATATATATACATAATAAGCAAATATTTAAAAAAAAAATATATATATATTTTTAAATCTTTGCTTATTTGAGCTGTTCTTGCCATAACATGGACTTGGGCTTTTACAAATAAGGCTAACTTCTGTATACCACCCCTACCTTGTCACTACACAACTGATTGGCTCAAACGCATTAAGAAGGAAAGAAATTCTCCAAATTAACTTTTAAAAAGGCATACCTATTAATTTAAATGAATTCCAGGTGACTACCACATGAAGCTGGTTGAGAGAATGCCAAGAGTGTGCAGAGCTGTCATCAAGGCAAAGGGTGGCTACTTTGAAGAATCTCAAATCTAAAATATATTTTGATTTGTTTCACACTTTTTTGGTTACTACATGATTCCATATGTGTTATTTCATAGTTTTGATGTCTTCAATATTATTCTACGATGTGGAAAATAGCAAAAATAAAGAAAAACCCTTGAATGAGTAGGTGTGTCCAAACCTTTGACTGGTACTGTATATAATATGTACATGTTTTCAGACCCCTTGACCTTTTCCACATTTTGTTACGTTACTGACTTATTCTAAAATGGATTAAGTAAATTCCTCAGCAATCTACACATAATAGCCCATAATGACAAAGCGAAAAGAACTTTGTAGAAATTTTAGTAAATTTATAAAAAATAAAAAACAGAAATACCTTATTTACATAAGTATTCAGACCCTTTGCTATGAGACATGAAATTGAGTGCAGGTGCATCCTGTTTACATTGATCATCCTTGAGATGTTTCTACAACTTGATTGGAGTCCACCTGTAGTAAATTAAATTGATTGGACATGATTTGGAAAGGTGCACATCTGTCTATATAAGGTCCAACAGCAGACAGTGCATGTCAGAGCAAAAATCAAGCCATGAGGTCGATAGAATTGTCCGTAGAGTTCAGAGACGGGATTGTTTCAATGCACTGATCTGGGGGAAGGATACCAAAACATTTCTGCAGCATTAAAGGTCCCCAAGAACACAGAGGCCCCCATCATTCTTAAATGGAAGAAGTTTGGAACCACCAATACTTTTCCTAGAGCTGGCCGCCCGGTCAAACTGAGCAATCGGGGGAGAAGGGCCTTGGTCAGGGAGGTGACAAAGAACCCGATGGCCACTCTGACAGAGCTCCAGAGTTCCTCTGTGGTGATGGGAGAACATTCCAGATGGACAACTATCTCTGCAGCACTCCACCAATCAGGCCTTTATGGTAGAGTGGCCAGACCGAAGCTTCTCCTCAGGAAAAGGTACATGACAGCCCACTTGGAGTTTGCCAAAAGGCACCTAAAGACTCTCAGACCATGAGAAACAAGATTCTCTGGTCTGATGAAACCAAGATTGAATTCTGAAGGCCTGAATGCCAAGCATCTGGAGGAAACCTGGCATCATCTGTACAGTGATGCACGGTGGAGGCAGCATGCTGTGGGGATGTTTTTCAGCAGCAGGGACAGGATCAAGGGAAAGATGAATGGAGCAAGGTACAGAGAGATCCTTAATGAAAACCTGCTCCAGAGTGCTCAGACTGGAGCGAAGGTTCGCCTTCCAACAAGACAACTGTGGGGATGTTTTTCAGCAGCAGGGACAGGATCAAGGGAAAGATGAATGGAGCAAGGTACAGAGAGATCCTTAATGAAAACCTGCTCCAGAGTGCTCAGACTGGAGCGAAGGTTCGCCTCCCAACAAGACAACGACCCTAAGCACACAGCCAAGACAACGAAGGAGTGGCTTCGGGACAAGTCTCTGAATGTCCTTGAGTGGCCCAGCCAAAGCCCGGACTTGAACCCAAAAACATCTCTGGAGAGACCTGAAAATAGCTGTGCAGCGACACTCCCCATCCAACCTGACAGATCTTGAGAGGATCTGCAGAGAAGAATGGGAGATACTCCCCAAATACAGGTGTTCCAAGCTTTTGGCGACATACCCAGGAAGACTCAAGGCTGTAATCACTGACAAAGGTGCTTCAACAAAGTACCGAGTAAAGGGTCTGAATATTTATGTAAATGTGATATTTCAGTTCAAAAATTCCCCAAACCATGATTTTGCTGCATCGTTATGTGGTAAATATTGTTATTGAATACATTAAGGCCATAACCTAACAATATGTGGAAAAGGGGTCAGGCTGAGACTGTCATGGTGCAAGGTAACAGACTGTTTAAAACAGACGGGGACTGTCATGGTTCCATAGCTGCAGGCAGAACAGTTGAAACTGGAGTAGCAGGACAACCAGGTGGAATGTGGACAGCCAGGAGTCATCAGGCCAGGTAGCCAGCCCTGGGGCATGGTCGTAGGGCTCATGTCCGGGAGGGGAGAGAGAGATCGGAGAAATTGTAAGTCAGTGGTCTGTTGATATCCTTCTAGTAGTGTGGGGGCTCTGTTTTGGCAAAGTGTGTGGGTTGTCTCTGTCCGGGGGTGTCGTTATACGGGGCCACAGCAGGTGGCTGGTTACTGGATCGAAACCCCGAGCTGAGAAGGTACAAATCTGTTGTTCTGCCCCTGAGCAAAACTGCACAGCCCCCACACCACTAGAGGGATATCAACAGACCACCAATTTACTATCTTGAGACAGGGCTGAGTACACCATTAAGCCTCGTCCTGGAGTTTCCATTGAGCATGCTTTATAGTCCAGGAGTAGGCCTAATCCGGTTCCTGGGAACTGGCCCGTTTCAAAAGGATCTGAGTTCCTATCTAAGCCAAGTCTTCTATTTCAAAGCGGTTCTACAGTGCTTAAAACACTTTATAAGAGTGGTTGATTGGTTCTCTCTCCAGTAGATTATGTCGACAGTAGATTAAATGACTGAGGTAATATGAGTTGTTTTAAGTGTCAGTACATATTTTCCCTTTCTACTCTTAAATTGATGCGATTTGTATCCCTTTTTCGCTCATATAAATGTGTTTTTTCCTTGTGTTACTGGTTTGTGTGATTGTGGAAGCAGAGTTATTATTGTAATGATCTTTGTTTTGTTGTCACCTTTTAATAAAATGTAATTAAATAAATAAACTACTTTTTCTTTTTGTCTTTTGTCCAGATGCAATATCTACACCAACCCCTTTAAAGGAGAGTTAATGACAATCTTTATGGAAAGCGTGTGGAGATATTATAATACCATTAGCCACAAACTTACAGTGGGCTCTGATCCTACAATTTTGAACAGATTTTCTTCATTTTGGGCAGAAAGAAACCAAGTCGTCTGTTAATATGCCAGTGTTTAAAAAAAAGAATAAAAAAATAAAGTGTTTTTGTTGTTTTGGAATGTCGATTTCTTGTCAAATGAATAATTGTCAAAAATTTGGTGCTGCCATTGTAATATAACAAAACAGACAGTTAATGAGATGACTGATCATTTATTTAGCTCTTTAACAATCAGAGAAGTTGAAAAGACGGAATGTAATTGTAAGTTAAAAGGCACTTCCCAGCTAACAATAAACGTTCCCACAACTTTAGAGAATGTTCCCTTAAGAGTCTCATTAGGTCGTTGATAGGAATGTTCCAGTGATGTGCAAGGAATGCTTCAAGAGACCATTCACTTAATGTCAAATATAACTTACCCAGAAAGTGGTTACCATGTTCTCAGAACTTGTTAATGTTCTAGTATGGTGACTCATATTCCGAAATTGAATTTCAGCCTAAAATACATTTCTATAGTTTTTCCCTATTTTTACACTTTTCTTGACAAACATATACAATGTTGCTGAAGTTATCTAGCCAACAACCACAGATGGGGAGAGGGAGAGAGAAAGAGAATGTGAACATAACAGAACCCAGCTAACAACAAACATTCCCACAATGTGAGAAAGTTCCCTTAAGAGTTTAGTTCATTAGCTAACGTTTTCATAGGAATGTTCTCGTTATGTGCAAGGAATGTTTCCAAGAGACCATTCACTTAATGTCACATAGAACTTACCCAGAACATGGTTACAATGTTCTCAGAACTTAAAATAATAATGTTCTAGACACACTTCATGGGAACATTGCAAAGAAATTAATGTGTCCAGTTTCTGTGAGTTAGGAGAATATTCGATCAACATTCACCAAACATTCTGGTGGGTTCGAGACCCTACTCTCACATTCACCAAACAACCTGGTGGGTTCGAGACCCTACTCTCACATTCACCAAACATCCTGGTGGGTTTCGAGACCCTACTCTCACATTCACCAAACAACCTGGTGGGTTTCGAGACCCTACTCTCACATTCACCAAACATCCTGGTGGGTTTCGAGACCCTACTCTCACATTCACCAAACAACCTGGTGGGTTTCAAGACCCTACTCTCACATTCACCAAACAACCTGGTGGGTTTCGAGACCCTACTCTCACATTCACCAAACATTCTGGTGGGTTTCGAGACCCTACTCTCACATTCACCAAACATTCTGGTGGGTTCGAGACCCTACTCTCACATTCACCAAACATTCTGGTGGGTTCGAGACCCTACTCTCACATTCACCAAACATTCTGGTGGGTTCGAGACCCTACTCTCACATTCACCAAACATTCTGGTGGGTTTGAGACCCTACTCTCACATTCACCAAACATTCTGGTGGGTTCGAGACCCTACTCTCACATTGTTGCATCAAAAAACAGAACACTCAAAACATGAGCACAATGGCAGCTCTTCCTTTAAAGAACTCCAGGCCTCAAGAGGGCAGATAACCCATAAACACAGGTGGAACTAAAAAATTGAGCCAGGATTTCTGGAGGGACTACTTTTACTTGCGCACCTGGCAGATAAGCATGGGTATAAAATGTTTGGGCTTAGCTTTGCTTGGGTCCTCAACATACAAGCAGCTCATTGTTCAACCCTAAAGACGCATCTGGTTATCAACCTATTCCTATTCCCTATTCCTCTGTCATTCAACAAATCAACTTTTTCAACATATTCAACAAATGGCATCAAAATTATAATAAAACACTAAAAAGGAATTGAGTTGTCCCTTTGCATCCTTCACGTGTTGAGCAAGCCGTTTTCAAGTTTGGGCAGAGCTGAAATAACACCTAGACAACTTGACACACATTCAACAAACATTGGTGGGTTCGAGACCCTACTCTCACATTCACCAAACATCCTGGTGGGTTCGAGACCCTACTCTCACATTCACCAAACATCCTGGTGGGTTCGATACCCTACTCTCACATTCACCAAACATTCTGGTGGGTTCGAGACTATACTCTCACATTCTTAGCATGTAAATATCGTTATTTCTGTTTTGAACTGCATTTCAGACATTTCAATTGTTAACTTGGACATTTTGTTAGACGTAATATTTATGCATCTTTGTTTATTAAAGCGTGTATAGATTCTCCTCTTTCACGCTTTGTGCACAAACTCCAGATACTTCTTCAGGCTTGATGTGGTTTCTGGACCAAGAGATCAATGCTGCCTTTGCGTAGTTTGGATTTGACCGAAATGTTGTTCTCTTTCTCCTCGAATAACTAAAAAATAATGGGAGCATTTCTCGGAGAAAAATATTATAAGCGGGGTAAAAACCCAGCTGCCATCTTTCTCAGCTTTACGATAGCCTGCAGCATGAATCCCATTAGCACGTGAGACAAGGCTTTAAAAAAAATACACAACACGCCGGTAGAGATATGCTTCTGAAAGTAATATACAGGCTATCAAAAAGAAAGGAACACCAAGGTACTCGCCTTGTTCATGTTCAATGGTGGTGGATAGAACCTCCACATCCATGGAGGCTACATATATTACAACACTGGTCCCAAGATATTCTGTTCATTATTATTATTATTATTCTGTTGCCATTTGTCCATTGGTTCAACATTACAACTTGGAGATCTCTGTGTTGTCTGCTGTTTTGGTATAACTGGCATCATCATTGGTTAAATGACAAATGTAAGAAAGTACAGACATGCTACTGAAAATATACACCTTTCTGGTATTCTGAGACTGTGTTTCTATAAGCAGCAACCCTGACATGTTTGTTTTAAATGGTATACTGTATGTGGTGTGGATTTCAAAACCACGGTAGAGTTCTCCTTCAGATGCTCAGCTAGAATTCTACCAATTCCCATCTTTCAATGAGAAACTCATTTGAATTATATCAGATAAGTGTAACTGTTGCCTGAAATAATTACATTAACATATATTGCTTAGAATGTGAGAGAAGGGTGTCTTTCCTACCGGGTCTCAAACCCAGGCCACGAGCACCAATGACAAATGCCCTACACACTGTCCCAATAAGGGATATCTCTATGACATGTGCTTATTGGGCCAGTATAGTTAGGACCTGTCCTGAATGACCCCTAACCCCTCCTCCCCAGTATAGTTAGGCCCTGTCCTGAATAACCCCTAACCCCTCCTCCCCAGTATAGTTAGGGCCTGTCCTGAATAACCCCTAACCCCTCATCATCAGTATAGTTAGCACCTGTCCTGAATAACCCCTAACCCCTCCTCCACAGTATAGTTAGGCCCTGTCCTGAATAACCCCTAACCCCTCTTCCCCAGTATAGTTAGGCCCTGAATAACCCCTAACCCCTCCTCCCCAGTATAGTTAGGCCCTGTCCTGAATAACCCCTAACCCCTCCTCCCCAGTATAGTTAGGCCCTGAATAACCCCTAACCCCTCCTCCCCAGTATAGTTAGGCCCTGAATAACCCCTAACCCCTCCTCCACAGTATAGTTAGGCCCTGTCCTGAATAACCCCTAACCCCTCCTCCCCAGTATAGTTAGGCCCTGAATAACCCCTAACCCCTCCTCCCCAGTATAGTTAGGCCCTGAATAACCCCTAACCCCTCCTCCACAGTATAGTTAGGGCCTGTCCTGAATAACCCCTAACCCCTCCTCCCCAGTATAGTTAGGCCCTGTTCTGAATAACCCCTAACCCCTCCTCCCCAGTATAGTTAGGGCCTGTCCTGAATAACCCCTAACCCCTCCTCATCAGTATAGTTAGGCCCTGTCCTGAATAACCCCTAACCCCTCCTCCCCAGTATAGTTAGGCCCTGTTCTGAATAACCCCTAACCCCTAACCCCTCCTCATTAGTATAGTTAGGGCCTGTCCTGAATAACCCCTAACCCCTCCTCCCCAGTATAGTTAGGCCCTGTCCTGAATAACCCCTAACCCCTCCTCCCCAGTATAGTTAGGGCCTGTCCTGAATAACCCCTAACCCCTCCTCATCAGAATAGTTAGGCCCTGTCCTGAATAAACCCTAACCCCTAACCCCTCCTCCCCAGTATAGTTAGGCACTGTCCTGAATAACCCCTAACCCCTCCTCCCCAGTATAGTTAGGCCCTGAATAACCCCTAACCCCTCCTCCCCAGTATAGTTAGGCCCTGTCCTGAATAACCCCTAACCCCTCCTCCCCAGTATAGTTAGGGCCTGTCCTGAATAACCCCTAACCAATCCTCATCAGTATAGTTAGGCCCTGTCCTGAATAAACCCTAACCCCTAACCCCTCCTCCCCAGTATAGTTAGGCACTGTCCTGAATAACCCCTAACCCCTCCTCCCCAGTATAGTTAGGCCCTGAATAACCCCTAATCCCTCCTCCCCAGTATAGTTAGGCCCTGAATAATCCCTAACCCCTCCTCCCCAGTATAGTTAGGCCCTGAATAACCCCTAACCCCTCCTCCCCAGTATAGTTAGGCCCTGTCCTGAATAACCCCTAACCCCTAACCCCTCCTCCCCAGTATAGTTAGGGCCTGTCCTGAATAACTCCTAACCCCTCCTCCCCAGTATAGTTAGGGCCTGTCCTGAATAACCCCTAACCCCTCCTCCCCAGTATAGTTAGGCCCTGTCCTGAATAACCCCTAACCCCTAACCCCTCCTCATCAGTATAGTTAGACCCTGTCCTGAATAACCCCTAACCCCTCCTCCCCAGTATAGTTAGGCCCTGTTCTGAATAACCCCTAACCCCTAACCCCTCCTCATCAGTATAGTTAGGCCCTGTCCTGAATAACCCCTAACCCCTCCTCCCCAGTATAGTTAGCCCTGTCCTGAATAACCCCTAACCCCTCCTCCCCAGTATAGTTAGGGCCTGTCCTGAATAACCCCTAACCCCTCCTCATCAGTATAGTTAGGGCCTGTCCTGAATAACCCCTAACCCCTCCTCCCCAGTATCGTTAGGCCCTGTCCTGAATAACCCCTAACCCCTCCTCCCCAGTATAGTTAGGGCCTGTCCTGAATAACCCCTAACCCCTAACCCCTCCTCCCCAGTATAGTTAGGGCCTGTCCTGAATAACCCCTAACCCCTAACCCCTCCTCCCCAGTATAGTTAGGGCCTGTCATGAATAACCCCTAACCCCTAACCCCTCCTCTCCAGTATAGTTAGGCCCTGTCCTGAATAACCCCTAACCCCTAACCCCTCCTCCCCAGTATAGTTAGGGCCTGTCCTGAATAACCCCTAACCCCTAACCCCTCCTCCCCAGTATCGTTAGGCCTGTCCTGAATAACCCCTAACCCCAAACCCCTCCTCCCTAGTCAGTTGTATAGATCTGAAACAACTTGATTGGTCTAATCAATAGGGTGAATGCACTTTGAGGTGAATCTCATCTCGTTAATAGTACACAAGAACAACGCGTTTTGATAGTAGTTATTCAGGAGTATCTTTAGCTAGGTTTCCATTGGTGACAGATTTACATACGAATATTCTAAAATCTGCATTAAAAACAATATGCGTACTTTCCATCAGAGATGTGTTTCCATCAAATTGACTTGTAGCAGATATAAAAGGCTGTGCTTGATGATATAAAAATAGCTTTTGCGGCTACATTCCCATGTCCCGAATAAAAAATACAAGTTAAATGGGTTTACATCACAGTTTCAACTGTATGTAAAATATTGTATTTATCATAGTGATTCAGGAGTATCATTAAAACAGTTTAATATGCCCCACCAACATTAGACAACTATACAGAAAACCCTTAAATTGTTGAAATAAGTAAATCAAATCAATGATGAGTGAATAGTCAAATTAAGCGATAACTGACACAGACATGGTGGCGTAGCAGGAAGATCTGAATGCCCTGAACCAAGAGGTTGTGAGTTCAAATCCCAGGTGTTGAATAACGATTACTATAATAACAATTACTATGAACATGCACAATGTAATCATGTCAAAGTGTGTTAAATATGTAAGTTGAAAGCATTGTGTGTGTATTCCTAACCTTGTCAACAGACAGAGCAATGAATGGATCAGTAGTTCACCAATCAGGGCCTTGATGGACTTGGCAACAGTAATGATGACAAATGTTCTTATCAACATTCCCATGAAATGTGTCTAGAACATTAGTCTTACATTGTAACCACATTCTAGGTAAGCAGAACTTAACATTGAGAGAATATTTCAACTTTATCACCAAAAGATGCTAAATAGGTTCTTGCTAATATATACTCAACATAAACATAAAGTGTTGTTCCCATGTTTTATGATCTGAAATAAAAGATCCCAGAAATGTTCCATACACACAAAAAGCTTATTTCTCTTAAACGTTGTGCACAAAAATAGTTGACATCCCTGTTAGTGAGCATTTCTCCTTTGCCAAGATAATCCATCCTCCTGACAGGTGTGGCATATCAAGAAGCTGATTAAACAGCATGATCATTACACAGGAAAATAAAAAGCCACTCTAAAATGTTCAGTTTTGTCACACAACACAACAGATGTTTCAAGTTGAGGGAGCTGTTGCCAGAGAGTTGAATTTTCATTTCTTTACCCGCCTCCAACGTTGTTTTAGAGAATTTCCAACAGGCCTCACAACCACAGACCACGTGTAACCACGCCAGCCCAGCACCTCCACATCAGGCTTCTACACCTGCAGGATCTTCTGAGACCAGCCACCCGGACAACTGATGAAACTGTGGGTTCGCACAACCGAAGAATTTCAGCACAAACTGTCATAAACCGTCTCAGGGAAGCTCATCTGTGTGCTCTTCGTCCTCACCAGGGTCTTGACTTGACTGCAGTTCAGCGTCGTAACTGACTTCAGTGGGTAAATGTTGACCTTCGATGGCCACTGGCACGCTGGAGAAGTGTGTTCTTCACGGATGAATCCCGGTTTCAACTGTACCGGGCAGATGGCAGGCGTCGTGTGGGTGAGTGTTGTGTCAACGTTGTGAACAGGTGGTGTTGTCCCCTGTATGTCTCCCAACACCACCACAATGTTGTAGAGAGGTTGGTGTTGTCTGTGGGGCCCCAGTGTTGAGGATCAGCGGGGTGGAGATGTTGTTACCTACCCTCACCACCTAGGGTCGGCCCATCAGGAAGTCCAGTACCCAGTTGCACAGGGCGGGGTCGAGACCCAGGGTCTCGAGCTTGATGACGAGTTTGGAGGGTACTATGGTGTTAAATGCTGAGCTGTCGTCGATGAACAGCATTCTCACATAGGTATTCCTCTTGTCCAGATGGGTTAGGGCAGTATGCCGTGTGGTTGCGATTGTGTCGTCTGTGGACCTATTGGGGCGGTAAGCAAATTGGAGTGGGTCTAGGGTGTCAGGTAGGGTGGAGGTGATATGATCCTTGACTAGTCTCTCAAAGCACTTCATGATGATGGAAGTGAGTGCTACGGGGCGGTAGTCGTTTAGCTCAGTTACCTTTGCTTTCTTGGGAACAGGAACAATGGTGGCCCTCTTGAAGCATGTGGGAACAGCAGACTGGGATAAGGATTGATCAAATGTTTTAATCGTTGCTGTGGGTACCACGTCGCCGATGCACGTTCTAATGAACTCGCTCACCAAATCAGCATATTCGTCAATGTTGTTGTTGGACGCAATGCGGAACATCTCCCAATCCACGTGATCAAAGCAGTCTTGAAGCGTGGAATCAGATTGGTTGGACCAGCGTTGAACAGACCTGAGCGCGGGAGCTTCTTGTTTTTAGTTTCTGTCTGTAGGCTGGAAGCAACAAAATGGAGTTGTGGTCAGCTTTTCCGAAAGGAGGGCGGGGGAGGGCCTTATATGCGTCGCGGAAGTTAGAATAGCAATGATCCAGGGTTTTACCAGCTCTGGTAGCACAATCGATATGCTGATACAATTTAGGGAGTCTTGTTTTCAGATTAGCCTTGTTAAAATCCCCAGCTACAATGAATGCAGCCTCAGGATATGTGGTTTCCAGTTTACATAGAGTCAAATAAAGTTTGTTCAGGGCCATCGATGTGTCTGCTTCGGGGGAAATATATACGGCTGTGATTATAATCGAAGAGAATTCCCTTGGTAGATAATGCGGTCGACATTTGATTGTGAGGAAGTCAGGTGAACAGAA